>NC_044907.1:55508694-55868694 GCF_001633185.2 Quercus lobata | reverse complement strand
AGGAAGATCAAGAAGTCCTACTAATTCTTGGCCGACCATTCTTGGCTACGGGAAGGGCTTTGATTGATGTTCAAAAGGGTGAGTTAACATTGAGAGTGAACAAGGAAGAGGTTATGTTCAACATCTACCAAGCCATGAGATTTCCAGAAGATCCAAGCACTTGTTTTCGGGTAGATGTCATTGAGCAATGTGTAGTAGAAGCCTTTCAAGAAGATGTGCTAGCAGATCACCTAGAACGATGTACCACCACTTCATCTCATACTCATGATTTTAATAACTCTGCTGTTTGTGAATCTGATCTACCTTTTGTTAGTGAAGAATTTCTCCACTATGTATTTGCCTTGGGAGCATTGCAACAGGTTAAATCATTGAGCAATGAAGTGGAGAGGCTAGAATCGATGGTAGCAAAAACAGATTCTGTAATCTCTACAAAAAAAGTGCAGCAAACTACAACTCCAGAGTTAAAGCAATTGCCTGAGCATCTTCGCTATGCATTCTTGGGTGATAGTTACACCTTTCCAGTGATTGTTGCGGCATCACTTACACCCGAAGAAGAGGAAAAGTTGCTACGTGTGTTAAGGGAGCATAGAACAGCCTTGGGATGGACTATCTCTGACATAAAAGGTATAAGTCCGTCCATTTGCATGCACAAGATTTTAATGGAGGAACTACATACCGTCAATTGAACCCCAAAGAAGATTAAATCCAGCAATGTAGGAAGTTGTGAGAGCTGAAATTTTGAAGCTCCTCAATGCTGGAATTATTTATGCTATTTCAGATAGCTCATGGGTAAGTCCAGTGCAGGTTGTACCAAAAAAGGATGGAATGACAGTGGTGAAAAATGACAACAATGAGTTTATTCCTACAAGAACAGTCACGAGTTGGCGTGTATGTATGGATTACCGCAAGTTGAACAAAGCAACAAGGAAGGATCATTTTCCACTTCCCTTCATTGATCAATTGTTGGATTGATTGGCTGGGTATTCCTACTATTGCTTCTTAGATGGTTATTCGGGGTATAACCAGATTGCCATAGCCCCTGAAGATCAGGAGAAAAATACATTCACATGCCCCTACGGAACATTTGCTTTTAGAAGGATGCCATTTGGATTATGCAATGCCCCAGTAACATTTCAACGTTACATGATGGCTATCTTTTCTGATATGGTGGAAGATATAATGGAAATTTTCATGGATGACTTTTTAGTTTATGGTACATCTTTTGATCATTGTTTGCATAATTTAGCTCTTGTTTTGCAGAGATGTGAAGATAAAAATCTTGTCCTAAACTGGGAGAAGTGTCATTTCATGGTTCAAGAAGGGATTGTGCTTGGCCATAAAGTGTCATCTAAAGGAATTGAGGTTGATCGAGCTAAAATTGCAACCACAGAAAAACTACCACCTCCAAGGAATGTGAAGGGAATCATAAGCTTTTTGGGACATGTGGGATTTTATAGAAGATTTATAAAGGATTTTTCTAAACTCTCTAAACCTTTATGTAATCTTCTTGAAAAAAATTCTGCATTTGACTTTGATGATGTTTATTTGCAGGCCTTTAATGCAATCAAGGAGAAACTGATTTCATCACCAGTCATGATTGTACCTGATTGGAGTCAACCTTTTGAAGTCATGTGTGATGCAAGTGACTTTGCAATTGGAGCAGTGTTAGGACAAAAGCGAGACAAACTGTTTAGGGCCATATACTATGCAAGTCGGACATTGAATGAAGCTCAATTGAATTATACAACAACTGAGAAAGAGATGCTTGCTGTGGTGTTTGCTTGTGACAAATTTCGGTTTTACCTCATTGGTACAAAGGTGATAGTGTTCACTGATCATGCAGCACTTCGTTATTTGTTTGGCAAGAAGGATGCTAAGCCTAGGCTGATTCGTTGGATCCTTCTTCTTCAAGAATTTGATTTGGAAGTTCGAGATAAGAAAGGAAGTGAAAATTTAGTTGTTGACCATCTCTCTCGGTTGGAGCAAGAGGAAGTAAGTCCAGATTTAGTGATCCAAGAAGCATTCCCTGATGAGCAGTTGTTTGCATGTAAGATCAAGCTTCCTTGGTATGCTGATATTGTAAACTACCTAGCTTGTAAGGTATTGCCACCAGATCTTACTTATCACCAACGTAAGAAGTTTTTGCATGATGTGAAATATTATCTTTGGGATAAGCCTTTGCTTTTCAAAAGATGCCTTGATCAAATCATCCGAAGATGTGTGCCAGAAGAGGAGATGCAAGCCATTCTCCATCATTGCCATTCCTCATCATATGGAGGACATTTTGGAGTAACACGAACAACAGCTAAGTTACTTCAAAGTGGTTTCTTTTGGCCTTCTATTTTTCGTGATGGTTTTACTTTTGTGAAAACTTGTGATCGGTGCCAACATATGGGAAATGTTTCAAGGCGTTAGGAACTACCATTGAAAAATATCTTAGAGGTTGAGTTATTTGATGTTTGGAGAATTGATTTTATGGGTCCTTTTCCTCCATCTTTTGGCTTTGTTTATATCTTAGATGGATGAGTTCCGGAACGATGCTTATGAAAATGCAAAGATCTACAAAGAACGGAGAAAAAAGTGGCATGACAAACAAATTCTTAAGCGTGAGTTTGCTCTAGGATAGCAGGTTTTACTCTTCAATTCACGACTAAAACTCTTCCCAGGCAAGTTAAGATCAAGATGGATAGGTCCTTATACAATTGACAGAGTTTCATCTTTTGGAGCAATAGACTTGAAGGACAAGGCAGGGCACATATTCAGAGTTAACGGACAGAGATTGAAGCACTATTATGGAGAACAAGTGGAGAGGAATTGTGCATTTATTCCTCTTGGAGATCCTAATTGATGAAGATTGAAAAAGTCTGGCTGTAGACTATAAAACAAGCACTTATGGGAGGCAGCCCATAAAACTTTCTTTTATTCTTTTATTATTTTTTTATTCTTATCATTATTTTATTTTATTATTATTTATTTGAATAATTTGGATTTTGATGCTAGTTTATTTTGCAGGAATAAAGAACTGAGAAGGGAGGTCGCTGAATTGAAAGAGAGGTGGCTGAAAATAAAACTAGGGAAGTTCCTTTCCTTTCTTCAATCTTTCTCACTTTTGAATTACAATGAGGACATTGTTTGGTTTGGGTTTGGGGGTGTAAACTCCTATAGTCTTGAGTTGTTGGATTCTCTTATCAAGCATGTATTTGAGTATGATTGAGTTCTCTATGACTCTGAAATTTGTGATTAAGGATGGTTTTGAGAAAAAATTTCAAAAAAATTGCTATTATGTCAGGCAGAGTTTTGTGGGTACTTTGATTAAATCTTTGTCCTTGAAAATAATTGAGCACATAGTCAATTTTTCTTTACTCCATTTTGCTTATAAAGAGAAGGAGTTGAATTAACTGGGTCAGGGAAGTTCAATCTTGCTTTGCTCTAGAATTCATTGATGGATCCTTGAGGCGAAATCCTAGTTGATACCAAATATTAGAGAAAGGATCTAGGCAATTTTTTGTCACAACCAAAAGAGCTTTCCCAGCCGTCCTGATTATCACGCCATCATTTCATGGTGTATTTCCATAATCAACCCCCTTGAGCCTTATTTTACATAAGCCTTTATTTGTTCTTTTAACTACATAAACCATTCCCGTTCTAAGCCTGAAAAACAATGAATTTACCTTACATTTTGAGAAAATACTTTGGTGGAAATTTGCATTTAAAGAGAAAGTGAAAGGCAAGAATCGGAAAAGGGTTAAAGTGGTTGAAAATTTGAAAAGGCTACAGGTGTCAAATTCATATAAAAAAAAAAAAAAATTCACTCCACTTTTGAGTATAGCAGTAATATTGTCATCATATGAGCATATTGTCGAGAAAGAGCTATGGTGTGAATTCTGTGGATATCTTTTTTATTGTTCTTTCTACCAAGTATTTTCCCAGTTTGCTTTGATTTTCCATATCCAATTCTTTCTTAACCCTCACCCTGTGGCCTGTCATTACAACCTTGATTAAAGACCTTTTGATCTCTAATTTTGGTGTTTGATTACATTAGTGGAGAGGATTTCTGAAAATTGGAATTTGGGGTTAAGTTTTGAGAGAATTCTTCTGATTTCAGTTGTTCTACTGTTATTTGAATTTGCTGGTGGTTTGGAGTTAAATTGACTATTTCACACACACTCAAGGACTTAGCTTTAGGTTGAAGTAAATGCTTAACTCTTGCTTGACAAATTGCTAAATTTTTGATTGATTTTCCTGCCATCTTTGATGTTAAAAGAGTAAGTTACTAGTGTTGAAATCTACATTCAGATCATGGCTTGGTGAGTGATGATATTACTCTATGGGGTCTAGCTAATAGTGTCTATAGTTGTCTTTTATTTTATTTTCTTTTTGTTTGAGGACAAACAAAGTTCTAAGTTTGGGGGTGTTTGATGACTTGCATAATTGAGTGTAATTTATCACTTCTCAACTTTAAACTTTAGTCTAATTTTATTTATTTTGTTGATTTTAGACTTGATTTTTGTTATTTAAATTTTATTCCAGATTTGAAGAAAATAAAGATTTATTCAAATAAAAGAAATGTGAAGTATCTAAAGAGAATATTTTTGGCCTTGGAAGTTGGCAAGAAAAAGAGAATGAGGCGCTGAAAAAGAAAGAAGAAAAGGAGGCGCTGAACAAAAAGAAAAGGTGCGTTGAAAACAGAACCAACAAAAAGAAAAAAAAGGCTGAAACAGTGGTGTGGGCTGAACTGAAAAAGGTTTTGGGCCGAAGCAAAAATGTTCTGAGCTGAAAAAAATGTTTTTGGGCTGAAGAGAGAATTGTTTTGGGCTGAAAAAAAGGGCACACGTGAACTGAAAAGAAAAGAAAGGCAGGAAGAAAAGAAACAAAAGGGGTGCGTTGAAAACAGAAGGAGAAAAAAAAAAGAAAAAAAGAAAAGACACTGAAACAAGAAGAAAAGAAGGAGAAAAGAAGAAGGGGTGCTGAACTGAACAGAGGCTGAATGAGATCTATTGAGCATTCTTTTTCTTTCGAATCTTTTCAGAAAAATGATGGTGAATTCGTTTATGTTGAATTTGATTTTTAGCATGAACTAAATTTTCTTTATTCTAGGAAAACGATGTAATCTAGTTCCGAACTATGCTTGCTTTTCTATGTTAATTTGAACAATTTCGCTTCATGTTTGTCTGATTTATTCTAAGCTTATTGCTTCTAATTAACTGGCCATTAATTAGATGATTTTAATCTTGTGATTTGCTGTCGAAAGAGAGAATTAAAGGATAGATCTTGAATATTTCAGCATAGGTAAATATAGAGATTGAAAGACTTGTATGACCCTATGTAGTATTAAAATCGTTGGTCTTAATGCTTTCTTGTTTTATTAAATTGCATACTCTTGTGTAAAATGATGAACAAGAATGTTTCCAATTGACTGTCGAAAGAGGCTTTTGGATGAGTTTGGAGATTGCTAACAAATAGAGAGAATTAAATTCAATTAGCTAGATGAGTAAAGCATAGTGAGGAATTAGGTGAAATCGATTTCCTAGAAGTTTTCTTCCCATCAAATTGATTTTTGAGCAACATCTCCTTTTTCCTTTGCGTATTTTCTTTAATTTGATTTTATTTTAAATTCCAACTACAAAAACTTTAGTGACTTCTCTAGATAAAATCAAGATTAGCATAATTTTGGTATTTGTCAAAAGTAAGTTACCAATCCCTGAGGACGATACTCTGCTCATCACTTTACTATAAAACTACGATACTGTGCATTTGCAGTTTTGCACCGATCACTAGAGTATAACTTTGTGATAAATTTTAGTCAATTAATTACTTGAAAAGATAAAAATTGGTAGATTGTTTAATCTTTGGTCCCAGAAGAAAATCCAACTCATTCACTCACTTGGAAGCATTGGAATATCTCTTGTATTTTTTTTTTTAAAAATAAAAAATACTTCACAGAAAATCGCTGAGGGTGTGATGATAATAAATTATGTAGAGAAAATTTAGGTATGAAACATTACATTCCTCAACTAAATTTAAACACATGGCTGTAATATTTTTTTTAGTTGAACACATGGTTATACTAAATTTAATTGTCTTTGAAAAAGAAGCATTTAATTTGAAAATTTGTATGACACTTAAGATATTGTATCTAAATTTTGTTTATCTCTGCATCAATCGTTTCTCTCCCTCTCTCTTGATAATTCTAAGATTACAACGAGGGAGTTAAGATTTGAACATTTGATGTCTTCATTGAAAACATCCAAAATATGCCAATTAATCTCTCTCTCTCTCTCTCTCTCTATTATAATAATGGAGGAGGGTGATTTGATTTTTTTTTTCTCTAAGAATACTAAATATTTTTAACACACACACAGGGAAAGGGGAGAGGTTTTTTAAAGAAATTTACTGTGGTGTATATCTAAAAGGGCCTGTGATTCGAAACTTGATTCTCTTTATAAAGGAGAATAGATAATATTATTATATTACGAGACTTTTAATGCAAATATTAATTGTAAAAAAAAAGAAGAAGTAGAAATTAATAGTCCCTAAGTTTGAACCATCATCACACTGTCCTTTTTGAGGTTCAAGATGCACAACATACCAAGACCTTAAGTAATGAGTGATGACTATGGTTGGTAAGCACATATAAAGTATGGATGGTGGAATTAAAATCACTTTCCATACAGGCCCCATGCTAGGCTAGAGCACATTAAAACAGATCACTAGGAAGCAAATTTTAAAAAGAGCACAAGACCTCTGAAAATGCCACGAGATCCCTCTCCCTTTGGATTCTAATACTTTTGTTGACAGTTGAAAAAAAGTACATGTTTCTAAACCCAATTTTTAAATGGCATCATGCAAGTATAGTCGATTAGATGAGTAATTCAGGCAGATGAGGGTAAAATTGGATGGGGCCATAGAGGCCTTAAAAGGGGCCTAAGGGAAGGCCTCTGTAGCAGAAGGTCATTGGAATTGGGCCAAAATATAATTGGTGAGGAATTTTTAATTAGCTGGGCCGATGGCAGGCTAGAGCACCGTACTGGCCCTACTAGGACAAAGGATTTTGGTGATTTGGTTCGTCCTCGCTTTTAAAGGACAAGGACTGTTTGGTACATGTGTTTAAATATATGTTTTTAATTTTTAAACAACATTACACGTATTTTTACACAATTTTTCATCCATACGTATTTCCAAAAAAATACAAATAATGTTACTAGAACAACATTATCAAACGAACCCTAACTCTTTTGAAATTTGAAACAACATTGACTTTTTTGTTTGTTTGTTTTGTTTTTTCTATAAATTAAAAAAAAATAAAAAAACAATAAGATCTTGAATCAATAACATTCGCTAAATGATGATTGTTTTTTATTATCATGTTAAGACATTAATTATTTTGTGTAGACGAAATTCAAACTCATGTCCTCTTATTTGATAATAATAAGCTTTACTAAGCTAACTAAAATCCACGAAACAATTTGAGTTTTAAATGCTTACTACCATAAACCATTCAAGTATATGAAAATTATGGTTATGAGATCTATAAATGAAAAATTGTACAATTATCATGACAAAATAGGATGTAAAATACTCCAACAGGTAATTATCAGAATGGCCGAGGCGGCTTCTCTAATACAGCTGAAAAGAACACCTCTCTGTCATCTTTATCTAGCTTTGGAACGACAACCCATTTATGCTTCTTATACCTTAGCATCTTGAAAGCTTTCAAATAATCATCCAAATCCTCTTTCAAACAGAAAAAGCTGTCAACCCATAGCAAACCCCCAGGCCTTAAAACTCTATCCCAATCATACAATATGAAGTCTAGGAGCACATAATCAATCCAACCATCGAGAAATCTGGTTGTGTGAATCAAATCTAGAGTATTATCAAAGAATGGGAGCCGTTGATTTATTGTCAGGTAGAGAGGGACAAGTCCTCGAAGAGCTATCATTTCATTGAAGGGTGCCCCTAGATTGATAGTTGCTGAGACTACTGTTACATTGAACTCCCTCATCCTAGCCGCAAAAGTCCCGGTTCCAACACTGAAATCCAATCCAATTCTGATCTCCCCTGGCTTAATACCAAGCACTTCCGGTATAAGGAAATCTGCAGTCAGGTTTGAATTCAGGACTATATTTACTTGTTGAATCCATCTGGGCATTTCATGATATGAAAGGTTGAAGCAATCAGCACATTTGAAGAATCCTTTGCCAGTGGAATTGTTGGCCAAGCAATTGAAATTCTTGCATCGATACTGACTCCATCGAATATTTCTATTGTCAGGGAGCTTCCACATGGACTCGTTAATGGGGAACGGCTTGTAATATAGTTGTGGAGCTCTTGAGAAGCATCTTCTCCTTGGTAATGGATCGCAGCCATGAACCATGAGCTTTTGAGCTAGTTTCCAATCATCATTGCAGATTTCTTCAATATCATAATTCATGTATTCTTCGAGCTCTTTCTTCATAGCAAAACAAGCATGACCAATGCTAGTGAAAGTTCCATTTGCTCCCATGAAGTTCTGTTTTCCTAGTCTGTTGGGCTTCATCTTGACGTACTTACGAATCTCTTCAATGAAGAAATAATCAGAAAATTCATTGGATTGTTGCTTTAGAGGATGTGCACTACTGTTTTCACTCTTCTGCTTATAAGTTTTTTCATTCAATGGCAAAGATGCCTGTACTGACTCAATAAGCCTTAAGATATCAGCTAGAAATGCAGTGTGTCTCAATAGAGATGCTGGTGAGGATGATTCGGTGGGCATATCTCTCATCATAATCAATTCCTGTTGAATTTTTTGAATGACAGTTTGGATGGTAATTCTAACTTCACTTCCACTTCCATCATGGCTCTCAGGGTTAAGGTGGTTGATGAAAGTATTAGTAACAAGAAGTGATCTGAGAGAGTAGAATTTGGATAAACTGGCAACAGAGATAAGAATAATAAAGGTAGCCAATACAAAGATTGGCCTGTGAGCCACTCTGCATGTTCCTAACTTTGTAAAAACATTTGGTTTTCGCATTGTTGTTCTTCCAGGATTGAATTTGAAAATTCTTGGGTTCTTCTGAGAAGAAAGAACAGCAGCGGCAGTCATAACTCTAGAAAATCATGAATATAATGAAATTCACATGAATTTGTTCTAAAACTCTCATCTCAGATTTAGAAATGACATAAGCTCAAAAAGTAGTATGATAAGTAATTAATTCTTGTATCTATCAAAATTCTTGTATTAGGTGACTTGCAATTTATTGATGTGGAGTATCACATCACATCAACTGTATTTTACTCAATAAGAAGATGCTTTAACATGTTCAAATTATAAAAACTCAAATGATCTTTACACCAATAAATCATAAACAATGAAACTATAAAATCAGGATTCAGATTGAGAGTCATAGAAATGGGCAAAAAGGCATATAGAAATTACCTGGGACTGAAATCTGAAGATGAGGGAATTGGAGGAATGGTACCTGGAAAAATGGCAAATAGAAGTACCTGACACTGGAAGCTAAAAGCTTTGGCTGGAAGAGAAGAGTAGGAAGGGTTGATCTTGAGTATTGACCAAGTTTTGCAGTTTAATTGTTGCTGAAGAAATGGGGACTGAAGCATATTGAGATCAGATTAGATCAGATCAGAGTCTGGAGTTTTACGTACTTTCTTATTGGTAATATTATTTTGGTTTTAGTGTCCGTTTAGAATAGTTTATTTAATTGAAATTAAATTTTTTTTAACTGAAAGTGTAGAAAAAATGTTAAAAAATAAGTTGAATAGTAAAGTGAAACCCATGAATAGTATTAAAAAGTGCAGTGAAATCTATAATAATATCAAAAAGTGCAATAAAACCTATGAATAGTAGCAAAAATAAGTTAAAGTGCCTGTTAAGGAAATTTTTCAAGCACTTGGAGTGGTTTATTTGAAGTGCCTACTTTGTAGTACTTTTAAGTGAGTACTTTGTAGTACTTTTAAGATAGCTCATCATCCCCTTCAATCCAATACTTCATAATTTTTACATCACCGTGTACCATACTCCAATGCACCCTGTTCTTTCTTTTTATATTATGTTAAACTGAATTAATATATAGACGTTAAAAGAAAGATAGTACCTCATCCTCGTGGTCCTACCGTCCTAGCATAAAAACAAACAAAACTCTCATGTATATATGTATAGCTGGTGAGACTTTTAACTCATACACGTGCATGAGAGAGACATTACACAAGAAGATACTACCTCTACCTCCCCTCCCTCCTTTTGACAGTGTTTTTTTATTAGTGGGGGACCAACCAAACGACCTGTTTCAATGGAGGAAGAAAGAGGGGGAACAGAATAATGTTAGCTAAAAATTGGTTAAAAATAGGTTAATTTTGAGCCAAATTTACTTTATTCTACTCCACCCTCTTTTCCTTTTTCTCAATCCAAACAGACCATTGGAATTTCTGCAAAACTTCAAAAAGGCTAAATTATTCATAATGTTATGTTGGGGGTTAGTTTAACTAATTGATAATTGATTTTGAGTTTGATACACCATATTCATATGTCACACAGCTGCAGGGCAATCCTTAGTCTAAATAGGATCTTGAGTCTACTTCAAAAGGCTATTTTTGCAAAGTGCATGACTCGAATCCGACAACTCCTAGACTTGCAGGTGTAACTAAATCCAAAACTCCTATCAACACGCCACGCCCCAAGGGGTGCTTGAAAAGTCTTATTAGTTGGAAGGTAAAATAGAAACATCATTGTATATTCTATAATCCTACACAAAGTTTGACCAGTGCTATTTTTGGCTATAAGCTTATAAAATAACTGTAGCTTGCAGATTAGCAAAGCAACCGTACCTCAAGAAAAAAAAAAAAAAAGAAACAAGAAACAAAATTGTGGCACAAGGCTACCATACAATCCGGCTAGTAAACTAGTTGTATTAAAAAAAATCTTAAACTTTTTTTTTTTCTTGGTTACATATGTAGAGGTTATAGGCCCAAAAGTACGTATCTGTAAAGTATATTGGTAAATGGATAATTGAAGTCTGATCATGATTAACTAAGAAGATAGTCCGAGGACGAATACTCCCTTGGCCAAGCAAGGCCGAGGTCAGAAGGTACGGTTTGATACCAAGAGCAACGTCCCAGACGATCCCACTGATGAGGATAAGTATCCAGAAGGAATAAGACAAAAGGAGGCCATGAAATATCTCAAGAGAAAGCTGCTACCATCACATTAAATGCTCTGCAGCAAAATCTCTAACCACATTAATGTAGAAGTGATACCTGAATAGAGGTTTCAACCTTACAGCTACTACACAAAGACTTTAGGAAGGTGTTGATGGGACAAAAATCAACACCAAATGTCTGGTCTACACATGGAAGGTAAGGACGAAAGGAGAAGAAAGTATAAAGGAAGAAGGGGGCAATGATCGAGGGGGATTGAAAAAAAAAAAAAACTGTAATAATCAAAAACCAAAGTTGTAATCAAACTTGTGAGAAATATATAAGAACTGATCTTCTTGGACCTTGCTGAGGATGATTTTCTTTACTTTAAATCAATATATCTTCGTGTTCTTATCATTGGAGCCTACTTTATTGGTTGTTCAACTCATTTTAGCCAAGTTTTCCAACTCACTTTCTATAAATTCATTGTTTTGGACTTGTTAGACCTAAGTCCATCCATTTTTTGGACCAGGATCTCAAACCCAGTCCTTACAACATCCATAATCGAGTTTAGAGATTTAATCTCCGTCAGAAACACCAAATATTGTCAACCAATTGAATTATGAATTTTTTTTTAAGCATTTAGAAGTTTATTTATTTGAGGATGTTCTTGAGATTTTTGATTTTGATCAACTAAATACCTATTAATATATTGTGATGCCATTGGTGTTCAAATCTCTACTCTCCAATATATAATTAAATTATTAAAAAAAAATTATATTGTGAAATTTATTATGATAATTAATAAATACTTGAAAGTTGAAACCAAGAAACTAACAAAATAAATCATTATATGAAATACCCAATCGCTCCTCCATGTATCTTGTTACATCAAAGACCAGTAGATATCCCAGTGTCCATTTTGCGTAGAAACTAGAAAGTAGCAATATCTATTCTGTTGTAATTGTGAATCCAACATAATGGAATTAAAAAAAGAAGAAAAGAAAAAAAAGAATAGGATTTCCGAATAACAACCCAAAATGAACGACTTCCAGTGAATTAATCACAATGAAAGCAGATGAAAGTTCAAATAGTAAAAAGAAACTTAAAATTTACAAATTGTAAGAATTTCATTCCATTCAAGGATAGTAATGCACTGAACTAATGTAACAAACAATTTGTCGCAATTCTCACTAATTCAAAATCAAACAGGAACTCCATACTCCGCAATTGTCACAGACAATCACTAATACTGAATCAAACATGTCTTGTAAGTTTACAACCCAAGCAATTTGGTTAAATTCCAGAACTCAAACACCCATGCGAAGCACTAACACCCCAACTGTTCCATTAGATTAAAGATAGTCACGAGTTTATGAATTTTCCATTTCCCTCTCTAATTTAACCGAAAACCATAACAATTTAATAAATAAATTAAAAAAAAAAAAAAGAAACAGAAATTTTGATCAAAACCCAATACTCCTACCTACCCAAAAAATATACATTTACCCCCCACAAACAACCATCCAAAGTCCAATAACACACAAAACAAAACAAAACAAAACAAAACCCCAATCCACCCAACACCCAAATGAAAGCAACCTAAAATCCATCACCTCCTCCGCCTCCGATCCGCGGCGTACTGCGACAGCGGCACGACTTCAGAAAGCGGCGTCGACAGCGGCGTTGGCAGCGGCGAGTTTCGACAAACCGGGCACGACCCATTTAGCTTCAACCAAGCATCGATGCACAGCAAGTGAAAGTAGTGGCGACACTCAGGCATCATCCTCAGCATCTCGGCTTCCTTGTACTCGCACAAACAGATCGAACACGTCGTGTTATTACTATTACCGCCAACACTCCTAGTGTACTGAAACTTGGGGTACGAATTAATTACATTCTGGTCGAGCCCAACGACGGCGTTTTCATCGTCGCGTTGGTCTTCGTCTTCATCCTCGGCGACAAAGATTATGCGAGGGACAATAATACCTTCTTCGTTGATGTTGTTGGTGTTGTTGTTGTTGTTGCTATTGTTGTGGTGGTTTTGAGAGCGGCGAGAGCGAGAGACACGGCAGCAGAGGTAGGAGGAGAGGAGGAGAGCAGAGAGTAGTACGAGGAAGCCGAGAGCGATGGCGATGGCGTAGCCGAGGCCGAGGTTGGTGAGGTAGTTTGTGGTAGTTGGGGGAGTGATGCTGGTGTAAGTGGAGGTGGACATTGGGAGAGGAAAGGAAGAGGAAGAAGAGATTTATTAGCCATTTGTGAGGGTGAAAAAAAGAGGGGAATTAGGGGTGAGATTTTTTTTTGGGAAGGATGGGTGGGTGAGTATTCCAGCTGCTGCATTTAATTCTCTTTAGGGTTGGGGAACGCAAGAGGACTATAGTCTATAACGAGCATTTATTTTTCTTTTCTTTTGGGGACTGAGGAGGGGGGAAGTTTTTTTATTTTTTATTTTTTTATCTTGTCTTTGTGGGCTTAGGCTTATTAAGAGATGCTCAACTTCGTTTTTGGTACTTCTTAGAGCATCCATAGAAGTAGAATTATATTTTTAACTATTTAGCATTACAAAAAAATATTTTATTTATTTTACTTATTTATTTTACAAAATATCTAACAGCAGTGAATTTATTTTAGTTTTTAATACAATAAAATAATATAAAACATCACAATAAAATAATATATCTATTTTGAATAGACACAAAAAGATTCAAAGAACACAACCGCCCACAACCATTGCCAAAAATCCAAATTAGCCAAAAACTAACACACAAATCAACCATCAACATAGAGACGGAGAAACCCACGAAACCATCAACCACAAAAACAAAGAAACCGAGCCACCATTCATCAACCATCAACAAACCCCATTCATCAATCATCAACAAAATCAAAACCCATTCATCAAAAAAAAAAAAAAAAAAAAAATGGAACCCATCAACATAAAACCCAGTCATGGTGACAACGTACAACGTCGTTTTGTCAATCACGGCAACAAAATCAAAACCCAGCACCGGCGATCATGGGTCTTGGTGTTTGAGACGGAGAAAGATTGAGAGACAGAGTAGAGGAAAAATGAGATAGCAGAGAGATAGGGGCAGAGAATGAAGAGATCAATCGGCGTTGTCGGCTCTGGGCAGGGACTTGGGTTGGTGATGAGTGGAGGAATTGAACCTTGCAACGGGAAGAAATGAAGAGTGTGAGGACCGATTAAGGGGAGAGAGGAGCAACAGGTAGAAATGGGGAAGGAGGAGAAAGAAAAAGAAAAAAATATTCTAACCATCGGTGTGAACACAAAATAAAATAATATATATATATATATATATTTTTTTTTAACCTTTGAGCTATAGTGCACAGTTATCTTTAGCTGTACACTATAACTGAGAAGCCAAATTTTTTGGCTATAGCTCCATTGCTGCAGCTCCAATTTTAAGTATTAGTGGTGCTAAAAATAACAATATAGTTATTTAGCACCACTATTGCTAATGCTCTTACTAGTAATACTATTCAATGGAATTGGTAAATGGACTATAGATGATTTGACTTATTTGACTCCTAAATCCTAAGTTTTCAAGTGCCCTAAGCACAACAGTTATAGCCTGTTTAGATTGAGAGGGGGGGGGGGGGAGAGTAAAGTTGATAGGAAATTAGCTTAATTTTCTGGCAACTTTATTATACTCATATTCTCTTTCCTCAATCCAAATGGACTCTTAGCCTTTGTTTGGAAGGTGAGAATGGAATGGTTATGAGAAAACACTTATTCCTTCATTTTTCCTGAAAACCTCAAATTTTTGTTCCCCCTAAAATTGGGATGAATGGGAGGGAACGAACTTAGGTTTAATGATTTTTTATTTTATTTATTTATTTTTTAACTCCTAAAATACCCCTTCAATCTCAACCCTTTTTACATATCATGACACATTTTTTTCTCAACTAGCCGTAATATATATATATATATATATATATATATATATGGGGGATAGTAGTCACAAGGTTGGAAGTAGGAAAGGAAAGATAGGAAAAAGAAAAAGAAAAAGAAAAAGAGATGATCTCTACGAAAGGGACATCCCCCCTTTATAGGCAAAATAAAACACTATTTAAGTAGTGAATAGTGAATAGTGAACAGTAAAACAGCTTTAATAGGGAATCAAAATAGCTTTAACTTTAGCAAGGAATCTGGAGCTTTTGAGCAGTTTTTAGCCGGAGCAGTAGTTTTGGCTACTTGTGCCGACAGTGCTAATTGTCCCTTAAATCTGGCGTGGAAGCTTCATCATGGCCAAATAACTCCTGATTGTAGGGGTAATAAGGCTTAGTATTAGCAACAAAGACTTCTGAGGATGCCACTGAGTTTTCGCCTTCTTCTTCCTCTTCTAAGTTAGCATTTGCAACAGCTTCTTCCTCATCCTTCCACTGCTGTTTGAGGAGGGCAATTAGGGTTGTTTTGCTGAGACCATCAAAAGAAGACTTCTTCTTTTTGGTCTTAGCAGAAGGTTTAGCAGACTTAGTAGTGGATGTGGTAGCAGGTGCATTTGTTGTGAGTTGAGGTACAGCTGTTTGCACTGGAGATTGGGCTTTAGCATAGGAAATTTCATTAGCAGCTGGGAATTCCCGGGTAACATTGTCAATTACATTTTGGGTGTGGGAAAACTTATCCCACCACTTAACATACCAATGGCGAGTAAGAACATCACCTTCTTTAACATATTGCCATTTCAAAATCCAAGGGACCTTGTATTTTTTAACAAAATGGAGTGAAGCTAGAAACTTAGCACCATGAGAATCAACTTTAAAAACACTTGCAAAATACTTGAAGGAACCTATCAGTGGTCCTGGAAATATTTCAGTAACAGGGCCAAATTGGGTCCACCAACGGCTGAACCAAAGAGGCAAATGAGCATTGAAATTTTTATCAAAATTAACAAACCAAGAATGGGTCATATTGTCATCTTGGTGAAGCATGAATCTAAACCAAGTAGTGGTATAATCATGATAGGTATAAGGAATAGGAGAATTTGGTAACATTTTAGTGGCGGCAGGGCTGTAGCCCCACTTCTCTTCAAAAATAATATCAAGTAGTAAAACATTGTGGTAAATAATTATTGAAGGATTGACTTTATTAGGTATGGGTTTAATAAGGATTGATTTCTCAAAATGCTGGATAGTAGAGTAATATCTTAAATCTTTCTCACCATGCTCAAGAATCCAATGGAAATTCCGAGAAAAGTAACTTTTAGCAAGTTTCAAAGTACCACTAATAGAAGCTTTATTGGGCTTAATAGAAAATAGGTTTTGGTACTATTGCTTTGAAACATACTAAGAAGCATTGGGATTTTTAGAAAAAGCAGCCTAAACAAGTTGGTTAACAAGGGTTAAAGCATATGAGTCATAAGAAGATGCTAAAATAGAAGAGTAGTTTGGTTTAGGAATGGTCCTTAAAGTGGTAAAACGGTTAGCAATATCTATGGGGAAGGCAGGTTCTGTTTTAACAAGTTGTTTAGCAGTGTCTGTAGCAGGGTGTTTGTCTTTCGATCTCCTACTTGCCATTGCGGCACTGCAGAAATTCATGAGTAAGGAAATAAGGGATAGCGTTTTGTGATCCTTTAATATATTCAATATCGAAATCAAAAACACTTAAAATAGCTTGCCATCTAGCAAAAATATGTTTCGAAGCAATATTTTCAACATCTTTTTCTATAACATATTTAGCACTTTTGCAATCAATTCGCAATAGAAACTTTTGGTTTAATAAATCACTTTGAAATTTTGAAATACATAGTACTATAGATAAAATATCCTTTTCAATAGTACTATAATTTATTTGTGCATTATTCCAAACTCCAGAATAGAATCGAACAATTTGTTCAGTTAAGTCTGGTGAAACATATTGTTTCAGAATACCTCCATAACCAATGTCAGAGGCATCAGTTTCAACAATTTTGAAAGCATTGATAGTAGGAATACCCAAACAAGGAAAAGTTTTAACATGAGACTTGATTTGTTTAATAAGGGAAGTATGAACATCTAACCAAGGTGGAGGATTACTTTGTAACCGATCAAAAAGAGGTTTGCATTGTTTCCTTAAATCCTTGTAGCAATCAGCAATATAATTCAGTAACCCAAGAAATCTTTGGAGCTGGGTCTTATCAATTTATTAGCAAATTGAATGGCTCTATCAATGGGACGAATTTGTCCTTCAGAAATATCATAACCAAGAAAATGTACTTTTGTTTGAAATAGTTTGATTTTCTTAGTAGAGACAACACGACCATTTTGTTTGATGGTTTCAAGAAATGAATACAAATGTTTCCAGTGCTCAACAATGGAGTTAGAATAAACAAGGACATCATCAATGTAAACAATGGTGAAATGACTAAATGAATTGAAGATATCATTCATAATATTTTGGAACTCACTAGGGGCATTCTTGAGACCAAAAGGCATAACATTCCACTCATAATGTCCAAAAGGAGTGGTAAAAGTAGTTTTATACTTATCATTCTCACTAATCTAGACTTGCCAAAATCCAAATTTCATATCAAATTTAGAGAATACAATTGCATCACTTAGCCTATGAACTAGGTCATTCTTATTAGGGATGGGATACCTAATCCATTCTAAGACCTTATTTATAGGCTTGTAATTAATAACTAAGCGAGGAGTTCCTCTCTCAATTTTAGCATTTTTTTTAACATAGAAAGTAGCACAAGACTAAGGGGACTTGCTATTTCTAATCAGCTTTTTCTCAAGCAAATCATGAATTTCTTTTTTATAGAATTCAACAGTTTCAGCATTCATTTGAATAGGACGAGCTTTAGTAGGAATGTTTTTCTCATTAAATTCTTTAACATAAGGCAGATTAACAATGTGTCTTTTCCTATGCTAAAAAGCACTGGGAATATCAGAACAAACATCATTAACCAAGATTTTTTGAAAATTATTGATCTTGGACTGTAATAGCTTATCAGAAAGTTGTTCAACAATCTTTTTATATCTTACTTCTTGCTTAAGAAAGTTTAGATGCTTGGTTTTGGCATGAATTAGGTTTAAAGCATTATCAATATCAATTTCAAATTTTGAAGCAAATTTAAACTTAACTTTTTGCCCAAAAGGGTCAGTAGTTATCCCATCATGTTCAGTAAGGAAGGGGTTTAAAGCATTTATAAAGGGAAGACCAAGAATCACTTTATCAGTCATGTTTTAACAAGCACAAAAGGAATCTTAAAACAAACATTTTCATGGCAAACATGAGCATTTTTTAATTCATATTTAATTTTCATTTGAGTACCATTGGCAGAAAACAGTTTTTCAGTGGATTTTTCATAATACTTGGAGGGAATCATTCCTTCCGGAATGCAATTCAAATCAGCACCAGAGTCAATCACAACAATAACATTGAATTCATATTCATGGCAAACAACAATTTTAACTTTTGAAAACCATTTTGGGGGAAGCAGATTGTTAATAAGTTTAAGCTTGTTATCAGTAGAGGCATTACCAGAAAGAGGAACCTGTTGTGTGGAAGCATCATCCTTTCCTTGCTCATTAGGTTCACTATCAATTTGTTGATCATTGAGTTGTTTATCAATTTTTAAAAGTAACAATTCTTGTTTTAGATTAAAGTTATCATTTTTAATATTTTTGAATTCATTTTTTAGCTCAATGATTTCTTCTTTAATGATAGCAATTTCATGTTGGAGCTCATTAACAGTTAATTCTTTGGATTTCTTTTTATTAAATCTTTCCAAAGTTTCATCAAGACTTATCTTTGATTTTGGTCTTTTATTAGGGTTTTCTTGAGTTTTTTAAGATATTCTTGTTTTAGCTCCAGGTTATCAATTTGACTTATCAAATTTATTAACAGGTTTTCTTGTTCTTCACTTTTGATCAGAACATTAATAGTTTTATTAGGTTTGGTGAGAACTTTAACAGTATTGCAACAGGAATATCTACAACCAATTTTAATATTAGGTGAATCAGAGGTTTTAGTAGATTGGTAATCAGAATCAGATGATGAAGAAAAGTCTTCTTCACAAGAATTAGACAAAGTAGTCGATTCAAGGATTCTAAACAAATCTTCTTGATCTTCATCATTAATGTTTAACATGTTAAGCTTATTCTTCAGATTACCAGGCTTCTGGCGACAATCTTTACTAAAGTGACGAAGTTTACCACAATTAAAACATTTTCTTTTACGAGATTTCTGCTTATCATATTTTTTTGAAACATGTTTATTTTTTGCATAAAAATCATTAGGTTTAATGAAACTTGTTCTGTATTTTTTGTGTTTTTTTATGGTTATAATTTTTGTGAATTTTATCATGATTCTTTTTCTCTTTTTGCTTGGAAAGGGAAATAGGGGGTAAACCATATTGTTCACAGAAATTACCCATTTCATATTTAGCTTTTCTACTATTTTTTAACTGTTGTTTTAGCATTTTTTGATCATTACACATGTTAATGCCAAGTTTTTTAATAGTGCTGAAAATATCACCATAAGTCAGATTATTATAATCAAAAGAATCATTTTTACCAATTAGTTCTTGTTTTACCTTATGAGCAAAGAGAGGAGGCAGTCCAGCAATAAATTTCTCTTTCCAATAAGGCTTTAAGCAATCTTTCCGAATCATGACCCTGGAAATAAAAACATCTTGGTACCATCTGTAATTAGACATAGTAGGACATCTTAAATTGTTTAAATAATCACTAATTCGAGACGATATATTGGAAGGAGTACCAACAAAGTGTTTGATAATAGTATAGATTAAGGTATTGACTCCATCGAGAATACCTCAACCAATACTTTCATCAAAGATGCGTAAACCTTCATCATCTTTTTTAACAGCCTTTTTAATGGATTCTCTAGATTCTTCTGTGAGATATTTTTCCCATCATCCACGAAGAGTTCCAGAAAAACTAGTAGTAAGCAAATCAACAATTTCAGCATGGTCTAGATCATGGTTATTCATATAGGTAGTGGCAACCATAGACATATGACCCATCTTATTAATAATTTCCTGTTCAGATAAACCATCAATATTCCATTCATAAAGCTTATCAGCAGAAATAGAAAACTGGGTTTGAAAAATTCTTTCTTCAAATTGCTTATAAGGAGGAGTGGGTTTTGAATACCAGTTTTATTGTAAAAGACATGGGATTAGGTTTTCCAACAAATCTTTTAACTTTAGGCAATTCTAAATTAGTTTTATCAGAAGCAGAGGCTGAAGAGTCAGAATATGTGCTTTCATCAAAAACAATTTCTTTTTCTTTTCTTGAAATAGCACGAGCAGTGATGGTAGAAGTATTCTGCTCAATTTTTATCTTCAAATCAGAAAGCATTTGTTCAACCTTTTCAATAGTCTTAGCCTGGGAGGTTTTTAGACTCAATTTTTTTTTACTAGGTAAATCAATCAAAGGTTTCTTAGGTTTGGAAGAAGTTGGTTTCTCAACAATTTTTTTCTTCAATACGGTCAAGTTGTTGGCCAATAATATGCAAAAAATCTATTAGTAAAATTGTTTTGTTCAATAATTTTTAAAACATGAGTATTAGCATCAGCAATTTTGAAGGGATAGGCATTTACCTCAGTCCCTTTGCAATCTATAAGAACTGTCTCAAGTGGTGGGTGGGTAGACCGAACAATGGTTTTGTCTTCTTTAACAAAATTTGACTTCTTTACTGTATTCAAATTATTTTTTGAAACATTCTTGGAAACATAGTAATTTTCAAGGAAATCAAAAAATAAAATGTGTTTTTGTAGGCTATTCATTCTTTCTTTCCATTTTCTTTTAACACGATCTTTTTCTTTTTGATAAAAAGTAGTTTGGTAGGTCTTTCTTTTGTCTTTGTTTTTTGCAGATTTAAATTCATTAAACAAAGCAACCATGTCCATTTCAAAGCTTTTGTTTAAAACTTGAAGTTGACTATCAATAATAGGAGTTTGAAAATCAGAAGCAGTTAAGGACCCAGATTCGGTCTCTTCCTCTTCTTCAATAGCATGTTTGCTATGTGTAGAAAGAGGTTTTGTTTTTGTAGAGTACTCCTTTTAGCTTTAAATTTGGTTTTTCAAAATTCTTTTGTAAAAATTCATTGAGATCTTGGTCTCTTTTTGAAATATCTTCAAATCCAGCAAAGGAATGTCTTCCTTCGTTGATCCTCAATGGTTTATTATCATGAAAACTTATTTTAACAGTTGCATCAAGATATTGTTGGATATGATCAAGATTTAACTCATCAAAAACAGTTTAGTAGGTGGATTTGGTTGAGTTTCTTGTTCCAACAACTATTCTTTGGGAAGATTAATATCTTGCCATTGAATCATTTTTGGAATTTGGACCTTAGCATCAGGAGTGGAACATTGAATTAGCATAGTTTTACCTTCAGGGTCTCTTATCCTGGCACGAGGATTAAGTTGAGTACCTAGAAGTCTATAATGAACACAATAAATGAGGGCAAAAGGCTTGATGCCTTCATCCATATCATAACCAGATGTCAAAACATTTAAAGTTAAAGCTTTAACAATATTAGGATCATCCAAAGCAAGAGAAATATCAGGATAACAATCAAAATAAATAGGTTCATCATACAAGGAGGCAGTAATCATGCCAAGAATACTATCATAAAACTTTTTAAACCTAGCATCTCTTAAACACATGAGAACAGAAGCATTAATACCTTTTCTAGTAAGAGGTTTAACAGCAACTTGAACAAGGCCAATATGTAAATAACTGAATTATTTTGCAAGGAAATCATTAATATTTATTTTAGAAAATAGGCAACATTTTTCATGGGTTCTTGAAATAGAGAAAGTTTGTTCAACAGTTCTAACTCTATATTGAGAACAAAAAATATTTTCAGTCTAGCTAGTCCTGTAGATGGACTTAGGATCAACCTTAGGAATATTCCATTTCTGGAAATTAGGGAAATCCGTTTCTTCCATAGTGTGATCTTCTTCATTTATAATATCAAGAGGAACACTAATCCTAGAGCTAACAGAGGAGTTGGGTCTCTATAACCTATCCATACTATCCTAGTTTTAACACTCAATTATCATGTTTTTCTTATCACTGTTGCATTTTGTAACACATACCCTAATTAACCCTATACCACTCATGCCCTAACGCTCTCTCGGCAAACGGGCCTTATAGTCTGGTTCTAGGACTTCACTTTACAACTAAGGTGGTGCCAACAATGGTAAAGAGGAACACAAGAAATGAGTATCAAACTTTTGAATAGACACAGAAAGATTCAAAGAACACAACAACACTATCAATGGCCAGAAAAGAATGGCTCTGATACCATAAGGGGGAAGTGCACAACAATATGTATTAAAATAAAACACTTAAGATTTTAACAAAATATAGCTTTGATAATAGATTAAAACAAAAGGCTTTTTGTTTTTGTGGAAGAGACGAAATCTTCATTTATAATATAAGGAGGAACACTAGTCCTAGAGCTAACAGAGGAGTTGGATCTTTGCAACCTATCCATACTATCATAGTTTTAACACTCAATTATCATGTTTTTCTTATCACCGTTGCATTTCGTACCTTAATTAACCCTATACCACTCATGCCCTAACACTCTCCTGGCAAACAGGCCTTACATCATTCTTGCATTCTATTGCTCACGCTGCTGCTGCTGTTCTCTTCTTGTTGATTCATCAAATTCTGTGATTTTTTATCATTCTTGCATTCTATTGCTCACGCTGCTGCTGCTGTTCTCTTCTTGTTGATTCATCAAATTCTGTGATTTTTTATTTTTTATTTTATTGATTGCAAGTCTATTGACCATTGATTTATTAACTTTATATATTCAAGTCTGCACTTTATGTATTTCTATCATGCCACGTTTTTAAGATAGTTGAGCCCCTTTCAGTAAAAACAATATAAGGATTTAGAACTCTTTTTATTAATTTTTACCATATTTACTACTTCCCAATATAAGTGAGACTTGTTTTATTCTAGTTAACGATTGCTCTATGGGCACTAGTTAACACACGTAACAAATATATGAATAATTTATAGAAGTCTGTAAGGCTTATTTAAATTGATAGCCTACATAAGATTGTTAAGAGGGTGTTCTTGATTGAATAAAAAATCATAAGAATCTACTTTTCATTGAAAAAAAGGTGAACAATTACAATTAAGAATGATGTTTTTAGAAATCATCAACCTAAGTGTTAAAGTCCTCTTTAATAGAAAATAAAAATGAACATAAAAAATAAATAAGGTTTTAACTATAAAATTTGGCAAATCTGTTAGTGACATGGCAAAAAATTCTATAAAAGAGCTACTTGGGGTGCCGGAAATAAAAGAATATGAAAAATATTTGGGACTTCTAGCAGTTGTTGGTAGAAATAGGAGAGCAAGCTTGAATTACATAAAAGATCGGGTTTGGAATAAATTACAGGGGTGGAAGGAAAAACTCCTATCTCAAGTTGAAAAAGAAGTGTTGTTAAAAGTGGTGGTCCAAGCTATTCCCACCTTTGCAATGAGATGTTTCAAACTTCCTATGGGCCTATGTAGGGAGATTGAGACGCTAATATGAAAATTTTGGTGGGACAAAGAGGAGAGAGAAGGAAGATTCATTGGAAAAATTGTGTGACATTTTGTAACCCTAAAAAAAAAGGGGAATGGATTTTAAGGAGTTGGCAAAGTTCAATAATGCTATGTTGGCAAAACAGATATGAAGACTTATTCACAATAAAAACTCTCTATTTTATCATGAGTTTTAGTCAAAATACTTCCCAAATGGTACTATCTTTGATGCCAAAAAGTCTTCGGGGTCGTTTGCTTGGAAAAGCATTTTAAGGGCAAGAAAAGTAATATCCATGGGTCAAAATGGAGAATCGGGGATGGTTTGTCCATAAGGGTATTTAGTGACAACTAGATACCAGATGCCACAGGTGGGAGAGTAATATCTTCAGCATTGGCAAGGGATGCAAACATGAAGGTAGCAGAATTGATTGACACCGGCATGGGTTGTTGGAAAAGCCAAAAATTGATGAATGCTTGGTACCGTTTGATGCCCAAAGGATTAAGGCCATTCCTCTGTGTATCACTCCACAACCTGACCTCTTATACTGGGCACTTGAAAAGAATGGGCTATATTTGATAAAATCTAGGTATTGAGCCTTGTGCGAAGAAGCAAGGAGTGGGGAAGCATCGGGTTCAAACTCAGGTCTGATCGCTGGGTTTTGGTCGAGTATATGGAAGTTAAATGTGCCAGGGATGGTGAAGCATTTTACGTGGAAAGCATGCTTAGACAGTCTGCCTACGAAAACAAACTTAGTGAAGAGGAGAGTGTTCACGGAATCGGTTTGTCATTTATGTGGCCGAGTTGAAGAGGACACGCACCATGCTTTGTGGGGCTGCGAAGCACTTAAACAGGTATGGTATAGAGACTTTCATTGGGTAAATCAATTCGAAGCATCACAGGGTTCGTTCGAAGACTTGGTGGCGTTAATCATGACGAAACTGAGAGTTCATGAAGTCTTTGCTACAACGGCTTGGTTCATATGGTCTCACAGAAAGAAGTCAAGGTTGCAAGAAAAATTAGTTCCTCTTAGCGGCATCAGAGAGGCAGTTTGCAACTTCTTGCAATTGTTCAGCTCCAGCCGTGAACACTCTAACAGCAGCAAGACGGTGAGGCAACGTAAATGGCAACCTCCAAACCCAGGTTAATATAAAACTAACTTCGATGGCACTATGTTTAATGAATGTGATGAAGCTGGCATGGCCGCATGGGCATTGTGGTGCGAGACTCTAATGGTCTGGTGGTGGCTGCGATGCCAGAAAAAAAAAAAAAAAAAAAAAACCTCATTTAGTGGAGTGTTTGGAGCTGTTGGTAGCAAGGCGGGCTGTGATCTTCGCTAAGGAAATCGGGTTACAACAGTTCCACTTTGAAGGTGACTCAGAAATGGTTATCAAGGAGTTGCAGGGGGTTGGTATGAAATTCTCATCTCTTGGGCATTTGGTTAGGGACACTTTATCTCATGTTAGCTCCTTGTGGAGTTTTTCTTTCGCCCATGTTGTAAGGTAAAGTAATGTGGTGGCACATGCTTTGACCCAAAAAGCAAGGTTATCTTTTCCTTTTTTTGCTTGGATGAAGTTTGTTCTGTCTGACATTGACGTTTTTGTATGCGCCAATTTTCAAGTTGTTGAATGATAAAACAAGTAGGCAGTCTTTTCACTCAAAAAAAAAAAAAAAAAACAACCGATAGAAGTTAATTAATTACTCATTAAATTGTGTAGTGGGTCCTTACCTAGTTTGGTTGTGAAAGATATCAGAGAGTATACCGGTATGCTTTGTCATTTCTATATGACTCACGTGCACAATATTAGGGGGAGAAAATTCTACCTCGTGCACATTCGTAGGGGGAGAAACCCATAGGGGAGATGTATATACTTAAGGGGAGAAGACATTTTTTTTGAGAAAACCTTGTTTTGTTTTGTTTTACTTTATGCTTGTTTTCTCGTTGTTTTAAGGTGCTTTGAGTTATGTCTAGTATCTACGCTTTGTTGCTCTCATTGCATTATGCTTATGTGTTGGACATGCATACATCCTTATGCTATTGTGCTTTATTGGTTGCATGTTCGAATGATCATTTGCTTTGCTATATGATCATTGTGGTCATTTCCATGTGACTGTCATGTGTTTGATCAAGTTGCTTACATGTTTCATATCATGTTTACTTGATCGCATTTTACTTGTTACATTATACTTGTCCTTTTATCACTTGATTTACCTTGAGGGTCTAATGTGTTTTGTGCAAGTGTTTCAGGTTACAAGTATATATGTTTCAAGTACTTCACAGCTTCTAGATTTAGGTGTGAGTTTTGCCATTGTTCCCAAACTCACGTTTAAGTCTAGAGTTTGTTATAGGGTGTTTTGTCACAGAATAGCCAAAGAGGGAGATTGTAAAGTTGTGATTTACAACTATATTTTATATTGGCTTTATTTCATGACAAAAAGTATTGTAATTGCTTTAATTTATTTCCTTGTATTTTGTGGGATTTTATTGTATTGGGTTTAGTATTAAGTTGGTGAAGAATCGTACATAAAATGAAGAATCAGTGGATTTCGCAAGTGTCTCGCTGGAAGCTAACCTGGGAAAGAGCCACGTGAGAAGCACATGCTGGAAGCTGAAGAGTCATGCCATCCTGGAGGATTTTGTGAGCATCTCACAGGTAAAGTCTTCCAGCGAGACAGTCACAAAACATTCTGCTTGGAGGATTTTTAAGTGTGACTTCCCTACCCTTCACCCATACTATATATATCCTCATTACCCACAAATGTAAAGGAGGCCAATTCAAAGAGAAAAACCCTAGATATGTTTTCTACAACACACACACCCATCTTTTAGAGAGAGAGCTACTCATCCTTAGTGAGAAATCATTGTAGCATCTTCTCCTTCCATCTTCTATTGTTATACCTTGAGAGGAGATTTGTACCCAAACACAACCCACACCAATTCAGAGTGTAGAGCGTGTTTTGGAGTTTGGGAAGCTTTGGGGAATTGCCAAAAGAAGCCGGTGAGGCTTGGCGGATGCAATCGAGCGTATTGCGAGATCTGGAAAGCTAGACAAGACACAGTTCCGAGAAGCCCTGTTGGAGTAGGAGCTTGGAGAGCTTAGGTACATCAGGTAGATTAAGCTTGGAAGGTCTCTTGCTAACCTATGTACCCAACTGATTGTCTAGTGGATCAATTACTGCTTAGAGGGCAGCAGAGAGGTTTTTCGTCGAGTTCTTTTGTTTCCTCTTCGATAACACATCGGAGTGTTATCTTGTGTTTGCTCTTGTATTTGCATTCTTCAAAGCACAAGAGTGATTTACAACTACGTTTTATGTTGGCTCTATTTGTGACAAAAAGGGAGAGAGTATACCGGAGAGTATACCGGTGTGTTTCGTCATTTCTATATGACTCATGTGCACATTCTTAGGGAGATAAATTCTACCTCGTGTACATTTGTAGGAGGAGAAAGCCATAGGGGAGATGCATATACCAAGGGGGAGAAGACATCTTTTATGAGAAAACATTGTTTTACTTTATGCTTGTTTTCTTGTTTTACGGTGTTTTGAGTTACATTTAGTATCTATGCTTTGTTGCTCTTATCGTATCGTGTTTATGTGTTGAACATGCATACATCCTTATGCTATTGTGCTTTATGGGTTGCATGTTCGGATAATCATTTTCTTTGCTATAAGATCATTGTAATCATTTCCATATGACTGTTTTGGTGTTTGATCAAGTTGCTCACATGTTTCACATATTGTTTACTTGATCGCAATTTACTTGTTACATTATACTTGTCATTTTATCACTTGATTTACCTTGAGGGTCTAATGTGTTTTGTGCAAGTGTTTCAGGTTACAGGTATATATGTTCCAAGTGCTTCACAACTTCTAGATTTAGGTGTGAGTGAGTTTTGCCATTGTTCTCAAACTCACGTTTAAGTCTAGAGTCTGTTATAGGGTGTTTCCTCACGGAATAGCCAAAAGGGGAGATTGTAAAGTTGTGATTTACAACTATATTTTATATTGGCTTTATTCCATGACAAAAAGTGTTGTAATTGCTTTAATTTTTTTTTTCCTTGTATTTTGTGGGATTTTATTGTATTGGGTTTAGTATTAAGTTGGTGAAGACTCAAGCTTAAAATGAAGAATCAGTGGATTTCGTGAGTGTCTCGCGAGAAGCTAACCCGCAAAAGAGCCATGTGAGAAGCACATGCTGGAAGTTGAAGAATCATGCCAGGCTGTCGTTTTCGCGAATATCTCGCAAGTAAGGCCTTCCTGTGAAATACTTGCAAAACTCTTTGCCTGAAGGATTTTTTAGTGTGACTTTCTTACCCTTCACCCATACTATATATACCCTCACTACCCACAAATGTGAAGGAGGCCATTCAAAGAGAAAAACCCTAGATAGGTTTTCTACAACACACACACCCATCTTTTAGAGAGAGAGCTACTCATCCTTAGTGAGAAATCATTGTAGCCTATTCTCCTTCCCTTTTCCATTGTCATATCTTGAGAGGAGATTTGTACTCAAACACAACCCGCACCTTTTTAGAGTGTAGAGTGTGTTTTGGAGCTTGGGAAGCTTTGGGAAATTGCCAAAAGAAGTCGGTAAGGCTTGGCGGATGCAATCAGGCATATTGTGGGATCCAGAAAGTTAGACAAGACATGATTTCGAGAAGCTTTGTTGGAGTAGGAGTTTGGAGGGCTTAGGTACATCGGGTAGATTAGGCTTGGAGGGTCTTTTACTAACTTATGTATCCCAATTGATTGTCTAGTGGATCGATTATCGCTTGGAGGGTGGCAGAGAGGTTTTTTGCCAAGTTCTTTGATTTCCTCTTCGATAACACATCGGCGTGTTATCTTGTGTTTGCATTCTCTCTTCCCTTACTCTTGTGCTTTACTTTTAATGCTTGTTGTTCATGCTTATGCACTAGAGTAGTTTTATTGGTTTATTGCACTTTATTTACTCTTGTTCCGCACTTAGACAAGTTAGAGTAAAAGCAATCCAGCCGTAATCTTTTAATTGGGGGTCTAAGCAAGCTCTTGTGTTTTCTCACATTTTCGAGCTTTTAGGTTGACTGTTCTACACTAGATTTAGCTCTCCAAAGCTCATGTAAATTCCATTCTTAGCAAAAGTAATATATATATATATATATATATATATTTATGTAGAGAGAGAGAGAGATTCTCATATTGGTGATTGACTCAATAGACATGAAATTAGAGTTTACAAAAATTACATAATTTAAGATGCCAATTAGACCTTGAGATTTATTTTCGAAAAGTGATTGACTCAATAGTTGTGAAAATTAGAGTTTAAAAAATCATAACATGTAAGATGTCAATCAGAGGATGAGATTTATCTTAGAAAAGTTATGGATTCATAACAAAAAGAAAAGTCTTACAAAACCTTTTTTTTTCATTGAACCGAAAAACATCCAAACAATTGATTATAAATGTGTTAAAATTTAGGTTCAAGTGGGATTTGTGATTCTATCAATCCCGGGACTCATTTAACAATTCGAAAATTATATAGGATCTTTAGATCCTATAAAGTTGTAATTTACAACTATGTGCTTTGTTGGCTTTAATTCCGTGCCAAATTTGATTGTAACTCTGTTCAATCTTTTGTACCTTGTATTTCATGTGGGATTTATTTGTAAGGGTTGTGTGAGAGAGAGAGAGAGTGTGTGTGAAGACTCAAGGCATTGAAGACTGAAGTGTTTTCGCGGGTAGCTCGCGAGTAAGCATCTCGCGAAGTGATACATGTGCCCTGCACATGACTGGAATGCTAATAGTCTGGACAAGATGGAGACATCTGATTTTCGTGAGTATCTCACGAGTAAGGCCTTCCTGCGAGACACCTGCGAAACATTATGTTTTGCCAGACTGTCATTTCTGATACACACTTTTTGTGCGTACACTATATATACCCCCATTATCCACAGATGTTGAGGAGTGCTTCTGAGAGAAAACCCTAGCCACAAACCTTGAGAGTTAGAGATTGTTATATCCACAATTCTCTACACAATTGTTTGTGGATTTTCCTCAACTTCTACCTCTCCATTTCCATACCATTGAGAGGTTGATAGCCCAAATACGTACCACACTTTTTTAGAGTGTTCAGTGAGGTTTTGGTATTGCTGGGAAGCATTGGAAGAAACCAGGCTTTAGAGGATTCAATCAGGCGTATTGCGGGATTCGAAGAACTAGACAAGACACGGTTCTGAGAAGCCTTGATGGAGTAGGAGCTTGGAGGGCTTAGGTGTATTGGGTAGATTAGGCTTGGAGGGTCTCTTGCTTACCCATGTATCCCAACTAATTGTTTAGTGGATCGATTATCGCTTGGAGGGAGGCGGAGAGGTTTTACGCCGAGTACTTTGGTTTCCTCTTCGATAACACATTGAAGTGTTATCTTGTGTTTGTATTATTCTTTCCTACTCTTTTAGCTTTCATATTATTGCTGTGTTATTTTGAATATAACTTAGAGTAGTTTGTTTGTTTATCCACTCGCATTTACTCTATTCTGCACTTAGTATAAGTTAAAGTAAAATCTATCGAGCCGTAATTTGTAATTAGGGGGTCTAAATAGTTCTTGTTTTTTAAGACATTTTTGAGCATTCAGATCCTATGATCCAGATCGAAGTTTTAACAATTATGTTCTGAGTTAATACATAAAATGTTAACTTGAATGATTGTAATGTGTTGTGCCCACTTTTATGATGATTGACTATTTTTTTCCAATATTTTTATATTTATTATTATTATTATTATTATATACATTAATAGTTGAAGGTGGAGGGATTTAGATCTTAGATGTCTTTGTTGAAAATGCTAGAAGATACAAGTTGAGCTACAAAACCTTTTTTATTTTTTTATTTTTATTTATTTTTATTTTTTTATGGAACTACTGCAAGACTCTTGGTTGTTGACCCAGGCTATAATTTCTCAATTTGGTTTATTGTGTCAAAAAACAATTCAATAATGAGAGGATTTAAATTTGGCTTATCACATACAAAAAGAATGTAATAAAAAACAAATTTGGACCCAAGGAAGAAGAAGCGGAGGTGGAGACAAATTAGGCCACTAAAGTTCACATGCGTTGCGATTCATCCGTTGGTATCTTCTGCCATGATAGAGAAACCTACGACTATGGAGAGGTTCTGTGTCAACATCTAACCAACTGTCGTAACCTCATAATTTCTTGTTGAGAAATAACGCATTTTTGGTACTTTGTTTGTCAACTTCCCTGAGTTTTAATGTTTTATATAATACTGTTTCCTAACTCCCCTTCCATTATCTAGGACTAGATTCTCTTCCTCCACAAAAGCCCACTTCTGAAATTGGATGAAGATGGAATTCTGATAAATTTTTGTTTGCTTATGTAATTGTAAACATTTAAGACTCTTGCTAGGAATTTAACCTTAGATATGTGAGATGTAAAAATAAAGAAAAAAAAAATGCCTACAAAAAACAATCATACAATATAATATTTATGTGATTCGACAATTTGTTTATGTCCACGGAATTGCAGTAATTTCACTATTTTTAAGGAAAAATATAAGACGCAAAAGTACAATTTTTCTCTTTCAAAATGATACAACCAACCTTAATCTAAAGCAATTAACGGTATTTATATTTTACATAGAAAAGCCTCCGCTACATGGATTAAGTCTTAAAAAATCTCTTATTAAAAACTGTAACACTTTTATATAAAAATGGATTATAATCTAGATCAAACACAAACTAAGTTCCACGGAAGCCAACAACTCTTGGGTCTTAACATTGTGTCTAATATGGCTAAAAGTCATTCAGATCAAGACTACAGATTTTATGAAATTTTTCCTTCATTTTTATTTTGATTTTGGTAAACCATTCGTTTTATAAAATAAAAATAGTCTTTGATTTGGCAGTTTTCCAAGATCCAATATAATATTAAGACACCCTTGAAAGCAAAGTGGCCTCAAAATTTTCAAAATAAAATAAATTATATAGGTAGTTTTCCAATATGGCAATATCTAATATAATATCAACTCACCCGTTACAGCAAAGTGGTCCCATGAAAGAAATAATGTGTATACTTCAGCCTCAAGGTGCTCACACAATGCTTACGAAAGCACACATCATCCTTTTCTATTTGTGTTTTCATTTTTTCCATACAAGTGTGCACTGGCATTAAAATATAGTTTGGTTTTGCATAAATTGAATTGAAAGTAATCATTATGCATGTTAATATGTTAGAGTTTTTGCCCTAAAATCCAATTTATTGGCATGTTATAAATAATTAAATTGTTTAATTATATGAGACTATTTGTAAATGAACTAATTGGACATTATCATAGTCCTTGAGATGCATTGTATGTGATTTAGTTACAGCAGATATAAATCATAAGTTCCTTGTAAACTCAAAATGTAGTTTGTAGTCGGTGATGAAATTGGACGTTTTATCTGTAAAGACTATAATACATTAACTAAGATAGTTTGTCTTAATCATGGAAGTGGAGACTTCTAGTTTATGTGTTAATATGTCATAAGTTTGTAAGACATATTGAACTGGACCGCTGTGAGATTAATTATTCAATTAATAACTGTCACTTGAATAATAAATCTCATGACTTCTAATTTCATAAACTCTCAATCCTGAGAGGATACCCAATCATGAAATGTAGGTTACTTTGATATATTAGGATTGATATCTAATTTAATAGTTAAAACCTTAGTATGTTGGGTAATAACACGTAGTGTTGAGGGAACACATATTCTCAAGATGGAATGCATAATCTCTTTCTATAGAGACTTGAAATATCCCATTGAGATAAGTTTAATGGGAACTAGTTATTCAGGACTGGCCACTTTAGTAAAGAGTTACTAAAGTTTATATTTATTGAAATTAGATTTCATAAATAAGATCAACTAAAAGATTAAATCGGGAACTCAAGGAATAAAATAGTTGTTTACAAAGTGACAATTCATTATGACTTTGTTCACTATGGATATTTCATGGAGGAGTCAAATGATATCATATTAGAGTGCAATCATAAGAAGGCCTAGAGTGCAATCATATTTCCATAGTGATACTTGTTATATAATTAATGGTAACTTAGGGCTTGTCAAGAGTTGATAGATAAGTTTGAGGCCCATTGGAGCTAGAGCCTTATTTGTCCCTTTGGTTCCATCCCAAGCCACATACTAAAGCCCAATTGGGCTGGCTCAAAAGGCTTACTTAATTAGATAATCAGTTTTTTATTTAATAAGAGTTATTATATAAAGTAATTGCTAAGAGATAGTTAATACATACGTATGATTTCTCAATAGTATCTTGGAGAACACTTTTCTTTTTCAAAATTCAACGTACTTAAGAACTGATTGAGAGAACACGTACTCATCTTGGGCACTATGTGGAATTGGGATGAAGATTGAAGGTTTTCTCAAGTATTGTTTTGAATTTTACTGCATCAAGGTACGCTTTCTCTTCTTTGTTCTAGAATTCAAGGTTATATGTTATCTCTCATGATTGAAGTAGATCCATGTGTTGCTTCCACTCCGTGTTTTGTATGAGATGCAAAATTAGTTTTTCCAACAGATACATATCAAAAGTTTATCAATTGTTAATATCCATGTTATTTTGCATTAAAATAAAGTTTAATGAATGCAAACTTTTAGCCATCCGATCATAGTTGTGGCTGTTGTATTTATACTTTTATATTGTAATTGTTACACATGTTAATACATATTGAAAGGGTTTGAAATTATTAATTAGATCAGCCGAGATACAATAAAATTCTATCACTAAAGAGAAAGCTTGTCACTTCTTATTAGAAATTGCTGTTAGATGTGGACCATGATTATATATGTGGGGGAGTGGACCTAAATCCGCCTTGAAGATTTAGCTCCAAGAGGAAGTTTGAGGAGTAGACCTGGCCCGGGGTGCAACAAAAGATAAAAGGGACTTCTGATGGGAAGAAACCATTTGGGCCTGTAGCCAAGATAATTTGCTACACCCATCCTTCTCGAAGACCATCTGGGCATGCCACCAAGGCAATCCATAAAACTATTCTTTCCTGAGGACATAGAGACTAGTAGAGAAGCGACCTTCCTCTTAAACTTGGGACACCTTTTGCTCACCTTTCTCCTAAGGAATACATTGCAGAAAATGCAAAGTCTAATATAACAGTCACCTCTGCATTAATGAGCTCCCTTCACCTAATTTCAGCCACATTAAATGTTGAATGATTGGCCCAAACAGTGAAAACACCCCTAAAAGTCCTTCTTCATGATCAATAAATGGTAGGACAAGAGGCTGATGGGACAAGTATCCCTCAAAGGAGGAGGAGAGCAATAGCAAGGGGGATCCAAAAAAAAGAGGACATGAGGAAGAACAAGAGAGAGTGTGAGAGTTAGAATTTCTTTATTTGTATTCAACACTTAGAACCCCTTTTGGTACTGCGGGAACACCATTTTTCATATATAAAATGCACGATTTAGTTACGTTTCATTTCCAACTATCTTGTTAATCTTCCTATTGTGGATTCATACTGCCCATTGTTTAGAAATTAGTTGTGTTGATCAAGAACTTTTGTCTAGAATCATTATCTGGTGTTTTCAACTCCTACACAATTATTGTTGTTTATGGGAAAATCCACCAAGCAGTAGGATTAAGAGCTAGTTGGAGTGAAAGATGACGAGTCAGGCAAGGAATAGGGCTCCTAATCAGTCTTGGCCAAGCATGTCAACTGAATTCGTTTCAAGAAATAGGCAATTACAATTTGAATTAAGAAGAGAAGGCCTAGAGGAGTCCTCCCACAATTATAGTAGGAAGCAAGGGTCCCCTCTTTCTTAGAGGGAGAGATCAGTGACTAACTCTACGAGACCCTCTTGTTCTAGCAAGGACTGAGAAATGGATCGGTTGAGGTCTCAGGTGTTGGCCTTGTAGTGGGATGCAAGATGTAGAGAGGAGCATCAAAATCAATTGGATGTTAGCCTTGCAAGGGGACATTCCTGTAGAGGAGACGATAGCTTAGGGAGTCATCAGAGGGACTGAGAAATGATGGATTCCCCACCTTGGTGGTACACGGAAAGATTTGCTACTCCTCCGTGCAAGTACAGGGATGGATCAGTTTCTCTAGTTAGAAGATATGGAAGGGTGGATTTCCCCTCGTAGAGGGATAGGAATAGAGGGCCCTCCCCCCAATAGACAGTGGGGAGAGGAGCTTCACCTAGGAGGTTCAGGGCACAGGGAAACCATGAAGAACCCTCTACCTCTTAGAATTTGGGAAATGATGTTATAAGTAGGGCTTTACAACAAATATCTCATTCTTTCTTCTCCGAGGAAATAGAGAGTACTAACTTACCTTGGAGATTTCTCAAGACCATCTTCATCAATTATGATGGCAAGTCTGTCCTCGTTGAGCACATCAGTCACTACAACCAAAGCATGACCATTTCTTCCAAGAATAAGGAATTGGTATGCAAAATTTTTCCCTCAAGCCTTAAACCCATGGCCATGAGAAGGTTCAATGGGTTTGAGAAAGGCTTTATTCATGGGTATGACGAGCTTGTTAGGATTAGTGCCCTAAAATCCTAATGTATGCTATGTATGACATTATGTTCTATGTAATAAACTTGTTTTATTATTATCTAAACTTGTGATAAGAATATTTGGACATTATCATATAGTCCTTGAAATGCATAGTATCTGTTTTATGTGATTTAGTCACAAAAAATATAAATCACAAGTTTTTTGTAAACTCAAAATCTTATTTCGTAGTCAGTGATGAAATTGGGCATTTCATCTACGAAGACTATAACATGTCAATTAAGATGATTTGTCTTGATCATGGAAGTGAAGACTTTTGGTTGATATGTTAATATGTTTTAAGTGTACAAGAGATATTAAACTGAACCACTGTGAGATTTATTATTCTATTAACGACTGTCAAATGAATAATAAATCTCATGACTTTCATTTACTTAAACTCTCAATCCTGAGAGAATAGTGAACCTGATCATGAAATGTAGGTTGCTTTAATATATCAGGAGTGAGATCTGGACAAATGGTCAAAACCTCAGCATGTAGGGCAACCGCATGTAATGTTGAAGAAACACATATTCTTAAGATGGAATTCATAGTCTCTTTATAGAGATATAAAATATTCCCTTTAGATAAGTTTAATGGGTTTGGTTATTCAGAGTGTTAGGCCTAACCACTTTAGTAAAGAGTTACAAAAGTTTATATTTTATGAAATCTTAAATTAGATTTCACAAAATATATACGGATAACTTAAAGGATTAAATTGGGTACTGAAGGATCAAGAGGTAGTAATTTTCAAAGTGACAATTACACATTATGACTTTGTATTACTACGAATATTTTCATGAAGGGGCTAAATGTTTAATAAAGTCTTGGGATATAATTTATTAATGAGGCCTAGAGTGCAATTATATTTATATAGTGGTATTAAATATAATTAATGGTAACTTTGGGCTTGTCAAGAGTTGACGGATAAGTCTAAAGCCCATTGGAGCTAGAGTTTTATTTGTCCCTTTTTGTCCCACTCCAAGCCACAAACTAAAGCCCAATTGGGTTGGCCTAAAAGGCTAATCCAATTAGATAATCAATTATTTATTTAATAAGAGTTATTAAATAAAGTAACTGTCTAAGTGTAGATATATATGTATGATTAAAAGAGAGAAATATTTAGAGTTTTCTCAAGACACTTGGTTATTCTTTTAAACAAATATGTATAGAACTGATTGAGAGACTACACATCTTGGGCACATTGTGGAATTGGAGTGAAGATTGAAAGTCTTCCCAAGTTCAATCTTTAATTTGATATGAATTTCATTGCATCAAGGTACGCCTTCTTGTTCTTTTTTTTTAAAACTCAAATTTTGCATGTTATCTCACATGAATGTAGTAGATCCGTTTATATTCCACTGTGTGTTTTTGTATGAGATACAAAAATGTATTTTTCTATGTGTTTTTCCAAAAATTGGTATTAGAGCGGTCTTCAATCTCATGTTTGTATAATGTTTTGAGTGAGTTTTAGAATCAAAGAAAACTGTTTTCATGGTTTTTTAAAAATTCTGTAGTAATTTTTCTACATATTTTAGTTTTAGAACTATTGTTTGATAAAACTGATATTGATGTTATGATGTTGTTTAAGTTTGATTTTAACCATGCCATATTGAACTTTAAGACTATAGCATCAATGAAATTAAGTTTTGATCTCAATCACATTCAGATATGATCAAGGGACTATGTTTTGTTGAAGTGAAACGTCAAAAACGGTTACTAGAAACATCTAAAAAAATGTAGGTTCACAAGTCTCAATTGATTGAGAATTCCTTTCGATCGATCAAATGTTCCTATCGATAGATCGAACAAGAATTGAGAATCGATTGAGTCATCCAAAGACTTCGTAATGAATTTCTTCAATTTTTCAATTGATCGAGAATTCCTTTCGATTGATCGGATGTTCCTTTTGATCGATCGAACAGGAATCGAGAATCAATCGAGTCTTCTAGAGACTTCAAAATGGATTTATTAAATATTTCGATTGATCGAGAAATACCTTCAACCGATCAAATGAATTGTTTTCGAAATTTCACTAAGTGTTAAAACATAGATAAAATGCAAAGCAATGTGTGATGAGATTACACATATTTCCCAAATAAAAACCTTTCTTTTAAAATTTATAGTGGGAGAGAGATTCAAGGGTTGATTCTCATGGCCTCCATTACCAATTTATAGTAGTGTGAAGTAGGCACCTTGTCTTGGCCTCGAGCCTTACATTCCATGTGGAGGGTGTTTATTTCACAGTACTACAAGATTGAACTTCCATGTTTGTAGTGGTGTGAGCAAACACCTTGTCTTGGCTTTAAGCCTTGCATTCCATGTGGAGGGTGTTTTTTATTATTGTACTACTAGATTAAACTTTTGTTGGTAGATGAAATGTGGCTACACATTACTCTAGGTAATGGTGTACACTAGACTAAATATTATAGTATCCTCTATGCTGAGTTCTTATTATTATTATTTAGAGGCTAAATGAATAACGGCATATTATTAGTGTTTGGTAAGAGTTATCAAGACAACACTAGTAATGAAAGATATTTTCAATCAATTGTAGTGTTTAATGTTCACTCTATACTAAGGGATATTGAATATAGGATTGGGTTGTCGTTGCATAGATTATATTATGGTTTTATTAAGGTTCCATACTATATGTTTACATGCAAAATTGATAATGTCTAGTTTACTTATTATATTCATGTTTATTGTTTTCAGATTTAAGCATGGCATCTTTTAGCCCATTTGTTACTATTCTTAATCAAAACAAACTGATTGGATCTAACTATGTTGACTGGAAAAGAAACTTAGACATTGTTCTTACTACTGAAGAGTACAAATTTGTACTTAATCAACCATGTCCAAACTTTCCTTCATTAGATGCTCCTACTGAGGAAAAACAGCGATATGCCGTTGGCAAAAATCTAATGAGATGGATAAGTGCTATATCCTAGCATCTATTTCAAATGTTCTACAATATCAAATGCAGGATGTGGAACTAGCTTCAGACATAATGTTAAGTTCGAAGGAGATGTTTGGTGAGCAAGGCCGTTTAGCTAGGAAAGATACTATGAGGATTATCTTGAATACCAAGATGGCTCAAGGGACTCCAATAAGAGAGCATTGTCTTAAGATGATCTCTTATTTGAATACATTGGAGATTTTAGGTGTCGACATTGATGGAGAATCCCATGCGAATATGATACTCTAATCCTTGCCAGAATCATTCAAAGAAGCCAGACTTAATTATAATATGAACAAAAAGATTTATACCTTGTCTGAATTAACGAATGAATTAGTGGCAACAGAAGGCATCCTTGGGATAGCTAGTGTTGATAGTAATATGGTTGAAGCTTCCTCTTCTAAGCCTAAGTCAAAAGGCAAGGGTGGTAAGAAGAAGAAGGACTTCACCAAACAAGATGGTAAACAACTTGCCTTAGGAGTTGCCAATAAGGGAAAGAAAAAGGTAATGGACTACACCAAAGGAAAATGTTTTTGTGTGGACAAGGATCCCTAATCTCATCTAAGCGGATTGCTAAGATGATTTCTGAGGATGCCCCTCAGACCTCGGGGACGAGCACCAAATAGCCACGATATGAGCACCCGTTGATCTGGGGGACCAGCAGTAACCATAGAAGGCACATAAAGTTAATATATCATAGAGGGAATAAAGTAGACTTGGCACGAGCTATGAGGAGGGTGAAAGGAGAAGGGAGTGGAAGCTATCTCCTTCACATTAAATGCAAGACAACTACTTCTTTGGCCGCATTAATGAGAAAATGACCATGAATAGTGGTGGCACAACTCAGATTGCAAGGCAAAAGCTTACCTGTATGTTCTGGATGGGACAGAAGTCCTAAAAATGCAATCTCAATGCTCCAAGTGTGAGATGAAGATAATTTGTGTGTAAATATAAAAAGAAATGAAGATCCTTATATGGGAGGATCCAGAAAAGGAGAGAGATATTGGTGGAAAGAGAGAAAACAAAACCATATATATTTAAAAGATCTTCCTCGGGTTGGACCAAAGATCCCTTTTTCTTCATAATTGAGTGTTCCTAGTCTTTTACTTGGCATTTCTTCTCATTGTGATTAACTTTAGCTCATTAAGTAGTCAATATCCTACCCATTCTCTAACAAATTCATTGTGGTGGGCTAATTGGGCCATTGTCTAGTCATTCTAGGGCTGTAGGTTCATTTGTGCCCTTACAATTGGTGCCGACTGTGGGGATATTGAGCATACTTGAGTTAATTTAATTATGGTGAATTCAGATGAGTCGGTGGGGTCACAATGTCAAGATCATTTTATGAATCTTGAGCGTAGGAGAGATCGTGGGATTAGTGTTCATACAACCCATACCAGTAGGAGTCATTCTAGAAGTGGAAGTCATGTGTCTCATTGGGAGGAAACCAAGAACATGCAGAAAGAAATAGATCATTTACGTAGGAAATTGAGTTGGAAACAAAGAAGAAGTCATCATCAAGCATAGAGGCTTTGTTTGACGATGATGAAAGTTACAGACCTTGGTCAAGGACTCCCTTAGTGAGTCTTACTCCTATAGGGAAAAGTGCCACCATAAGCAAAGAAGAAAAAGCCCGACCTATAAAGGCTTGGGGAATGACGCTATGAGTAGGGCTTTGTGTTAAATCTCAAAGTCTCCATTTACTAGGAGGATTGATAGAGAAAATCTTCTTCGATGGTTCACACAACCTGCGTTTACCATATTGTAGACACTCAATTTTGCACCCATGATTTAATCAAGGAGAATGACTTGAATGGCTAATCCATGTACCCAAAAATCATAATTACATTACTTGCATCTATTTGTTCTTGCATTACATGTATCATTTTGTTTTTGCATTACATGCATTAATTCATTCATTGCATATAATAAAAATGATCTTGAGATTGTAACGGTCATAGCAACGTTTTCGGTTATCAAATCGGACTATCGGATCGAAAGATATCGCATGATCAAGTTTGCATGGTCAACATGCATTGTGACTAGGTAGAATCGACTACACATGATCAATTTAAATTAATTATGATTGGATAAAAAATTAAAATTAATTAAATAATTTTGTGATTGGTTGATAATTAGTGTTTAAAATAGGGGTGCATGCATGGGAATAAAAGGGATGATTGGATAACAATAAAATTGTGGATAATCTGAACTTTATCAAGATTTATTTTAGGGTATTTATCTACAAGATAATTATCCTTAAATATCCTGAATTATCCAAAAAAGAGATGAAAAATCATAGGTGGAGGATGAAAATGCGTTTGGGTACAAGGACTGGCCAAAAAACCCTAGAAGAGGAGTCCAAACGACGCCTAAACACGAAAGTGCATTTAGAGCCATAGGGCCAATTCGGCACTTTTGGAGTATCGAATGGCACTCTAAAAGGGCTGAATTTCCTTGATGTGGGCTTTAGCCCAACGGTCTTCGGGTGACGATTATGCATACCCTTTTCGATTTTTTTGCAAAAGGATGCATCCGGATTCAAACGCTAATCGTTTGTACCTATTTTTTAGAGTCTTCTGGCCTTTATAAACAGGGACTGAACCTCATAATTTAGTACAATTTTTTTACGCTCTGAGAGGCATATGTTTTTGACTCTCAAACCACCCATATTTTCTAATCCCCTCTCTGAGGGTTGCTGCTTAAATTAGGGTTTTTAGGTTTCAAAGAGAATTGAACAAATTTCTTTGAACCCTAAAATATCCTCTCAAGAACAAAGTGTGCTCATGCAAGAGGTTGTTTCCTTCACCATTTTTCTTGTGATGTGATGATGCATGTTATATCTCTTTCTTTTTCAAATATCTATAACATGAATTGTTAATTGTTGTTTTGTTAAAGCATGATTGTTTTTTATGTGATTGTTATAATCTTTTTCTTGAATGTCAATAAATTTGCATGTGAACAATTGTTTTTTCTTAAAACAAAATAGATTTGCATCTTTATAAGATGTAGATCTGAATTTTTCTCAATATAAAATCAGATCTGCATCTTTATAAGATGTAGATCTGAATTTTTCTCAATATAAAAATAGATCTACATCTTCCTTAGATGTAGATATGAGTTTTCTCAAATAAAAAGAGATCTGCATCTTTATGAGATGCAGATCTAAATTTTTTCTCAAATCAAAACAGATTTGCATCTTTCTTAAAAAATCTTTTCATTCTTCGTAAAACATATAACAAAACAAATTTGAATTTTTGTCATCAAAAATCACGTTTTTAAATATAACAAAACAGATCTGAATTTTTATCATCAAAAACCACTTTTATTTATTTATTATTTATTTTTTTTTAAATACTACAAAACAGATTTGATATTTTGACAAATCAAAATCATTTTTTTAATCATTAAAGCAGATTTGAATTTAAAAAAAGAAAAAAAAAACAAAGAAGAGACTTCATTCATAAATAAATTTGTGTGATTTAATTTTTCATTCATATGTTCAACATATCATTCATGACATGCATAAGAAAGTACATTGGTCACAAAAGTCTAGAAAACCAGACTTTGTCTAGGTAGAATGGGTGCCTAACACCTTCCCATTTCGTAACCTAGCCTTTGGATTTGGGTTTTTTGGTTTAGTAGATCTAGCCTTGTCTTCATTTGTTTCGGGTAGAATGTAACTAGGACAACAAGCCATATAAATATTTGGTAGATTGTAACTAGGACCCAAAGCTATGTAACTTTTTAATTTTCTTTCAGATTTGTAATTTTATTCAATCAATGAATGGAACTATTTAGTCATGTATTTTGTAATTAGTATTTTTTCTTATTTTTTATTATAAAGAAAAATAAGTGGCGACTCCATACCACTTACCCAAAAAGAGAGGTGCCCTAAAAGGTACCCGAATTTTTCTTTTATAGGTTCCGTGCTCAAGAGTATTATATATTAACTTGTTATTGATTGGTAATGACTTTGTTGAAATGTTCGTAGGACCTATCTAAGGAGAAAATGGGTTCCCTTTTTTTTAAAAAAAATCCAGCATTTTGCCTCATTTTTCAAACTAATTAGGGAAATGTCCCTATTTTGAAATTCGATTTTTGGACAATCGAGTTATAACAAACTGAAAATTAAAAGAAAAAAAAAAAAATCCTGGAACCCTATAGTGGCATTTTAAGGACCCTATTGTGGTGTTTTGGAACTCGAGTTCCATACAAGGTTTTTTTTTTTTTTTTCAAGTTTGATTGCCCCATACCTATAGTGGCATTTTAAGGAGCTCTATAGTGACGTTGAAACTTGATTTTGAGATAATCGAGTTTCAAAACAGGGGTATTTCCCTAATTAGTTTGGGAAATGGGGCAAAATGTTGGATTTTTTTTGGCGAAAGGGGCAAAGCCAATTTTCTCCCCTATCTAAAGATAACAAAGAGCGGCATGCGAAGCAGATAGAGCTATGCCCAGACAGTGGATAGCATTGTAAGAACAACATTATATATATTAATAACATGCAAAAATTAACAAAGCATATATTATTTTGCGTTCTAAATTAGAAATAAATGTGATTAGACACCATCGAAATGACACCCTCATTTTAATATGCCCAATGTACTGACCATGTTGTAGGCAAACAAGAATGGCAAGCAAATAGAGAGAGGTGAGATGTATGAAGTGGCATATTCTCATCGTGATGGTATTGCTGTGAATGAAACTGCAGAAGCGAACATTGTAAGTTTGTAACAAGTTATATTAGTCATTTGAATGTATTATATTTTGAGTTGGAAAGAAGTTCTTTGATGGCGGAGAACTATTTTTTTTCTTTTCCTTTTATAATAACTCCAACCCAAATTTTATATATATAAAAGAATATTACTCATGTTGGCATGAGTTATGTTTACATGGTATACCCTCGCAATTAGTACGTTTACATTGATTGCTTCTTGTTTTGTTTCTACTAGTAAAACCACAACTTTGAACCCTTATCTTCATGCACTGTTAAAGGTCTCTCCCTGATGTTCATGAAGTACCTTGGTGTTTTTTTCCTCTTGCAAGACCATCATAGAAGCGTTCTTGTTTGATGGTTTGGCCTATCCTATCTTTTAGTTTTAGGACAAAATTATTGCTGACAATAATTAATAGTATTGGCCAAAATTTGCATTGGGTGAACCTGTTGTAACTAGTGGCTAGGTTTGGACTTGAAGTTTCACTTTTGTTAACTTCAAGGGCCAAGATATATTTTTCCTGACTTCAAGCTTTGGATTGTGTGGAGGGCCTTGTTGGCTGTTGCACATAAATCCGGAATTGTTATATTATTTTAATTTATATTTAATTTTGATAGTGGTTTAAGTAATCAAATTAAGTTATTATCGTTGTTAAATTAAAAAAAAAAATTATTATTACTGTTGTTTATGGTATATTATTATATGATTAGATTTGATATAGTAACATGTGTACTAATTTATTGAAGCATTGATACAAATACAAATTCACTTTAATTGTTTCATTTTAACTCTTTTTTTTATTTTTTTTATTTTTTTTATATATTTTTTTAAGGATGGTACTAGTAGAGATAAAGAGGACAACTTAAACAATAACAAGGAGGTCAAAAACAGCTTGGAGTGTGACTTAGAGGAAGACTAATATAGATCTTGTCAAAATTCTAGTTGTTTAAGTCTAAAATAAGGTTTAATTTCAAGATTTCTTTGTATATTCTATATTTTAAAGTTTGAACTTATATGAATTTTTATGTTTTGATGGATCAAATTTTAGTAATTATTGTAAAGGCTGAAACTCAGCGCATCTGCATCTGCGTTTTTCCATTTTTTTTTTCACGCGTTTGTGAGACTTACAGCTACTGTTCATATACTGTTCAATGAACAGTAGCTACAAAGTTTGACTTTTCTCACTTTTTTCAGCCAATCAGTGCACATCGTGTACTATTCACGGACCCACAAATTTCACTTTTCAGCAACTTTTTCATTAAAAATGAGTCCCACGGTACTATTCACACATTTAAAAATTATTTTACTACAGTATTTTTCAGTTTCAGTTTTTAGTTTTCAGCTCTATCCAAACGGACCCTGTATCAATTTTTAGTTATTATTGTACTATTGTAATATAATGGTTAAACAAAAATGATATAAAATAAATTATGAATAAATAAATAATAAAATATTTAAAAAATCATATAAAATATTATCACTGATGACATAAAAATTTGGTCATAAATAACTTTATAGTGACGACAAAGTCCCTCACAATTTATAGAATAGTGACGCCCCTTAACCCATTGCAAAAACATTTTAAATGACAGCTTAATGTCGTCACTATTATTCCTAACTAATTTTGAGGGGTTAAAATCCCTCACAAATAAATTTTAGTGACATCATTATTTGTCTCGTTGTTAATTTGAAATTTGTAAATAACTAATTGCGAGGGTATAAAGGTCCTCACAAATAGTTGTTTAACGACTGTAGAGAGGGAAAATTCCCGACTTATCACAAGTTGACACGTCATATTATCAAGTCCACAAAATACAGCCAATTACAAAGCACCATGTATTGCTGCTAGGTTTTGCTATAACTATTCAGAAGCCAACGGAAAGTTGCCAAGTGTCATGCAAAAACCAATCACGCATCAGCGTACATGTAAGCGATGACACAAGCAGCCTCGCACGTGTAAGCGATGACACAAGCAGTCCAGCACGTGTAAGCGATGACATAAGCGGACCAATCAGGCTATGACATGTGTCACCAATCAGACTCCGCCACATGTTGCTCACCCACCCCCAAACTCCTATAAATAGAAGCCTTCCTAAGACATTTGGGAGAACCAAGATTTAGGAGGACCAAGATTCAGAAGGACCGAGATTTAGAAGTGAAAAAGCTCTGCTGGAATCAAGCCCTGAAGCCTCCAGGAACTTCAAGAACTTCAACCCCAAAATCGGAGAACATTCAAAGCAGAATCATCCAAACCATCTGCCTAGATCCAAAAGTTTATGGGAATCAAGCTCAAAGGTTTGAAAACATCAACAAATCACAAATCAGTGAAGCTCTACTGATTCAAGCCTCCAAAGCCTCGAAGAACTTCCACCACAAACCCTCAAATACAAAGAACATTCGAAGAGGAATCATCCAAATCATCTTCTTAGATCTCAAAGTTCACTGGAATCAAGCTCAAAAGCCTCCAGAAACCTCAAGAAATCACAAATCAGTGAAGCTCAACGGATTCAAGCCTCTAAAGCACCGAAGAACTTCCACCACAAACCTTCGAAGACAACGAATGCACGAAGAACACGAAGAACACACGAAGAACACGAAGAACGTGAAGAACAAGGGATTTCCAAAAAGCTCATAGCCAGAGATTCATTGTAATTCTGTCCCAAAGATCTTCGATCCATTCTTCAGCCAAATTAAAGTATATTGGGTGTTCAAATCAAAATCACATTACCACAAATCCAATCAACAAGTCTTTTAAGGAGATCGAATCATAGGATAACTCTTTTATAATTACAGAGAATTGTACCACACAATCATCAATACAAATTCGCATTTGTGAAACTATTTTACTTGTTTGACTCATTTCGAACCGAGAAATTTAGTCGCTTTACAATGACAACTATTTCCCCCTCGCTAAAAATAAGTTGCGAGGGGTTAAAAGCTCTCACAAATAAATTTTATCTACGCCATTTTTTGTCTCTAAAAAGTATGTCGTCAATTTGAATTTCGCAAATGACTAATCGCAAGGGTATAAAGGTCCTCACAAATAGTTGTTAATGATGACTACTTCCCCTCTAAAAATAAGCCGTTGACTTTTCTCGTCATTTGGTAATATATTTGTGAAGGCTGATTTGTTTAGTAGCAACAGTGGATTACCCTCGTAAATTATCTATTTACGAAGGTATGGTCACAAAATCTCTTTTAGCAACAAGAGCAAATACGACGGCCTTCGAGGGCCATATGCCCTCGCTAATAATCTTTTGGACAATATTTGAATTTTTGCGAGGGCATTTTACCCTCGCTTGTAGACTCTTTTCTTGTAGTGTGAGTATATTTTATATATTGTTTCTATTCAGATATTTTGTATGCGAAGATCTTGAACCTAAAAAATTGTAAATGAGCTAAACGATCCCATGCACCTATCACCATTTAATTTAAGAGATACTACTGGACCAATCTATTCTTTTTATTTTGTGTTGTATCTAGTAGAATTTCACGTACAATGATTGTGAATTAAAATAGTATATGTAGTATCTGATAGTGATTTTCAAAATTATATACATAATAGAAATATAATGAGAAATTTGGTGTAACTAATATCATGAAAATTGCGAGGAAAAACCATTTTAATACCTCTAAATATCCTGATCAAACTAATGTCCTATATGTTTAATAATCCAAGCTAACATCAATAGCACCATTTCAATTTATTACGCACGGGTTACATACTAGTTACAACTTATATGAAAGTACCATAATGGTGTGCTAAATAAGTCACTAGGCTAGTCAAACAACAATAAAATAATGAGTTAGATTACTAAGAAAGCTAATCTCCAACAAGCTGTTCTAATGGTCACAAAAAGCTCCTAAAAGCTCAAAACGGTTGGAAAAAAAGAAAAGAAAAAAAAGTCCAAAGCAAAGATGAGATGGGGCTGGTGTGTGATATTGAAAATGTCCAAGTTCACACTAGGCCTAATATCTTAAGATATCAATTCTGCCTACAATGGCTTATAAACACGAGAAGGAAGTCACCCCAAACTAATGTAGGACTCACAAAAGTAGTCAAAGACTAAGTGTTTGGAACAAACCCACACCCACACCCACACCAACACCATATTCTTATTTAATACATTATTAGACATCATGAATGCTTATAAGCATAGAAGACAGGTCTTTTAAAGCCCATAATATAATTGGATATGGACCTTCATAAACAAATACAGTCATTTTTTTCAAGGCACATCTGAGGTAAAGATTGGGTCTAGTGACCTGGGGTTTCATCACTTCGCCCAAAATAAAGTCATAGGCTAGTACTTTGAGTAGTTGTAATTTTGTCTAAGGTAAAGACATGGTCTAGTACCCAGCGTTCTCTATCTTTTTTAGCATGATAGGATCTTTATTTCGTGGATGGATAAATTGAATCCAGATTTGATGACCTAAACACTTAATAAAAATAGAGATGAGAACAAAACAATCATCAATATATTAATTAGAAGTAATTAGATACATTCCATGGCCGAGCTACAGGTCTTTCATCTAAATCTTCTAATCGATAAGCCCCTATCCCTGCAATAGATGTCACTCGATACAAGCCTTCCCAGGTAGGTCCGAGCTTGCCCCAAGTCGTGTCTCTAGTGTTCCTCGTGACTTTTCTTAACACCAGGTCCCTTGGGATGAATTCCTTACACTTCATGCACTTGTTATATCCATGGCTAACCCTTTGCTAGTAATTCCTGAGCTTTACCGAGGCAACCTCGTGGTTTTCTTCAATCAGGTCCAGTTGCTTGCCCATCAAGTGGTTGTTTTCTTCTTCCACGAATTGATTAGTTCATGAAGTTGGCAGCTCCACTTCCATAGGTATTACAGCTTCAGTACTGTAAGCCATAGAAAAAGGAGTTTGCCCCATGGATCTTCTCAATGTAGCTTGATATTTCCATAACACACTTAGGAGCTCCTTGGTCCATTTCCCTTTAGAGTCATCTAACCTTCTCTTTAAATCATTGACTATGGACTTGTTTGTTGCTTCAGCTTGTCCGTTTCCCTAGGGGTAGGATGGTGTTGAGTACCTACTGGTAATCCTTAATTCTGTGCAGTGTCGTTGGAAAGTCTTGCTATCAAACTGGAGTCCATTATTTGAGATAAGGACCTTCAGCACACCAAACCATGTCACAATGTTTCTCCATACAAAATTCCTAACACCCGTATCTTAAATATTAGCCAAAGGCTTGGCCTCGACCCATTTGGTGAAATAGTCTGTCCCAATTAAGAGCCATCTTCGATTTCCCGTGGCCTTAAGGAGAGGTCCCACTATATCCAGACCCCATTGTGTAAAGGGTCATGAGCTGGTAAGAGGATTTAGAATCCTACCGAACTGTATGCTAGAAGTAAATCTTTGGCATTGATCGCATTTCTAGGAGCACTCTTGTGCTTGATTCTGCATGTTTGGCCAGCACTACCCCTGGGTTAGTGCCTTATGGGCCAGTGATCTTCCGTTGATATGGCTCCCACATATCCCCTCATGTAGCTCTTCTAGAAGTATTTCCACTGCCTCGAGGTGGATGCACAAAAAGTATGATCCAGAGTATGATCTCTTGTAAAGCTTTCTATAGACACCGCATTTTGTACCCCCTTACGACTTGGGTCCCCGTTCCCCAATGATGTTGAAACTAAGGCCTAAGGTTGGTTTAGGGCCCAATCAGATTACAAATTGACTTGAGAGATATTAAAATGGAAAATATAACTTTTTATGAGCAAATAAATCTATTTTTGGAAAATAAAAGGCCAAGGAAACCCTTGGCCTGCGTACACAGGTCTGATGCACGGGTACGCAGGCATGAACCTGCGCATGTAGCTAGGGTTCCAGAAACTATGAAAGACAGGTTTTTTTGTATTAATATTGAGGTTTGGAACGAACCTCACATCATTTGGGAGTCGTTCCAAACCCCTATTTTCTCACTATATAAAGCCATACATGGTACCTTTCCAAAAGACAAACTTAAAATCCTAAGGGAAAACCCAAATTCACTTGAAATAGTGAATCAAAGAAGGAGTTTTTCACAAAACATCCTCAAGTAAATTTTATTTTAATTAGGACATTTTCTGGTCTTGATCCTCGAGTTTTGAAGTTTACTAATCATTTTTTTTTTTTTTGGTTGTGAATAGATTTAAATGAAGGGAATGGTCAAAATCAAGCTAAAGAGCTTTTTGTTTTGAGGTATATGTTCTAACCTCTTTTCTTTCATTTATGCTTTTAATCTCATTTTTAATCTTGTTTCTTTGCTTTGTTTGTGTTTAGATATGTTTGTTTAGTTTAGGTTCATGTTGTTTTTGTGTTTAAAAGCATGTTAGGTTGCTAGGTTTACTGTTTTAAAGTTCTGCTTTGTTTTATATGTTTTTGAGTTTTCGGGTTAGGGTTCATCGAGCGTGTCAATGTACGCATGATTCTGTATACGTATGCAGACTCATAGTATGTGTATGAATACAACTGTCCTACGTACGCAGGCCTATGTATGCGTATGCATACTTGTGCCCAGAAACCCTAATTCATGTTTTCTGCTTCTGTTTCTTTGTTTCTTTCATATGATATGCTTCTGTTTTGAGTCTCTGTCTCTTTATTTGTTTGTTTTCTTGTCCTTAACATGATTAGATTAGGGTTTTCTCTTGTGTTTTCTTTGCCTTACCATGAACATGCATATAACATGATCATGCATTAATGCCATGGACATACATTTTGATGAATGTGTTTTTTTGATGTTTGATTTCATGCCTAGATGTTTGGGATAATATGCGATGCCATGATAGTTGTATGCTAGGGTTTATGATGTGATGAGATGCCATGATAGATGTATGCTAGGTTTGGTTAATAAGCATGATAGATATATGGTTAGGGTTTTGGCATGATTGATGCCATGTTGATTGTTATATGCATATTAATGTGTGTGTGTGTTAGTTAGAATGCAATGTTGAATATGCCTTTAATGAGATTAAGATGTAAGACACAATTAGTGGAAGCCAACCCACAAGTTGGGCGATTTTGGGTGCCTAACACCTTACTAAAATCGTACCTAAACTATGAACCCATACTCTGGTAGTAAGATCAAGTCCTTCCGCATAATGGCGCTATATACATGGTTCCTAGACCATAAATCTAAGTGGCAACTCCTCTTCTTGGCCCCAATCCACTCGGCTAAGGTGTACTCCCTAAGCGACCACACGCGTTGGCGCCCATAATGGCGACTGTACTGGGGATAGAGTGTTTGATTCCAATGTGTCTTATTTCTTAATCTTAATAAAGGCTTGTTCAATACTTGTTTGCAGACACTTTACTTGGTTCCTTTGTCCCTTTACCTCGGTTGGTGATGAGTAGAAAGATGAGTACACTCCATTTGGAGCAAAATCTTTCGAAGTTCATCCCACCAACTCACAATGTGTGCCATTGCCTATGATGGGCTTTAAGTACGTTAACAGTTTACCACCAATCCACAAAGGTCCACTTAGGCCCTCGATTGGAATCATGGCCCATCCAGTTGTGAGTGACCTACTTATTTATCCTCTTAGCTTTAGAGAGCCTACCCACACTTAGAGAGGTCCTAGATCCCATCAATAGAAGGGTACCCTTTTATATCTCTTATTTTTTCAACCATATATCTTGCGTTCACCTAATTCTAAAGGACAAATAAAAGATATAAAATTGAAGGATGACCTAAAAGTTATGGCATACCTTAAGATATTTGGGATAAAAGAAAAGAGGTTCTCACATATAAGAGGCTTTTCCTGAAATCCAAAGAAATATCTTAACTTGAAAGGTTCATAAGACTATAGTCTAATTGCTATCATAAGCCCAAATCAAAAGGCCTTTTGAAAAAGAGAACCTTGGGCTTAAAGGTAACAAGTATTCTTTTGTCGATGCCCGACCTCCATCAGAACAAGGCGGAAAAATAGTTGTCGTCGTCGTGGGCCTTCATTTAACCACCCGTTGTGGTGACAGTTCTTGCGTGCGCAGGGCCCCATTAGAAGGCATCTCTCGAAATATATGGTGGTGCACTGCATGCTTCGCGTGAAGCTTCGGATGCTCTCTCTCTCTCTCGGTGGAGGAAGGTAGGTCTACCTTTGGCATTATGGCAGGAATCTGGGCCAAATTTTAAGGGATTACCAAAGGTGAGTGGAGTCGCTACCAATCATTGGGTTTTTCTAAGGTGTGATTGGTCACCTGTTTCTAGTTGATTTTATTACTGATCCTAGGTTAAGAAAAATGGCATTTTTTCCTAATCTAATGTGGATGACAAAAAATCTTGATTCTTAGGTCTAGAAGTTTGGTTACGTGTGGGGAAGGTGTTAGGCACCACACAACGCCTGTCCAAGGATAGTCCTTTGTTTTGATAAAACCTTAATTTTTAGAAATTGGCAGTAAAAACATGATTTTGGCATTGGTTTTCGGGGCTTTGCATGCATGGGGGCTTTAAGATTTGGCTTTTGAAAGGGTGTGGTTCCAATCTATGCTTTCCTATGGCATTCGAGCTGAGTACCAGATTTTCACGGTGAAAATCCGACGACACATCACCTTACTTTCATAGTAGAAATTAGGCATTGTTTTGCCTTAGGTGACATGGACTATGAAAATCACACCAAAAGGGTGGAGCAAGTATATATACATACATCATGCACAATGCAAGCACATAGATAAAACCTTAATTTTCAGAAATTGGCAGTAAGAACATGATTTTGGCATTGGCTTTCGGGGCTTTGCATGCATGGGGGCTTTGAGATTTGGCTTTTGAAAGGGTGTGGTTCCAACCTATGCTTTCCTATGGCATTCGAGCCGAGTACCAGATTTCCACGGCGAAAATCCGACGACACATCACCTTACTTTCACAGTAGAAATTAGGCATTGCTTTGCCTTAGGTGACATGGACTGTGACGATCGCACCAAAAGAGGGGAGCAAGTATGTATACATACATCATGCACAACGCAAGCACAAAGAGCAGGAAAGTAAATGCCTACATCCCTAGAGTATGGCCCAAAATATAAGTGTAGGAAAATAAACAGGGGTTGCCATACTCTAGAGATGAGGATGAATTATACAAGGTATGATATACCTAATACAAACCATCTAAGAGAGAAAGGAAGGAGGAAGGAAGGGGTTTAAAAGTGTACATAACTAAAAAGGGAGAAACTAAACCCCTAAACTTATTGAATATAGCCGGTGGGCTCATATTGACATGCTTGCATTTGCACCCTTTTTGCTTGTGCCTGGGAGACAGTGCCCTAGCTCTAAGTGTCCTCGCTCCATATGTGTACATGCAAAGGTAAAGACAAGAAACCAGCAGACAAGCAATGGAAGGAAAGGATGCAAAGGGTATGTGAAAGAGGCATAAAGCAGATAAGCATGATAGACATGGCAAGCATAGCAAGAAAGCAAACAAACAAGCAAAAAGACAAACAAGCAAGGAAACAAATAAAAGATGGTGTCCACAAGGGACAAATGTAGGTTTGGATTGATTGTCCATAACTTCATTGTGTTGAAGCATGGACGGCAAACCAGTAAGCAAGCTTATGCATGGACGTGCAAACAAGCATGTAAAGATGCATATAAAGCCAACAGGTGGCACAAACAAGCATGGTAAGCATAGCATCGCGTAGAGCAGAAAAGGGGAAAGATATGCATGAAGCAACTAGCATCATGTCGATGCCTCCTAAATGGTTACATCCAAACAAGGCCTCATGGGTGTTGGATGTAACCGCACAACCACAAACCCGCTAAGGGCGTCAAGCGTGGCAAAGCTTAGAACAAGAGAGGCTAACACAAGCATAAAGCATAAAAGCAAGCAGGCATAGACATGCAAATAGAGATGATCCAAACCCTTTGATGTGGGCCAAGGTGTATGGATGATGACAAAGACCATATGGTCTAGATCGGGTCCCAACCATTAGGCCAAAACACGAGAAAGAAAGACAAAGCGACAAAAGGACTGCAATAGCACATGGCATGACAAACATAGCCTAGGTCTAGGCACATAAACATGGCATGGAGTGCACAATCACATGGAATATAGCATAAAGCATGTAGAGAACATAGATCCTAGCACACAAGCATGTGGAAGCATAAATATAGGCATATAGGCATAGAAACATGCATGTAAACATATAGAAATCTAGCACATAGAAATGGTAGAACATGAATCCAAGTAGACAAGCATGTAAAGACTCGGATATAGGCATAGGAGCATAGCACGTGCATACAAACATGTAGATCTAAGCAAGACATAACCATAGACATGATATCAAGCATGTGAGCATGTAACCCTAACATCAACATAGAGTAAAAAGACGAATGAAATAAAGGAAAGCATGGCATAAAACATAATAACAAAGAGATTTAAGCTAGAAACACAAATAAAGCAAGAAACATGCTAAAGAAAGTAATAAATCATGTTATTCAAGCAAAAAGAGCAAGACAAATGTTAGAAAAATATTTAGAAGGTTAGGGGTGTGGATGATAGCTAAAAAAGCTACATCCTCACTCCTAAACCCCAAATCCAAAGTGTAGAACCAAGGGGAGGAAAATTGGGTATAAGAACAATACCTTGTGTTGTTGGTGAAGAGAGAAGAATCAAGTGGCTTTGATGTGTTTTTCGGGTATTTGGTGTGTGTTTTTTTGGTGTTTGGAAGAGAGAAAAATGTGCAGAAAAACCAGGCAAAGAGCAGAAATTCAGAAAAATGTGTTCCTCCTTTAGTCTGTAGGGCCATCGACGGCTCTTCAAGGACCGCAGGCCTCAAAAGGCCTTTGATCAGGTTAATTTTGACAACCCTGAAAATATCTTGATTTTCAGTTTCTAAAAAGGTATGGAACTCAAAAATCCAACGGTCGGATCAAAAGTTATGGCTTTAGGAAGTTAGCGGTGCATCTATCGGTGGGCCAATATTAGGGATTAAGACTGATTTCCAAACAATATAATTAGTAGGCACTGTTTTCAAACTATATTTTTTACTAACATCTCGAGTCTAATAGGCTCGATTTTGGGCTATAAATCGAGTCTTTGAGGGTTAGTTTTTACAACTTCTCACCTTCTCATTAGAGTAAAAAAAAACAAAAAAACCCAAAAATAGAAACATGGGTTACAATGAGATTGGAGTGGGTGGCTTCAGATTGGCGTGGGACCATGGGTGGGTGGGTTTCAAGTCGGCGTGGGTGGCTTCAGCTCGGTATGGGTCATGTGTGGTCGTAGGGCCGATATGGCGAGAACTCGGTTTGTCGCGCCTTGGATCTCGCGGTGTCGTCTTACGAAGGAGGAGGAGGAGAGCTTGGTTAACGACGGCAAGGAGGAGGAATTGCGGCGGACTTGGTGGAGAGCTTCGACGAGCTTTGCTTTGATTTGGATCTCCATTTGATCGTCTCGGGTTTTAGATCCGATTCCGGATCTCGCGTCTCAGTTTTTCTATGCTTCGTTAGCTTCAACTCTTCTTCTTCTATGTTCAAATCCAGGTTTGAGATTGTAGTCTCCATTGAAATCCGGGTTTGAGATCGCTTCAACTGTCTCTGATGATTTGGGTTTTCTTAAATTTTTTTTTTGGGTATTTTTGGATGGCTTGTACATGACTTTGACTTGAATTTTTTTTTTTTTTTTTGGCTTATAAATCGAGTCTTAGAGACTTGATTTCCAAGTAGACGCCACCTGGAAGAAACGCCAAATCAGAACAATGAAATCAAGTCTCTGAGACTCGATTTATAAGCTCAAAATCGAGTCTCTTAGACTCGAGATGTTAGTAAAAAATATAGTTTTGTAACAGTGCCTACTAATTATATTATTTGAAAATCAGTGTTAATTCCCAATTTTGGCCCAATCGGTGCGTTAACTCAGTTTTTGTGATATCTCGGCCGTTCTAACTCCGTTTTTGACCCACGTTGGATGAGAATTTGATAATCTTTGTTTGGTTTCAACCCATTCCGATGGCTAGATCAAAATTAGGATTTTTGGGTCCACTTGTAGTAAACTTCGGGTCAAACTTGGTCAAAGTGGCTAAAAGTCTTCAAGAAGCTTGGGTTTGACGAAAAACTATGAAAGGTGTTATTTTGTGTGGATTTTGACCTTGTTTGACCTTCGTTCAACCCTAGGTTGACTAGGGGCATTTTGGTCATTTTAATTGGAAAATGTACTTCAGGTGCTCTAGTGTCCGAACGGGTTGCGCCACGTCATTCCAGATGTTCTCGAGGCCCCATGGAGAGAAAATGATATTTTTGAATTTTTCAAGGTTAGGCATGCAAATTGAGGGACAACATATGGTATCAATAGCTATGGACTTAGCATTCAACATCCTACAAAGTCCAACAAGAAATTCCCTAATCTTGAGCCTCTTTATTGTATGCCTAAACCCAAAATGATGAGAAATTCATGGACTTTGGAAGGAAGGCTACAATAAATTCTAGCTAGAAGGCTACTTCAAAAAAATGGTGATGGTATTGAAATAAAGAAAGAAGAGCCCAAAGGTGATGAATACATTGTAAGCCCATATTTGAGACAAAGGGTCGAAAATCTATAAGTACATTCTAATGAAAGCCCACAAGAGTAAGATGAGAACATTATTGTAAATGGACTAAAACCTAAACTAAACAAGGGTCAAAGTTCATGAGAGGAAATGGAATGATTTTGTAAATGGGCCTTCACTAAAATGGACTTAAAGACTTTCTAAGAACATCTAAAGTTAAAAAGGATCTTTTAATTGGGACATGGACTTAATAAAGATGGAACTTCTTTTCAGGCACCATTACACCACAAAGATCAAGAAAACACATACCCACTCCTATTTGGGTTCGAGAGAAACATGAAAGACGCTTGGTTAAGATTAAGGACGCACATCAAGAAGAAGTATTTCAAGAAGGAGAATCATCTGAAGTAACAATGGCCGCTCTAATTGATGATGAGACCGCACAAAGGATATTCAAGGAAATGGAAGAAGAAAGTGATGTTCTCAAGAAGATGGGGAGTCTTCTCACCAAACTAGAAGAAGTCAAGCTAAAAAAGACCGCACATGTGGAGATTCATGATGATGAAGATGGGGAAGGTTGGGATGAAAGGGATAAGGTGGATTACGAAAGGAACAAGCAATTTGAGAGCTCACTATGGATGCTGTGGCCATGAAAGAAAAGATGGAGAAGATACAACTAGCCTTTTGCAAGGCCTAAGGGATGGATGATTGTCTCTATAACATGGGAGGCATAAGTTCAAAAACTCCCATTGCATTGCCTCCAAAATTCATGATTTTTGATGTGGAAAAGTTTGATGGAACTAGAGACCCGAAACAACATGTTAGGAGATATCTAAGCATTGCTAAAATGAAAGGATTGGATGAGAAGCAAACTTTGCATGCATTCCCTCTTTCACTCATGGGAGGTGCATCAAGGTGGTACTATTGCTTAGATCTAAACAAGACCAAGGTGTGAATGAGCTACTGGAGTTGTTTATGGATCAATTCATTTTCAACACCATGATTGATGTGACTCTAAGGGACTTGGAGACCACTGAGCAAGGAGTAGGGGCGACATTCTCTAAATATATGACAAGATGAAGGGAAAGACATCAAGGATGGTTAATAGGCCATAGGAGAAAGACCAAATCATCATGGTTATCAAGATTTTTCTTCCAGCTTATAATAGTAGGCTCTTCTCATCACCTATTAGTTCTTTTGGGGAATTATGTGATTGTGGGACTAGGATTGAAGATGCTATCAACAATGGACAATTGGAGAAAGGTGAGAACAAATTTTCAATCAAGATGACATATGGGGGAGGAGTAGCTACTTCTAAAGTACCCAATCCCGCGAATGTAAGTGCCATCATACCCTAACAAACCTTAGCCTACCCAAGCTTCACAAAGAAAGCCCGTTGAGAATTTTTCAACCTAAGGATGACCCTTGCCCAAGCGCATGAAAATTTTTCCTCCAAAGGATTCATCAAACCTTTAGATCCCACACGTATGCCCAATTCCGTACCTCTCACTTGGAACCTCAATGAATATTGCCACTTCCACCAAAAATCCGGCCATAAAACCGACAATTGTTTCCACCTTAAGCGTGAAATACAAGACCTCATAGACAATGGAATTATCCCAAATCCCAACATCGTCACCGAGCCTAACATTAGGAAGAACCCCTTGCCCGATTATCACTAATCTCTTCCTCCATATTAGAGTTGGGTGCAAATAGATGAGATTGAATAAGATTGTTCAAAGTTGATAGAAACAGTGGAACTAAATGTGGTAGAAGTTCAAGGGATGTAGGATGACGAGGATGAGATTTTGAAAAATGGTGGTTGTGTGAGGGATACTCCCTAAAAGGATAACCAAATTAAAGAAAAGGGTCGTGGAAGACAATGTGACAAACATTACTAAGAGTGGGAAGCATTACAAGCCATCCTTTTTGGAGAAGGATCATCCTGGTAGGGATATAGGAGAAGGGTTTAAGCCCATAAAGCCTAAAGGAAAAGAAGAGAAAGAGGAAGAAGATAAAGTTTTGACTTAATTGAAGAAGACTCAAGCTCATGTGTCTGTATGGGGCTTGCTAATGGCTTCTCACAAGCATTGTAGTGCTCTCTTGAATGGAAAGAAAGTACCCATAGAAACCACACCATAAGAAGTGCTATCTCTTATGGGAGTCTAAGCCCCTCTCATCCTCTCCTTGCCTTTTTCGATGAGGAACTTCCTCCCGAATGAGGCACTCATACTAGGCCATTGCAAATTGATAGGCCAAGAATGTATTGGCCCCTTGTGAGAAATTAATCAATTGATTTAGCTAAGTTAATTAATTAATTCAATTAACATGCAAAACTCGTGGTAGTACAAATAAATCACCAATTAACTAAATGCAGTGAAAATTAAATTGACACGGTGATTTATTTACGAATGGGGAAAACCTATAAAGCAAAAACCCACGAGGTGATTTTGAGGTCACCACTCCTGAGAATCTACTATTATCAAAACAAGCAGTTACAAGTAAATGAATCCCAGTACCTTATACCAACCTACAGTTGAACCCTTACCCTAATACCCAATTGGACTTGTTCTATTGTGACAATCTCTCCTTTTCAATGCATAGCTCCTAGTACGTGACTAACCAATAGATGTGCGGATCCCAGTACAAGACTTAATCACCAACTTAAGAAAGATGTTGGCTACAAAGTTCTTCAGTTCATCACACGATGAAGATCACGAAACTCCTTGGTCACAAAATCCTAAGGTGTACAAACACAATAATTTCTTCAAGAGAAAGATGAACTAGGGAAAATTCTGTATTTGGTCACAATTTGCATGAAAAAATCTTTGTTTTCCACTTGCTTAACCTTTGACGGCCCTTAAAATAATCCTTATATATGTTTAGGGTTGTGAGAAAATAAAGCCCAAACATATACACACGGATTGGATGAAAATCAGCTCTGAAAAATTGAATTTCATAAACCTCGACAGATGGGGTATCTATCAAGCTAGTTGTCGAGTTTCGGGCTTTAGCAGCTTTTTAAACCTCGATAGATGCTAGCTGTTGAGCTTTAAAATCCAGCATTTCTTCACTTGTTTCTTGGAAAGATTTGCATGGCTTTAACACTTGAACTTGAAACCTTGTTTCTTGAAGTATTAAACACATCCTAGATCTACCCAATTACAAGTAAAGTGCGTTTTGTCAAAGGATTAGCCAATTACATAAAATATTGACATATGTTCCTAACATGATTCACTTATGTCCTAACAATCTCCCCCTTTGGCAATCCATGACAAAATCACAACAAACAAATGAATATATGAGAGAAGTCATAAATCACTCAACTCATACTCACTTGTTGAATACAATAAAATCTATCCTATCAAAAACTCTTGAAAAACTTTTCAAGAAGAGAGTTTATGGCAAGAAGACTTTGATAACCTATATTTCTGAAATACTTTAAAGGCATCTTAGTGTGAAACAGAAATATAAGATTGCATACATTAAATGAGAAACATGTATATAAAGAGAGAAAAGAAATAACACATGGAGAGATAGGTGAAATGTGATAACAACATCATTAAATATATATAGGTGAAATGTGATAACATATGGAGGTCCTCTTAGCTGTGTTGATGTCATCTTGCTCATCCATCTTTTCAAACTTAGACTCCACCAATTCCTCTTCTTCATCCACATCTTCAACAATCCCTTTAGTAGGATTTACATTGGTAATGAAGGCATTTAGGATTCCATCATTCTCTTTATCAGAATCATCCTTAGGCTCAGTGTCGCTCAACATAGCAGCAAATGCCTTGCTCTTCCTAATAGTCTTGAGATACGTAGGGCACTCTTGTTTCATGTGACCAAAACCCTGACACCTAAAGCATTTTGGTCCTGAGGGAGCAGTGTACTGACCGCCATCCCTAGCATCCTTCTTCCCTATGTCTTAGCTTTTGAATTACGAAGAATTGGATTGCTTTCGATCCTTGTCAAATCCTTTCGCATTGGCATTCTTCATAAACTTCTTGAACTGCCTCGTGATATAGGATTTCATCTTAGAATCTTCATCATCTGAAGACTCATCAGTGTCACTGCTCTTGGCCTTCAATGCCATGCACTTGCTCTTGCTTGATTTCCCGATTCTTGTCAAACCCAACTCATAGGTTTGCAGATTGCTAACTAACTTTGTCAAAGGAATTTTATCAATATCCTTTGATTCCTCAATCGCAGTGATCTTGGCATGAAATCTCCTAGGTAGAGATCTGAGCACCTTTCTCACAATCTTTGGTTTAGGAATGGTTTCCTTAAGATTAAAGGCTGGGTTCACTATGTTCTTAAGCTTGGCATAGAACTCATTGAATGACTCATCCTCCTCCATCTTAATCTCTTCAAAGCTCATAGTAAGCTTCTGAAGCTTTGAATCCTTGATAGCCTTGGTTCCTTCATAGGTTATCTGGAGAATGGTCCATGCTTCCTTAGTAGTTTCAGTAGTGGATATCTTTTTGAACTCCTCATTTGTGACTGCACTGAATAGAGCATTAAATGTCCTATTGTTAAAGTTTGCCGCCTTGATCTTAGCATCATCCCAGTCAGCTGGCACTTCTGTAGGCTTGGTCCATCCTATCTCCACAGCTTACCGTACCTTTCATCCAATGACTGCTAGAAAGCTCTCATGTGTACTTTCCAGTATGCATAGTTAGTGCCATCAAATAAAGGAGGTATAATAAGAGACTGTCCTCTATCCATGACAAACAGGGGTTAATGGATCACATAGTAAAGATTAACACCAAATCAGAGTGTGCCTACTCTAATACCACTTGATAGGCCAAGAATGTATTGACCCCTTATGAGAAATTAATAAATTGATTTAGCCAAGTTAATTAATTAATTCAATTAACATGTAAAATGCATGGTAGCACAAACAAATCACCAACTAAGTTAAAGTGCAATAGAAAATAAATTGACATGGTGATTTGTTTACGAATGGGGAAAAGCTACACGGTAAAAACCCCATCGGGTGATTTTAAGGTCACCACTCCCAAGAATCCACTATTATCAAAACAAGTGGTTAGAAGTAAAGGAATCCCGGTACCTTATACCAACCTACAATTGAACCCTTACCCTAATACCCAATTGGACTTGTTCTGTAGTGACAATCTCTCATTTTCAATGCACGGCTCCCAGTACGTGGCTAACCAATAGATGCACGAATCCTAGTATGCGACTTAATCACCAACTTGAGGAAGATGTTGGCTGCAAAGTTCTTCAGTTCATCACATGATGAAGATCGCAAAGCTCTTTGGTCATAAAACCCTAAGGTGTACAAATACAGTAGCTTCTTCAAGAGAAAGATGAATTAGGGCAAATTCTGTCTGTGGTCACATTTTGCATGAACAAAACTTTTTTTTCCACTTGCGCAACCTTTGATGGCCCTTAAAATAATCCTTATATATGTTTAGGGTTGTGAGAAAAGAACGCCCAAACATATACACATAGATTGGATGAAAATCAGCCCTGAAAAACTGAATTCCATAAACCACGACAGATAGGGTATCTATCAAGCTAGCTATTGAGTTTCAGGCTTTTGCAGTTTTTAAAACCTCGATAGGTGCTAGTTGTTGAAATTCAGGCTTCAGCAGCTTTTTAAACCTCGATAGATGCTAGCTATCGATCTCAGTCTATACTTCTTCACTTGTTTCTTGGACAGATTTGCATGGCGTTAACACTTAAACTTGAAATCTTGTTTCTTGAAGTATTAAACACATCCTAGATCTACCCAATTACAAGTAAAGTGCGTTTTGTCAAAAGATTAGCCAATTACATAAAATATTGACATATATTCCTAACATGATTCACATATGTCCTAACATAAATCAACATCAAGTGCATAGGCGCCAAGGTTCCAATGGTACTTATTAATAATGGGTTCGCATTGAACGTATGCCTTTTTAGGACCACTCTCACCATCGGGCTAGATTTGGAAACAATCATCCCCTCTCCTTTGACCATTAGGGCATATGATAATGCTTCAAGGAAGGTTACGGGAACTTTCAAGGCTCCTTACAAGTTGGCGTATTGGAAATAATTGTGGAATTCCATGTGATGGACATCACCCTTAACTATAACCTTCTTTTGGGAAGGGCATGGCTTCATCCCATTGGGGCTATCCGTTCTTCTCTATTCCAAAAGATGAAAATACCAAGGAAATGAGGTACCACTGTGGTGATTAGTGACAGTGAGATCCTATCTCATGTTTGTGGACTTGAAGAAGAAGGAAGTGAGCTTCAAATGAGTGGCTTTGTGTTTGTGAACATGGCTGACTATGGATTGAAGGATGAAAAGTATACTACGGATTTGCTCCCATATTGTTGCCACGAGGTGATTACAATGATGAAAAACATCGGGTATATGCCTAGTATGGGTCTTGGAAAAGAAGGAAAATGAATGGCTGACTTCCCTGATTACAAGACTCAACTGACCAAGGAAGGTTCAAGATTCTTTGATGGCTATAACGAAATCAAAAAGAACCTTGGTACCTGTAGACACCGCATTTTGTACCCCTTATGACTCGGGCCCCCATTCCCTAATGATGTTGAAATTCTAAGACCCAAGGTTGGTTTAGAGCCCAATCAGATGTTAAATTGACTTGAGAAATGTTAAAATGGAAAATATAACTTTCAATGAGAAAATAAATCTATTTTTGAAAAGTAAAGCCAAGGAAATCCTCAGCCTGTGTGCGCAGGAATCAACTTGCGTGCATGACCATGATGCATACGCATGCAGACACAAACCTGGGCGCGCATGTAGGGTAAGTAAGTTTTTTACATTAAAGATTGAGGTTTAGAATGAATCTCACATCGTTTGGGAGCCATTCCAAACCCCCATTTTCACAATATAGATAGCCATACAAGGTACCTTTTCTAGACACACATAAATCCTAAGGGAAAACACTAAGATTCACTGGAAATAGTGAATCAAAGAGGAAGTTTTTCACAAAAAATCCTTAAGTCAATATTCTTTTGATTGGGGCCTTTTCTGGCCTTGATCTTCGAGTTTAAGATTACTAATCACTATTTTATTGATTGTGAATAGATTCGACTTAGGGGAACGGTCAAAATCAAGCTTGAAGAGCTTCTATCTTGAGGTATTAGTTCTAAGCTTTTACTTTTACTTTCTTTAGTTTGATTCTATTTTTGTTTGTTTCTTTGCTTGTTTTACATTTTTATATGTTTATATAGCTTATTTTTAGGTAGCCTTTGTGTTTTTAAGCATGTTAGGTTGTTAGTTTCTCCATTTTCAATTCTACTTTGTTTTTATGCTTGCTGTGCTTTTAGGCTAGAGTTTCTGAGTAAACATGCGTCCACATGCATCCCGTATGCATGCAGCTAGCCCACGCGCGCAGGCCTCTGTTTGCGCACACATACTACTAACCAAAAACCCTAATTCAGGTTTCCGCTTCGTTTTCTTTGCTTATTTCACGTGATATGCCTTTGTTTTGATCCTTTTTCAAATATATAAGTCTCTGCTTTACTGTGTTGTTTATTTTCCTTTCACATGTTTAAATTAGGGTTTATCTTTTGTTTCTTTGTTTTGATGCCATTCGCATGTTCATGCATTAATGCCATAGATGTTGAGATACAGCAAGGTAAATGAGGTAAGTCATACATTCACATGAACATGCATGATGTATGTTTAATGATAGATATGAACATGCTTGTTTGGATGAGTTATTCTTAATCACATGTTGAATGCTCGAAAATGTGTTAAAAACACAAGAGCTGTTTAGATTCCCAATTAAAAAATACGGCTAGATTGCTTTTACTTTAACTTATCTAAGTGTGGAAATAAGAGTAAATGAAATGCAATCAACTGATACTACTTTAGTGCATAAACATAAACAACAAATATTAAAAGTAAAGTACAAGAGTAAGGGAAGAGAGAATGCAAACACAAGATAACATGCCGATGTGTTATCGAAGAGGAAATCGAAGAACTCGGCGAAAAACCTCTCCGCCACCCTCCAAGCGGTAATCGATCCACTAGACAATCAGTTGAGATACATGGGTTAGCAAGAGACCCTCCAAGCCTAATCTACCCGATGTACTTAAGCCCTCTAACCTTCTACTCCAACAAGACTTCTCGGAACCGTGTTTTGTCTAGCTTTCCGGATCTCACAATAAGCTCGATTGCATCCGCCAAGCCTCACCGGCTTCTTTTGGCAATTCCCCAAAGCTTCCCAAGCTCCAAAACACTTTCTACACTCTGAATAGATGTGGGTTGTGTTTGGGTACAAATCTCCTCTCAAGGTATGACAATGGGAGAGGGATGGAGAAGAGGCTACAAGGATTTCTCACTAAGGATGAGTAGCTCTCTCTAAAAGATGGGTGTGTGTGCTGTAGAAAACCTATCTAAGGTTTTTCTCCCTAAATAGCCTCCTCTACATTTGTGGGTAATAAAGGTATATATAGTATGGGTGAAGGGTAAGAAAGTCACTCTTGAAAATCCTCCAGGCAGAATGTTTCGCGACTGTATCGCGGGAAAGCCTTACTTGTGAGACACTCGCAAAATCCTCTAAGCTGGCATAACTTTTTTGCTTCCAGCATGTGCTTTTCACGTGGCTTTTTCGTGGGTTAGCTTCCAGTGAGACACTCGCGAAATCCACTGATTCTTCATTTTATACATGATTCTTCACCAACATAATACTAAACCCAAAACAATAAAATCCCACAAAATACACGGAAATAAATTAAAGCAATTACAATACTTTTTGTCGGGGAATAAAGCCAACATAAAATATAGTTGTAAATCACAATTTTACACATGTTTTCTTGAATCTTTCTATGCTTGTGTTTCTGCCTTGATTTATTATTTACATGCTTCTGCCTTTGATATGATATGATGACATGATGCTAGATGAATGCTAGGTTGATATGAGATGCCATGATAGAATGTCAGGATGTATTGTGAGATGCCATGATAGATGTATGTTAGGATGTATTGTGAGATGCCATGATAGATGTATGTTAGGCAGTACTGTGATATGCCATAATAGATGAATGATTAAGTTTTGGGATGATTGATGTCATGTTGTATGTTTAGATGTATGCTAGTGTGTGTGTGTGAGTATAGATACAATATTGAATATGCCTTTAATAGGGTTAAGACATAAGACACAATGAGTGGAAGCCAACCCTAGGGTTGGGTAGTTTTGGGTGCCTAACACCTTCCCAAAACAGTACGTAAACTCCTAACCCATACTTTGGTAGTAAAATCAAAAGGTCCTTCCCCAAGAGGACGCTATATTTATGGTTCCTATACCATAAAACTAAGTGGCAACTCCCCTTGTTGTTTCCATAGTGGCGACTCCACTAGGGATTATGAGTTTAATTTCTATGTGTCCTATGTCTTAATCTTAAATCTTAATAAAGGCTTATTCAATACTTGTTTGCACACACATCACTCGGTTCTATTGTCCCTTTTGCCTCAGTTGGTGATGAGTAGGAAGATGGAAGGCTCCATTTATGCCCAAGTCTTTCAAAGTTCATCCCACCAACTCACAATCTGTGCCATTGCCTATGATGGGCTTTAAGTACGTTAAGGGTTTGCTACCAATCCACAAAGGTCCACTTTGGTCCTCGATTGGAATCATGGCCCACCTAGCTATGAGTGACCTACTTATCTATCTTTATAGCTTTAAGAAGGCTACTCACACTTAGAGAGATCCTAGATCCTATTAAAAGAAAGTACCTTTTTTATATCTCTTGTTTGTTCAACCATATATCTTGTGATCACCTAATTCTAAAGGACAAATAAAAGATGTAAAAATGGAAGGATGACCCTAATGTTATGGCATACCCTAAGACAATTGAGGTAAAAGAAAAGAATTTCTCACATGTAAGAGGCTTATCCCTAAGTCCAAAGGAATATCTTAACTTGAAAGGTATGTAATACCATAGCCTAATTGCTATCATAAGCCTAAATTAAAAAACCCTTTTGAAAAAAAAAAAAAAAAAGACTTTGGGTCTAAGATAACAAGTATGCTATGGACTTAGCATCCAAAATCCTACAAAGTCAATATGAATTTTCCTAGTCTTGAACCTCTTTGTTGTATGCCTAGGCCCAAAATGGTAAGAACTTCATGAAACTTAAGAGGAAGGCCACAATATATTCAAGCTAAAGGCTAACTTCAAAAAAGAAAAAATTGATGATAATGAAATCAAGGAGAAGAGCTCATAGGTGATGAATACATTGTAAGCCTATGTTTGAGACAAAGGGTTGAAATTCTCTACGTACATTCTAATGAAAGCCTATGAGAGTAAGATGAGAGCATTATTGTAAATGGACCAAAGCCCAATGAAACAAGAGGTAAGGTTTATGAGAGGAGAGGGAGTGATTTTGTAATTGGGCCTTCATTAAGATGAACTAAAAGACTTTCCAAGAACATCTAAAGGACTCTTTACATGGGGCATGTATTTACTAAAACTCATTGGACCCTTTCAATTTTCCACATGTCACGATGTCTAACAATTTTACTCAAGAAGATATTGATTGAGTAATGACGAAAGGAAAGGTCCGTCTTCTTTTACTAGAATTCATGTTGCAGTTGAGGAGCACTCTCGAACCATGGACCTTTAGGAGGGCCCACGTCAACAATTTCTCCGAATCAAGAAGCACAGGATCATAGGAGGACCATGACTGGCCAAAATGGAACTCAACGGCGGGAACAACTCAAGTTACCCTAGCTCGGTTCATGCTTGATTGCGACACAAACCCTTCCTCCGACGATGATCAATATCTTGTGCTGACTTAAGATGAGGGGGAGGAAGGAGATGATGGAGTAATTACCTATTAGGGTGATGACGATGGTGACTAGTTTCTCGACAAGGCGGGAAAAGACTTCCCCAATAAAGGTGAAATTTTGTACGACATAACCGAAGCCATACACATGTGGGGACCACTAAGAGACGAAGACTGGTTCGCCAAGATGAAGACATTGTTCAAAGAAGAAGACGTAATGGAGAGCGACACACCTTAAGAAGAAGGAGAACATAATTCATCATAGGAGGACCATGCAAGTCCCAATGTACTTTTCAACATTTTTAATAAGATGAATTCTGATTTAGCTTACTTTGATGTGTCCCATAATATTGAAATTCTGCACTTTCATGATTCTAGTGAATTTGAAAATGAAATTAATAAAAAATTGGAAAAGAAAATTGAACCTATGGAATAAACTTTTGAAACTCTTAATTTGGGCAATGATGAGAATCCATGCTTAATTAAAACTGGCTCAACCCTAAATGAAAAAGAAAGAAAAGATCTCAAGGAGCTGCTCACAGAACATCAAGAAGTGTTTGCATGGTCCTATGAAAATATGTTTGGTATTGATCCTAAGATAGCTCAACACCACATTGATACTCATGCTCACATGGTACCCGTCAAAAAAAAGTTAAGGTGTATGAGAACTGAATGGCTTCTATAGATCAAAGAAGAGGTCACCAAGCAATTAAAGGTAGGTTTCATCAAACCCGTACACCAAGCTGAATGGATAGCCAATGTTGTGCTTGTCCCTAAGATAGGAAGGTAAGAATGTGCGTGGATTTTAGGGATTTGAACAAGGCTTGTCCTAAGGATGACTTCCTTCTTCCTTACAGAGATGTTTTAGTGGATAACACAGCTAGTAGTGCCTTGATGTCTTTCATGGATGGTTTCTCAGGATATAACCATATCAAGATGGCTCTTAACGATATGACCAAGACTACCTTCACCATAGAATGGGGAATTTATTGTTACACCATGATGCCATTCGGGCTCAAGAATGCAAGTGCAACTTATCAAAGAATGGCCATGGCCTTGTTACATGATATGATGCACAATAAGGTAGAAGTGTATGTTGATGATATGATTGGGAAATCCAAGGAGAGAGAGGGTCACATAATTAACTTGAGGAAGTTATTTGAGGGGATCAAGGAGTATAGACTGAGATTGAACCCACAAAAATGCACTTTTAGGGTAACCACGGGGAAGTTGCTAGGCTTCTTGGTATGTGATAGAGAGATAGAAGTTGACCCATCAAAGAACAAAACCATATTAGAAATTCCTCCACCTAAGAGCAAGAAAGAGATAAGGGGATTCTTGGGTCGATTGTAATACATCAATCGGTTCATTGCCAAACTTACTTCCACTTATGAGCCTATTTTCAAGCTCCTAAGAAAGAATGAACCTTATGAATGGAATGATGAATGTTAGAAAGCTTTTGAGCTCATTAAGGAATATCTCCTCCATCCACCTATCTTGATACCCCCGATGCACGGAAAGCCATTACTCCTATATCTCTCTATCTTAGAAGATGCAGTTAGAAGTATGCTTGCACGAGAAGATGGTGATAAGAATGAGAGAGTTGTATACTATTTGAGCAAAAGGTTCCATAATTATGAGACTAGATACACACCCATAGAAAAATGATGCTTTGCTCATGTATGGGCCGTACAGAAGTTGAGACACATTATCCTACCTTTCCAGATATGGGTAGTAGCTAGAATGGGTCCATTGAAGTGCTTGTTTGAGAAGGCCACTTTGAGTGGAAGTTTATCAAGATGGTTGATACTTTTAGCAAAATCCAATTTGAAGTATGTGGCGAGGAAAACTATGAAAGGGAGTATCGTGTTAGATTTTTATGCCGAGAACCCCATGGAAGGAAAGGATGGTGAGAAGATTTTCCAGATGAGGACATTTTGGACATTGAGCTAGGCGTATGGAAGATGTATTTTGATGGAGCTATGAACTAATATAGGAATGGGATAGGAGTACTCTTGATCACTCCCAAAGGATCTCACATACCCTTAGCAGTTAAGTTGAAATTTGAGACAACTAATAACATGGCAGAATATGAGGCTTGTATCACCGGAATGGAAGCTCTCTGAGAATTGGGGGTAAGAGAGGCTGTGGTCTTTGGAGATTCAACTTTGGTTGTAGTTTAAGCACAAAGGTTGTGGAAAGTGAAGGAAGAGCACTTAAAGCCCTATCACCAATATTTGGAGGATTTAACCAAAACCTTTAACAAGATTTAATATACAGTCATCCCTAAAGCTCAGAATCAGTTACAGATGCCTTGGGTACTTTAGCTTCCATGGTTGAAATACTCGAAGGAGTATGGACACAACCCCCTAAAGATTGAACAAAGTTATGAGTTAGTACACAAGGAGAAGGCTGAAACTTTAGTCTTGGTTATATAAGATGAAGGGGTTCTTTTGTATTATGACATCATGAAATTCTGGGAATTAGGGGTATATCTGGATGGTGCTGATAAGAGAGCATGTCGTTCAATTAGGATGGTGGCAATGCAATACATCTTATGCGGAGGTCAACTCTATAGGAGATCCTATGATGGCATATATCTTCATTGTCTAAAGAAAGAAGAAGCTGAGAAAGTCATGGAAGAAATCCATCAAGGGATTTGTGGTTCTCATATGAATGAGAGAATGTTAGCCAAGAAGATCTTAAGGATAGGGTACTATTGGAACACGATGGAGACCAATTATGTAGACTTTGTGAAGAGTTGCCATGATTGCCAAACACATGCAACTTTAAATCACATGCCACCTAGTGAGCTATATAGCATAACCTTTCCATGGCCTTTCTCAGTCTGGGGCATAGATGTGATTGGAAAGATAGCCCCTAAGGCCTCGAATGGACACAAATACAACCTAGTGGCAATTGATTACTTCACCAAATAGGTGGAAGTGGCCTTTTTCTTCATACTAAAAGCCAAGCATATGGCCAGATTCATAAGGAATAACCTCATTTGTCGATATGGGGTATCCCAAGAGATTATCTCCGATAATGGTTCCCACTTTGAGGGAGAGGTTAGAAAGTTCATGGAATTGTACAACATCGAACATCACAAGTCTTTGTCATATCAACCGCAGACCAATGGAGCTGTAGAAGTAGCCAATAAGAATGTCAAGAACATCCTAGCCAAGATGGTAATGACATACAAGGATTGGGCTAAGAAGCTCCCATTTAGGTTACAGAACTTCTATCCGTACATTGGCTGGGGCAACCCCTTACTCTTTGGTCTATGGTAGTGAAGCGGTACTTCCCATTGAGGTGGAGATATAATCTTTTGAGAGTGCTAACCAAGGTCCTAGTGGAAGATTGGATGAAACAAAAATATGAGAAATTGACTTTGATAGATAAGAAGAGAGCTAGGGCACAATACCATGCACAAGGATACCAAAAGAGGATTGCTAGTGCATTTAACAAAAAGGTGAAACCTAGAAACCTTAAAGAGGGGGACTTGGTCATAAAAGTGCTTGAAGATGAAACGTTTGATCTAAGAGGAAAGATGAAGCCAAGATGGTCTAGGCCTTTTCTTATCAAGAAGATCATGTCAAGAGGTGCTACAAGAATTACAGATTTAGATGGGGAAGAGATGCTTTGCCTAATCAACATGGATAGACTCTAAAGATACAACATTTGAAGAAAAAAAAGTTTGCTAGGTTGAAAACCCGAAAAGGGCGGCCTAGGCAAAAAGAATCTCGTTAGATTGAAAACCTAAAATGGCGGTCTAGGCAAAAGATAGGGCAAAGACCATGGGCATGGAGAAAATTCCTCAAAGGATGTCATGGGCAAAAATTACATGGCATGAAAAAAAAAATTTGAATAATGATAAGAAGCTAAGATAATAAATGGATGATTCCCTCATTGCTCAAATTAAAAGATAATAAATTGTTTCCATAGCGGATTTGGAACATTCCAATCCTTTATTAAATTCATAAGAAAAAACATAAGAATCATAAAGTGCAAAAAAGTAAAATTTGGGGCATATCAAGGTGGTCGGTCAGTCCTTCTTTCTTTTGATTGGACTTTTGTAAGCTTTCTCAGCTATGTGAAATCACTTCATGACAGCCTCTAAGTCATTTCTTATACCGTAAAGTTGGATGAAACAATTGGAGCCTCTCATATGGCCATATCTGAAAAAGAAAAGAGAGAAGGAGAGAAAACAACAGTAAAAGGAAAAGAGAGAGAGCAAAAAATATATATATACAAGAGTTCAAAGATGATATAAGGAGTCTCGATGGGTTGAAAACAAGGCAATCCATACAAAAGTTAGAGGAATATCGCTAGGTCGAGGACCTAGGCAAAAATTAGGGATTGAGGGTTTCAGCCAAAATTGTGTCAAGTAGGAATCCAAATGTTTGCAGTAGTACGAAGGAGAGGTTCATCCACCTTGATTTGATGGTATGGGAAGATGCAAGAAAGATCAAAAGGGATGAGAGCCTCTTTGAAACTAAAGCCAAGCTTCTTGATCCATGCCAAGACCTCTAAAGGAGGGAGTTTTGCCATTAGAAAGCTTTGAGAAGTGTTTTCTGAGTTTAGAATGTGTTTGGTAAAGGTTTGGAGGCCCCAACAGTTATTTTAGACTTGAATAGAGGCAATTAGGGTTTTTGGCCCTCAGTACACACACGTAGAGTCAAGACTACGCATGCATGGTTAAGACCTACATATGCAGGCCCGTGTCTGCACACACAGGAAGGAAGGCGGAAACATATCTTTTTCCTGTTTTGAGTGTGGTTTCTTCCCTAAAGCTTCTCCCTTGGTTCCTACAGCCCGAAGAACTACTCAAGGCACAATTCAAGATCAGAATTTCCAAATATCAAAGATCAAGAATAGCAAAATTGTACAAAGTTTCCACAAGTTTGTAATTTAAGTATATATCCCAAATAAAAGCATAAATGTGAAACATGTTCTTAAATACAACCCAATGTCTCAAATCAAATCCAAAGCGCAAGAATGCACATGTAATTCACAAGGGTTGAGAATGCATGAGCTACAAGAGAAAATGAGGAGAAACTAACCTTGAGGAGCTTCCAAGGCCCCACTAGCTGGCGCAAAGTCCCTTAGCAAAGCATGTCCAAGGAGGAATAGAAATAGGCCAAGCATGCTTGCCCCCAGTTGGCATCCTGAGCCCTCTCAAAGTCTCAGAAAAGGGCCACCCACCTCAAGGAAACAGTATATCCCCCATTGGCAAATAAGTATGCCTAATAGGTATAGAAAAAAGACTTTGGCCATCCTAACACACTCCTTAGCCGTCCCCTGTGGATGATGCATGAAATTATCCTCAAGGTCGGTATAGAGAATCGTCTCTGTGGCATACCTCCTCTGAAGCAACTCTAGACCTAACCGAGTGCCCTACTCGCCCTCTAAATTTATCAAGGCCCCATCAATTCGTAAGTCAGTCATGTGGAAGTCATGGGGAGCGATGGTCATCTCCCGATCACCAATGTGAAAGGTGTGGGCAGTATCCCACCACCTCTCGGCCAAGGTATGCACCAAGGTGACACTAGCGGATCTCTCAGGTAGTAAACGGATGATAAGCTCGAAGCCCGAAGCACGAATATGGCCTCGAGTCTCCTCGGTAAGGATTTTGTACCATATCAGTACTCGGTTTGTACTCCTTCTGCCAGAGTACAGAGGTAAGACCTACAAAAAAGAGAATGAGATTAAATTCATGATTAGGTGAAAAGAATTATGAGAAAGTGATATTGGATTCATAATAAGATGAAATATGACATGGAACATACAATTGGATGCAAAAAAAGAAGGGTATGATGTTAAAATTGCAAATAGTTGAAGAACATATGGAAAAGGAGCTAAAATGCTCAAAGTAGGGTTTATGCTGCACACACACGCAGGAATGTTGCTACGTGTTTAGGCATTCTGCATGTGTGCATAGGTTGAAACCTGCGTGTGCATGAATAGAAGAACAGATACACGCACACAAGAACATGCCTACGTGCGCATGAGTGCAAGATACGCACATAAAAACATGCCTATGCATGCATGAACACAGACAGAAGGTCGTTCTTCAACATTTTCAATTTTTCTCAACCAAAAACTCATCCTAAACATGTTGCTACCACTAAACCCAAGCATCTACAAGCCTTAAAAAGAATCAAAATGGAAGATCAAAGGAAAAACTTGAAAATGGAAAAAATAGAAAAACTCACCAATCCAATCGTTGCACCCTCAGAAAGATGGCTTTGTGATCTATAGGTCAAGGAAGGAGGCCCATTCAGCCTTACCACTCCATTCCAATAGGTGAGATGAAATGCATCAGTGGAGAGGATGTAGGAACTCTTCTTGGACTTAGGTGCCATTGAAGGAGATGAGAAACTTTGAGAGATAAGTTGAGATTGAAGAGAGAAAAGAATGAAAGTCAGATTGTGAAGGAATGTGAGGGAGGCAGAAGGATTTTGTAGAGAAAGTTAGAGAGAATATGAAGAGATGAGGGAGATGAAGAGAATGAAAAGAAAAAAATGGTTGGTAACCGTTGGTGAAAAATGAAGAGGTGGAAACACACCTGGTGGCTAAACTACATGTAGTTTAGACCTCCTTGCTAAACAACATGTAGTTTAACAAAAATAAATAAATAATAAATTTTCAAATATACCCAGGGAGTTCCCAGGAGGCAAGAAATGCAAAGAAAAATTCAAAACACATTCGGAAATGACAAAAATGCCCCCAGTATCCAAAGAACACGAAGCCCTGCAAAGGCATCCCTAGTAGATTGGAAGCATCAAAAACTTCCCTCAATGGATCAGAATTCATCAAGAAAACTCCTCCGTGAGTCAAGCTCACCAACTAAATGCCCAACAAATTTCATTATCATAGAAGGACTCCCCTATGGGTCCAAGACACAGAACCAACCCCCCGGAGAGTTGCAAAAATGAAATTTCCCCAATGGAGTTGATAAAACCCTCTCAAGAGTAGAATCAGCATCAATCCCAGTGAGTCATAAGAAAGAAGAAGACAGTTTTCCCCAGTGGAGGAAAGTTTTCCTCAGTAAGCTACACCGTCCCTAGTGGACCGCACCATCAAGACTTCATGGTAGGTCAGAATCATCACCAATATACTTCTCAGCATATCACACTCCCCAGTGAGTCCTTCAGCATCCCTAATGGGTCTTTCATCCAAAAAATAGTCAAGCAAGTTAGAATACAGAACTTTTGCACATATCTTGAGGGAATTGAATATGCAAGCATAGATCCTATACAATACTGAAATTGTGCATATATCCTATTGGAATTGAATATGAAAGTACAAGCCACAAACCATACAAATCAGAAAGGAAGAACACAGAACTTGTGCACATATCCCGAGGGAATTGAATATGCAGGCATAGACCCTATAAATGTCAGAATTCATGCACATATCCTGCTAACATTTAATATGCAAGAACGTTAGAAAAGGTAAAGATAGAGATAAAGACCAAGGCCACCGTGAGGCAAGAGCCTCACCAAAATAAGTAGAGATGGAAGATAAGTACCACCCAAATAAGTTTGAGGCAAACGCCCCAGATGGATACCACAGATATGTATCCTTTTAAGCTCGTAAAAGTACCTTTGCTTGTTTGGTTGATGGTTGCGACTATTAGCCTTGTTTGTTTTCTTTTTAAGTGACTCTAGGATAGTGAGTCACTCGCCTTTTGCTTGCAATTGGCAAAAAAAGTTCTGGGATAGTGAACCTATTGTTGCTCATTTCCCGAGCAACAAAGGTGGTAATTCGAACATACGAATCCCACGCAACTCTTCGGAGTTACACCTCGACCTATGTATGTGTGATGTGTGTCATGTGCATGGTTTAGGCCAGAGTCATACGTCAAAACAAATTCTTTTGTCCCTTATTCTTTTGATTCTGTTAATGGAGCTCACAAATCAAAAAAGGAGCATTTATAGACACCACATTTTGTAGCCCTTACGACTTGGGCCCCTGTTCCCCATTGATGCTAAAATTCTAAGACCCAAAGTTGGTTTAGGGCCCACTCAGATGTTAAATTGACTTAAGAAATGTTAAAATGGAAAATATAACTTTTATGCTATGGATGAGGGTGGGATATATGCCATGTTTGGATGTTAGATGCATGTTAGTGTGTGTGAGTTTAGAATAACATATTAAAGGACCCTTTGATGGGATTAGGATTTGAAACACAATGAGTGGAGGCCGACCTATGGGTTAAGTAGGGTTCGATGCCTAACACCTTTCCATCCTCATACCTAAACTCCGGACATGAGCTCTGGTAAAGATCAATCCTTCCATAAAAGGGCATTACACACATGGTTCCTAGACCCATAAAACTAAGTGGCAACTCCATTTTTCTCCACCCCGATACACTCAGCCGAGGCATACTCCCTGTTACACCCACAGGGAGTCACAGTCATCTCCCTGTCAATAATGTGGAAGGTGTGGGTAGTGTCCCACCACCTCTCAGCAAGGGACTGCACCAGAATGGCACTGGCGGATCTTTCTAGTAGCAAGTGGATGATTGGCTCAAAACCCGCTACACAAATGTAGGCCTTTGTCTCTATGGTAAGGACCCTGTACCATGCCGCCACACTGTTGGTACTACCCCTACCCGAAAATGGGGGTGAAATTTTCAAAATGATGAAAAGAAGGTGTTACATTTGCATTTGGATGAGAAACAAATGAAACAAAAGTGAAATTAGGGTTTCTGCCTGGCGGCATGCGTATGTAGGTCCGTGTTCGCGTACACAGGCAACAAGTACATGTACTTAGGTTGGAAACCGCATGCGTATGAACTCAAGAACAAATATGCGTACGTATGAATAGGCCCGCATAAGCATGAAGTCTAATTGCACACATATGAGCACAAGCTGCGTACATAACCTCGAACCCATGTACGCATGAACATAGACAATGGGTTGTTTTTCGATATTTTCAAGCATTTTTCAACCAAAATTCATCCTAAACATGTTCCTATTTCTCCTAAGGTGTCATGTTTTCATCTAAACTCATCCCACAGAAAACCCCAAGCATTTACATGTCCAAAACAAATTAAAATGGAGGATCAAAGGAAAATGAGAAAATAAGAAAAGTTGCGAAAACTTACTGATCTAGCCCTTACACCCTCTAAAAGATGATCTTGTGGCCTGTATGTCAACGAAGGGGACTCATTCAGCCTCATCGCTCCATTCCAACGTGTGAGATTAAAGGCGTCACTAGAAAGTATGTAGGAGGTTTTCTTGGACTTGGGTGCCATGGAAAAGATGAGAGAGTTTGGGAGAAGAACAGAGTTTTGGGATGAGAAATTTGAGAAAGGAGAGTCAGATTGTAAGAAGCAATGAGAGAGGTAGGGAGTTTTTGTAGGGAAAAAATGGAAGTTAGAAAGTTAGAGAGAATGAGAAAAAATGAGGAAGATGAAGAGAAATAAGAAGAAAAAGAAAAGAATAAGTTGGTAACTATTAGGGAATTTTGAAGAGGCGGGAATGTACTGGTGGCTAAACTACATGTAGTTTAGGCCCCTACTAAACTACGTGTAGTTTAGTAAAAATAAAAATTCAAAATATCCCCAATGAGTTCCCGGAAGGTAGGAAGTACAAAAGAAAATTCAAGAATGCATAAAAAATGACAGAAATACCCTTAATCAAGTAAAAGACATAAAGGCCCTCAATGCATCCCCCAGTGGATTGAAAGTATCAAAACATCCTTCAGTGGATCATAAGTCACCAAGAAAACTTCCCTGTGAGTTCAGACCATCAACCAAACCCCCAATAAAGCACAGTATTATGGATGGCCCCCCACACTGCTCTAAGACACAAAGGCAACCCCCTCGTGAGTGGTGAAGAGAATAGTTCCCAAGGAGTTGATAAAACCCCCTTGTGGATGGAATCAACACAAGTTCCCCAATGAGCCATGAAGGAGAAGAGGAAATTTCCCCAGTGGGTTACACATTACTAAAGGCTTCCTCGCTACCAAGCTTCTCAGCAAGTTATCTTCCCTAGTGAACTACATACCAAGATGAATCCCTCGTCACCACCACACTCCTCAATAGATCATACTCCCCGGTGAGTCGTTCATCATCCCTAGTGTATCTTTCACCCAAGACTCCCTCATGAATCAGAACACCAAGGCCACTCGTGCACATATCCCACGAGAATTGAATATGTAGGCTCGGGCCACAAACTAGCCAAGAAAGTCAGAATACAAAATTTGTTCACATATCCTCCGAGAATTGAACATGCAGGCACATCATACAAAACTTGTGCACATTTTTCGAGGGAATTGAATATACAGGCATAGTAGAAAAGGTAGAGAAGAGATAGGGACCAAGGTCACCTCGAGGCAAGAGCCTCACTAGAACAGGTAGAGAAAGAGATAGAGAAGACGAGTATTATCTAGAGGCGCAAACCATCCAGAGAAGTTTGAGGTAGGAGCCCCAGATGGACACCACAAATATATATCCTTTTAAGCTCGTAAAAGCACCTTGTTTAATTGGTTGATGATTGCGACCGTTGGCCTTGTTTGTTTTTCTTTTTAGTGACTCTAGGATAGTGAGTCACTCACCCTTTACTTGTAATTGGCAAAAAAGGCTTCGGGATAGCGAACTTGTTGTTGCTCATTTCCCAAGCAACAAAGGTGGGAATTCTGACATCCTAATCCCATGCGACTCTACGGAGTTACATTCTGCCCCATGTATATATGTATTGTGTGTCATGTGCGTGGGTTGGGCCTAAGTCATACGTCGAAACAAAATGTTTTGTCTCGTATTCCTTTGAATCCATTAGCGGAGTTCACGAATTAAATGAGGGACATTTGTAGACATCGCATTTTGTGCCCCTTATGACTTGAGCCCTCGTTCTCCAATGATGTTGAAATTCTAAGGCTCAAGGTTGGTTTAAGGCCTAATTAGTTTAAAAATTGACTTGAGATGTTAGGACATATGTGATTCACTTGTTAGGAACATATATCACTATTTTATGTAATTGGCTTATCCTTTGACAAAACGCACTTCACTTGTATTTGGGTAGATCTAGGATGTGTTTAATACTTCAAGAAACTGTGTTTCAAGATCAAGTGTTGAAGACATGCAAGTCTGTCCAAGATTCAAGCTGAAGAAGTGTTGTTCATTAAAACTCAACAGTTAGCTATCCATCGAGCTTAAGAAGTTGTTCCAGCCCCATGGCTCGACAGCTACTTGACAGCATCTCGACAAATAGGTATTTATCGAGCTTTATGAAAAACAAATTTCAGTTCTGTTTTGACTCTAATTCGTGATTATGTATTTGGGCTTTCTTTTCTTTTAACCCTAGACATATAAAAGGATTATTTTAAGGGCCATCAAAGTGTACACAAATTGCACAAGTGTTGAGCAAAGTTTGTTCAAGCAATTTGTAACCGGAGACAAAGTTTTGCCCCAGTTCATCATTCTTGTGAAGAAGTTGTTGTGTATATTCACCGTAGGGTTTTGTGACCAAGCATCTTCTTGATCTTCATTGTTGGGATGAACTAAAGAACTTTGCAGCCAACAACCTTCTCTAGTTGGTGATTGAAGTCGTGTACTGGGATCCGCGCATTGGTTAGTCACGTACTTGGGAGCCGTGCATCAAAAGGGGAAATTGTTACTACAAAACAAGTCCAATTAGGTATTGGGGTAAGGGTTCAACTGTAGGTTGGTATAAGGTACTGGAATTCCTTTACTTGTAACCGTTTGTTTTGATAATAGTGGAATTTCGGGAGTGGTGACCTGAAAATTAATCAATTAATTAATCATAAGGGGGTCAATTCGTTTTTGGCCTATCAAGTGGTATCAGAGTAGGCACACTCTGATTAGGGTTTAATCTTTTTTGTGTTGATCCATTGACCCCTGTTTGTCATGGATAGAGGACAATTGTTAATTAGACCACCTTTATTTTATGGCACTAACTATGCATACTGGAAAGTACGCATGAGAGTTTTCTTGTAATCTTTAGATGAGAAAGTGTGGCAAGCTGTGGAGATAGGCTAGACTAAGCCTACAGAAGCGCCGACCGACTGGGATGATGCCAAGATCAAGGCGGCAAACTTCAACAGCAGAGCATTGAATGCCTTATTCAGTGCGGTCACCAATAAGGAGTTCAAGAAGATATCCTCCACTGAAACTGCTAAGGAAGCATGGACCATCCTTCAGACAACCTATGAGGGAACGAAGGTTGTTAAGGATTCAAACCTTCAGAGGCTCATTACAAGCTTTGAAGATATTAAGATGGAGGAGGATGAGTCGTTCGATGAGTTCTATGCCCAGCTCAAGGACATAGTGAACTCAGCTTTCAATCTTGGGGAAACCATTCCTGAACCCAAGATTATGAGAAAGGTTCTCAGATCTCTACCTGAGAGATTCCATGCCAAGATTACAGCGATCGAGGAATCAAAGGACATTGACATGATTCCTTTGACAAAGCTGGTTGGAAATCTGCAGACTTACGAGCTAGGGTTAACAAGGATTGGTAAGTCAGGCAAGAGCAAGAGCATGGCTTTGAAGGCCAAGAGTAGTGACACAGATGAGTCTTCAGACGATGAAGATTCTAAGATGAAGTCCTACATCATCAGGCAATTCAAGAAGTTCATGAAGAATGCCAATGGGAAGGGCTTCGACAAGGACCGTAAGCAATCCAGTTCTTCTCAGTTCAAGATCTAAGACAAAGGGAAGAAGGATGAAAGGGATGGCGATCAGTACACTATTCTCGCAGGACCTAAGTGCTTTGGGTGTCAAGGTTTCAGTCACATGAAACAAGAGTGTCCTACATATCTCAAGAGCATTGGGAAGAGCAAGGCACTTGCTGCTACCTTGAGCGACACCGAGCCTGAGGATGATTCCGACAATGAGGATAACAGAATCTTGAATGCCTTCACTGCCACTGTCAATCCTACTGATGGGATTGTTGAAGATGTGGATGAAGAAGAGGAATTGGTAGAATTCAAGTTTGAGAAGATGGATGATCAGGATGACATCCATACAGCCTAAGAGAAACTGTACAAGCTTTTTGAGAAGCATGAGAAACTATATAGGCTGACCACCAAGAAGCTCAGTGATGTGGAACTTGACTGTGAGGAGCTTTCCACAAAGTTTGATGAAGCTAATCAGATTATTGGAGCACTGAGGTTTGAGAATAATTTCCTGGCTAAGAAGACTAAGAAACTTGAAGCGGAGCTATTTCAAGTCAGAGCTCAATTAGAGAGGACTTCAAGTGCAAAGCTTGATAAGATGCTCAGTCTTTAGAAATCTGCTTCTGATCGAACAGGTCTAGGGTATGGCTTCTCTTCATTTAATACTACTTCTACTAGTACTACTGTTTTTGTTCCTCCTAGTAATAATGTTGAAATTGAGAACAATGATGTTAAAACTGATTTAGCTAGTGAGAACTTAGACAAAGGCAAATTTATCTTAGGAGCACCCCCTAAGCAAAATAAGAACGAAGCTAAGAACCCTAGGGCTAAGAAGGCTAACTCTCAAAAGTCTAAACAAAAGAAGCAACATCTCTATCATCATTGTGGAGCTACAAGTCATACTCGACCAAATTGCTATAAGTGGTTAGCCACTTAACAGAGAAATGGCATGATAGCATCTGGAAGCCAGAACCAGCTTCAATCCTCTTTTGCTCCCCTTGGAGATCTTCTCAAAGCCCTCATGTTCCTTTCGAACTTGAAGGGTTTCAATTCTTCCCCCTCACCGCCAGTTCAAGGGTTTAATCAAAGGAAAGGCTCTTCTAGGGGGTGGAAGGAAAAGGACTCCAAGTGATTCTATCACTTTTCTCTTTCTCTCTTCTTGTTTTTATGTGTGCATTACTTGTGTGTTTTGCTTTCAAGTTTTGAGTTAGTCTAGTTTTTATATTTTGCATTGTTTAACATGTTTTTGTTTGTTTTCAGTTTTGTTTATTTTGTTTTTAATATAAAAATTAAAAAAAAAATTGAAAAATCAGAAAAATACAAAAATAGTGTGTGTTTTGTGTACATTGGTACTTGTGTACCTTGGATGGCCACTGAAACAAAGTTTTCTAAACTTTGTATCTCTTGTAGCTTAGATGAGCATCTTTATGCACAACTAAGCAAGTGAGCTTTGTGGCTCATGTTTGTGATGAGTAAGATTAAGTAATCTCTTATACTTGACACTCGTATCACTCTTTTTGACGAGAAGGACTAGAAAATTCTAAGAGAAAGGCATAAATAACCATCTCACCACTATTGCCCGCCAATCATAATATGAAACCTGTATGCTTCGATATAGCAAAAGGGTAGTGTCAATGACATTTGTGTCCTTCGGCATAGTAAAATTGGAATGTCAAATGCTTACCATCATTGGGTATTTCTTTTCTCTTTCTTATATGTCCATGCATGATTTGCTTAAATAAAAATATGAAAAGAAAATGAAAAGCAAAAAGATCAAGAATGCTTTAAATATGATTGCAAGCGCGTATTCTAGGAGATGTGGGAGTTATAGGATGTACCTCGAAAGTGATAGTCCCCATCAAACAGTTATGATTGTGTGTGAGTTAAAGTGATTTTCTCCTATCTCAAATCGTCATAACATGTATACACTTATGCAATCTAGCGATGTTTTTCACACACAACATGCAATATTCTTTGTTACTTTTGATACATGTGCATGTACAATGTGATTTGACCATCACAAGATTTTACATGTGTTAATGTATGCTCACTAAACTGTCTTAACTTGTTTTTGAAATATAAAATTGGTTAGACTTGTTATGTGTGTGTGTGTGTGTGTGTTTTTGGGATCATTCTACTTAAAATTTTTGTTGAGAGATGATTTTAAGAGCTTAAAATGTTGATTGGATCTTTGGTTGAGTTGAATACTTGATTGCATTTATATCTGTGTTTTTCCCTTCTTGAAAAACAGTTTTTAAGCAATCTCTACACCTTCTATATACCTCCTCGACACCTGGCTATCTGTCGAGCTCTTAAGGTCTTTTCTTATCGCAATCACGACAGATCCTCGATAGCTGGTGGATCGATCAAGAAAGTTCGTAGACCCTCGATAGCTTCTTGATAGCTGATGGATCAATCGAGCTTCTCTTCTTGTGTCTTTGCTTTGTTTCTCGACACCTTCTCGACAGTTGTATCTGTCGATGTTGTTTTTCTCAACACCTTCCTCAACAGATGGCTCGACACCTCTATCTGTCGAGAATTACTGAGGATCTATATATTCGTTCTTCGTGATCCGGTTCTCATTTCTTCGATCTCTCTCGATTTATCCACACCTGTTCATCTCCCAAAGACTCTCTCTTTCACTTCTAACCTCTTCCTCAAGCATTTTTTCGAGATTAATCAAGCTTTTCTTCACTTAGTAAGCTTCGATTCTCTCATTTTCATGCATTTCATTCTTTGAAACCTAAGCTTTTGGGATTTTTACAAAATTTGGGGTTTTTCAAAATCAAAGAGGTTTTTGTGAAATTTTTGGGATGGGTTTTGAAGATTCAATCTTAAAAACTTCATGCATTGCATTCCATATGCATTATAACTGTATTATCATGCATTTAGATGTGCGAAAATTTAATGTGTGTTGGTAAGATTGGATTGGGCTAAGCCCATGACACAAATTCTTTTGCATATCACATGTTCATGCATTCCCCATGCATACGTACTCTCTTTTCAAAATACTTGTTATATTTGAATTGCTTTGGGACTTTTCTAATTGTCTCTCTTTTCGTTTACGTTAGTCGTGTCTATGGCACCTAAGCTTAAGTCAGCTCCATCCCAGAACCCTTTGCATTCTAGGGCATTGTCTTCTTCTGATACTACTTCTCATATTCGGTTCCGTGATGAGGGTGCCCAAAAAGACTTCTCGGAGAACTTTTCTCGACAAGCTGTTCAAAGAGGCACTACCCCATATTGCTTTTCTCATATTGCTTTGGGACTTTTCTAATAGTCTTTACAAAACATATATTGTATAGCTTTAACGGTAATATAATATATTCTATAAAACTGTTAGAAAGAAAACATTTACTATAACATTGTAATCAGTAAATAAAATAGTAACCACTTTAATTGGCCAAAATACACTAGATAGGTAGAAACAATTTAATATAGTAATAAACAATTTTTACACTTGTAACAGCCAATAAAAATAAAACAATAGTTTGATGTGGAAAATAGTTTGATGTGGGTGTTCCTCATAGGGAACAATAACACTAACCTCAAAGAGGCAACACTGGCTCCAAAGAGCAAATGATAACACTACACCACACCACAATAACACTGCATCGTCCGAAGACCAACACTTAACCCTGTGTTGGCAAAGGTTGCAGACTGTCTAGCTAACCGTTTGAAAACATTTTTACTATATTACAATATTGCCAATATTAATCATATATCATATAACAAATACTTTCTCAAAAATATAGTTTTGAGTCATTCTTTAACATATACAATTTCAAAACAATATACAAGAAATAATAAAATTCTAATATGTATTATGCATAGACAATGGTATAAATTTTTGGAAACTTCACTTTTGCAATTATATATAAATATATACGTCTTGAGAGACGTCATGTTTTGAAGTCCACTTACCTCTAGTTGCTAATACTCGTAGTCTAGATCCAAAATCAAATGAGCTTTTCCTCCACACCTAAAAGTAAAGGAGTACATAATTATATAATTAATCCACCTTGACATTTACCATAAGGATGTAAGGGAAACTTCCTAATAATTTTATGCTTATAGATCATATTATCCCACCTTACATATACATGGCATCCAATAAGATTCCTACCCGTAAGACATAGAAAGGATGCTATAGGTTTACAAAGTTATTTCTACCCGTAGGACCTAGTAACCTGTATCATGCAATGACAATAATTTAGAAACTTGAAACAATTATATAGATTACAAAAGTTATGAAGCTAGCACCACTACCAATCTACGTAAATCCTAGCAACAAAACATCTACTAGTGCTTAACCTATGTAGGATGTGATGCTACTCCACGTACATATATGAGGATATGTTTCAAAATCAAATAAAATAATCCAAGTCTAAAATACACTTCCATGATAACTTCAATTCCTAAGCAACTGTTAGTATAATTCCAATATTTTCAAGCAGCCTAGAGATGAAGGTTCCTTAATCAAATATGTTATCACTAAGGCATGCATATATTGATGTTTACCTCAATATAATGAATTTGCTGGCTGCCCCTAGATGTTCCACAGTCTTCTATCCCTTCAATTTTGAGAGACCCTAATTCTCTTCTCTTAATCTTTTATACACTAACCACTCTACCTTTCACGTGATTGACTTAAAAGACCCAATATATAAACCTCTAAAATAACACTCCAATTCAGTCTAGGAAGATCAATCCGACTCCAATTAGTACTCTTAAATAACACTCCTACTTGCGCTAGAGTTTAAGACCCACTAAGACTTAAATAAGCTTCCAAGACTTTAATTCCCAATTAAACTCAAATCAAGGTTGTTTAGATGGGCTAAAACTCTAAAGAATTCCAATAACACTTAAACTCCTAATCCAAATAGGTTTTAGTCTCTTATCCTTTTCCTTAATTGATAAGGAGACTAAAAGTTTAATATGAATAATCCACAAAATAACTCTCACATTACATCTTTTATTTATTTTCTTTGTAGATATCATAATATAAAATAATATCAGCCCCAAAATAAATTAAATAATTCATCAATTTCACTTTAGAAGCAATAAAATTAAATTTAAGTGAGGCGGGTGTTACATTATTGTGATGCTCCAATTTAATTGATTATCTGATGTGTGTGGGTGTGTGATGAGTCCCAAATCAGGTATTTACTGGGTAGATCTGGGCTTTATTAACAACTGCAAAGAGCCTCAATTGCGACTAGTCCTTTTGAGGTATAGCACAGATGTGGCTAGCGCTTTTCCTTAGGTCGTTACATATGGTATCAGAGCCGACCCGGTAATCCCATGTGGGCTCAAAGGCACTACCCCATAAAGTGGGCCCTAACGAGGACGTTAGGGATTTGAGTGAGGGAAATTGTGATACCCCAATTTGATTGATTGTGTGATGTGTGTGGGTGTATGATGAGTCCCACATCGAGTATTTATTGGGTAAATCTGGGCTTTATTAACAACTATAAGGAGCTTCAATTGTGACTAGTCCTTTTGAGGTATAGCGCAGATGTGGCTAGCGCTTTTCCTTAGGTTGTTACATACACCAGCCCCGTGGCTCAACAGCAACTCGACAGCATCTCGACAGATAGGTATCTATCGAGTTTTATGCAAAACAGAATTCCAGTTCTGTTTTGACTCTAATCCATGATTATGTGTTTGGGCTTTCTTTTCTTCTAACCCTAGACATATAAAAAGATTATTTTAAGGGTCATCAAAGCGTACACAAGTTGCACAAGTGTTGAGCAAAGTTTGTTCAAGTAATTTGTAACCGGAGACAAAGTTTTGCCCTAGTTCATCATTCTTATGAAGAAGTTGATGTGTATGTGCACCGTAGGGTTTTTTGACGAAGCATCTTCTTGATCTTCATCATTGGGATGAACTAAAGAAATTTGCAGCCAACAACCTTCTCTAGTTGGTGATTGAAGTTGTGTACTGGGATCCGCACATTGGTTAGTCACGTACTTGGGAGCCATGCATCAAAAGGGAAAATTATCACTACAGAACAAGTCCAATTGGGTATTAGGGTAAGGGTTCAACTGTAGGTTGGTATAAGGTACTAGGATTCCTTTACTTGTAACCACTTGTTTTGATAATAATGGAATTTCAGGAGTGGTGACCTGAAAATCACCTGGTGGGGTTTTTGCGGTTAGGTTTTCCCCATTCGTAAACAAATCACTGTGTCAAAGTTATTTTCCGCTGCATTATTAATTTATTGGTGATTTGTTTGTGCTACCACGTGTTTGCATGATTAATTTGATTAATTAATAAACTTGGCTAATTAATCAATTAATTAATCACAAGGGGGTCAATTCATTTTTGGCCTATCATGAGAGATGTTAAAAAGGAAAATGTAACTTTTTATGAGAAAATAAATATATTTTTGGAAAATAAAAGGCCAAGGAAACCCTCGTCCTACGTACACAAGTCAAATGCACGCGTGCGCAGGCATGAACCTATGCACATAACTAGGGTTCTAGAAACTATGAAAGAAAAGTTTTTCATAATTAATTTTGTTGTTTGGAATGAATCCCACATCATTTGAGAGCTATTCCAAACCCCCACTTTCTAACTATATGAAGCCATACATGATACATTTCCAAAAGACACACAGAAAATCTTAAGGGAAAACTTAAGATTCATTAGAAATAGTGAATCAAAGTGAGAGTTTTTCACAAAACAACCTCAATTCAATTTTCTTTTGATAGGGAACTTTTCTAGTCTTGATCCGCTAGTTTTGAAGTTTACTAATCATTTAACTAAAAGGAATAGATTTGACTAAAGAGCTTTTTGTTTTGAGGTATATATTCTAACCTCTTTTCTTTCATTTCTTCTTTTAATCTTGTTTCTTCACTTTGTTTGTGTTTAGGTATGTTTTTTAATTTAGGTTCTTGTTGTTTTTATGTTTTAAAGCATGTTACATTGCTAGGTTTATTGTTTTATAGTTTTGCTCTATTTTATGTGTTTCTGAGTTTCTAGGTTAGGGTTCATCTAGCATGTCTATGTACGCATGATTCTGTATGCGTACACAGACTCGTAGTATGCATACGCATTACAATTGGCCTGTGTATGTAGGCCTATGTATGTTCATATGATATGCTTTTGTTTTGTCCCTATTTTATGTTTTAGAGTCTCTCTCTCTCTCTCTCTCTCTCTCTCTCTCTCTCTGTGTGTGTGTTTATTTGTTTTCTTGTTCTTACATGATTAGATTAGGGTTTTCTCTTGTGTTTTCTTTGCCTTACCATGAACAAGCATATAACATCATCATGCATTAATGCCATGGGTGCTGTGATGTAGTGAGTTAAGTGAGGTAAGTCATGCATTCACATGAACATACATTTTGATGAATGTGTTTGTTTGATGTTTCATTTCATGCCAAGATGTTTGGGATAATATGAGATACCATGATAGATGTATGCTAGGGTTTATGATGTGATGAGATGCCATGATAGATGTATGCTAGGTTTGGTTGATAAGCATGATAGATATATGGTTAGGGTTTTGGGATGATTGATGTCATGTTGATTGTTAGATGCATGTTAGTGTGTGTGTATATGTGTGTGTGTGTTAGAATGCAATGTTGAATGTGCCTCTAATGAGATTAAGACATAAGACACAATAAGTGGAAGTCAACCCACGGGTTGGGTAGTTTGGGTGCCTAACACCTTCCCAAAATCATACCTAAACTGTAAACCCATACTGTGGTAGTAAGATCAAGTCCTTCCACGTAAGGGTGCTATATACATAGTTCCTAGATGATAAGCCAAAAACAAATTGACCCCTTATGATAAATTAATCAATTAATTTAGCCAAGTGAATTAATTAAGTTAATTAACATGCAAACGCGTGTAGCACAAAAAAATCACCAATTAAACTAAGTATGCAGTGGAAATTAAATTGACACGGTGATTTGTTTACAAATGGGGAAAACCTACACAGCAAAAACCCACCGGGTGATTTTCAGGTCACCACTCCCGAAATTCCATTATTATCACAACAAGCGGTTATAAGTAAAGGAATCCCAGTACCTTATACCAACCTATAGTTGAACCCTTACCCCAATACCCAATTGGACCTATTCTGTAATGACAATTTCTCTTTTCGATGCACGACTCCCAATATGTGACTAACCAATTGCGCGGATCCCAATACACGACTTCAATCACCAACTAGAGAAGTTTGTTGGCTGTAAAGTTCTTCAATTCATCCCAATGATGAAGATCAAAAAGATGCTTGATCACAAAACCCTACGGTATACAAACACAACAACTTCTTCACAAGAAAGATGAACTAGGGCAAAACTGTGTCTCCGGTCATAAATTGTTTGAAGAAATTTTGCTCAACACTTGTGCAACTTGTGAACACTTTGACGACCCTTAAAATAATCCTTTTATATGTTTAGGGTTGTGAGAAAAGAAAGCCTAAACACAAACACGGATTGGAGTCAAAACAGAACTGAAAATCTATTTTTCATAAACCTTAATAGATACCCTATTTGTTGAGCAACTATCGAGCCACGGGGTTGAACAGCTCTTTTAAGCTCAATAGATAGTGGTGTCGAGCTAGCTGTCGAGCTTTAATGACAGGCACTTTTCAACTTGAATCTTGGACAAACTTGCATAGGTTCAACACTTGATCTTGAAACAAAGTTTTATGAAGTAATAAACACATCCTAGATCTACCTAAATACAAGTAAAGTGCATTTTGTCAAAGGATTAGCCAATTACATAAAATAATGATATATGTTCCTAACAAGTGAATCACATACTCCCTAAGCAACCGCATGCGTTGGCGCCCATACTTTCCCTCCACAAATACCCAATACCTTGAAGACTTTTTCTAGATCTTTTCAGCTTCAGATTTGTCTTCAAGTAAGAATCCTTCCCTAATATAGGCCAGGATAGGGTCCATCCAACTAGGATTAGGGTGTATACTTAGCACAATGATTTCTTTCGAATGACTTGTACTCGGATATGGGAGGATCTCCACTGTTATGATCCTAGGAAGTAAGTCATTCACCAATGAGGCCAAAGTCTCAAGAGAGTCCACGTGACTATTATTTCCTCTGGAAATTTGTGAGATATCTACTCCTTCAAATTAAGACCGGAGTGCCCTAACCTACTTCAAATTGTATATCATTCTCTGCTCATTGGCTTTAAATTCACCATTAACTTGATTCACTACCAACCTTGAATCACACTAGAGCCTCAATCTTTCTAACTGCTTAGCCATCATAGTCCAACTAAGAGGGCTTTATAATCTACCTCATTATCTTCCCCCGTGATAAGAACAAAGAAGATTCTGATTCCTTAGGGAGGCATCTCTGCTCATCTTATTCGGCCAATGGAAGTAAGGTTCATTCTTTATCTTCTCTATGATTCAGTAGACCGGTTCTTTAAATAATGTGTTTACTTCCTCGGCTCTCTATCGTGGCCCTTGGGGGTAGAAGTCCTTTCTTGGCCCAAGAGGAGGATGATCAACTATTGCTTCTTTTCTTTTGACTACAAGCACTTTGGATTAGGATTTAGCTTGCAACTAGTCATCTTCCAGTCTCTTGTACTCTTCTACCGTCTCCATTAACTTGTGCATATCCGTGACCGGTTATAGGGTAAGAGAAGTTCTCAGCTCAGAATCAATAGTGAGCCTGACTTTGAAAGTGCTAATAGCAACCCCTCCATTATTTCCCCCAATCTTGTTATACAATTCACAGTAATGATCAGAGTATGCCCTGAGTGTTTCTCCCTCCTTCATGAACATAGTGATCAAGGAATCAAATGGTTTTAGGACTCTACTGCATGTCACAAACCTGGCACCAAACACTTAGGTCAACTTTGTTGGAAAAACACATGGAAAAATACTGTTTTATATCTCATACAAAAACACACAGTGGAATATAAACGGATCTACTTCATTCATGTGAGAAAACATGCAACATTTGAGTTTTAAAAATAAAGAACAAGAAGGCATACCTTGATGCAGTGAAATTCAAAACAAAATGAAGATTAAACTAGGGAAGACTTTGTATCTTCACTCCAATTCCACAATGTGCCCTAGATATGTAGTCTTTCAATCAGTTCTATACATATTTGTTTAAGAGAATAACCAAGTGTCTTGAGAAAACTCTGTATATTTCTCTCTTTTAATCATACGTATATATCTACGCTTAGGTAGTTACTTTATTTAATAACTCTTATTAAATAAATAACTGATTATCTAATTGGGTTAGCCTTTTGGGCCAGCCCAATTGGGCTTTAGTGTGTGGCTTGGAGTGGGACCAAAAGGGACAAATAAAGCTCTAGCTCCAATGGGCTTTGGACTTATCTGTAAACTCTTGACAAGCCCAAAGTTACAATTAATTATATTTAATACTAATATATAAATATAATTGCACTCTAGGCTTTATTAATAAATTATATCCTAAGACTTTATTAAACATTTAACCCTTTCATGAAAATATTCGCAGTAATACAAAGTCATAATGTGTAACTGTCACTTTGAAAATTACTACCTCTTAATCCTTGAGTACCCAGTTTAATCCTTTAAGTTATTCATATATATATATATATATATATTGAAATCTAATTTCATAAAATATAAACTTTAGTAACTCTTTATTAAAGTGGTTAGGCCTAACACTCTAAATAACCAAACCCGTTAAACTTATCTCAAGGGAATATTTTATATCTTTATAAAGAGATTATGAATTCCATCTTAAAAATATGTGTTCCTTCAACATTATGTGTGGTTGCCCAACATACTGAGGTTTTGACCATTTGTCTAGATCTCACTCCTAATATATTAAAGCAACCTACATTTCATGATTAGGTTCACTATTCCCTCAGGATTGAGAGTTTAAGTAAATGAAAGTGAGATTTATTATTCATTTGATAGTCGTTAATAGAATAATAAATCTCACAGCAGTCCAGTTTAATATGTCTTATACATTTAAAATATATTAACACATCAACCAGAGGTCTTCACTTCCATGATCAAGACAAGTCATCTTAATTGATATGTTATAGTCTTCGCAAATGAAATGCCCAATTTCATCACTGACTACAAACTAAGATTTTGAGTTTACAAAGAACTTGTGATTTATATTTTTTGTGACTAAATCACATACTATGCATCACAAGGACTATATGATAATGTCCAAATATTCTTATCACAAGTTTAGATAATAATAAAACAAGTTTATTACATAGAACATAATGTGATACATAGCATACAATAGGATTTTAGGGCACTAATCCTAACAATCTCCCACTTGCCCTTAAAGACTATTGTGCATTAATCTAACTCTCATTCCCTCTAGGTGTGACTCAAAAGTCTTCTTAGGCAAAGCATTGGTAAAAGGATTTGTCAGATTATTTGCACTATCAATCTTTGCTACTACCACATCTCCTCGAGCCACAATGTCTCGAATAATATGATACTTTCTTTCTATGAGCGTTCCTTTCTTGTGATTGGATCCTTGGATTGTGCAATTGCTCCACTATTGTCACAGAACAAAGTGATTGGAACTTGCTCCATTCTCATAACACCAAGATCAAAAAGAAATTTCTTGAGCCAAACAGCTTCCTTTGCTGCTTCACAAGCGGCAACATATTCAGCTTCCATGGTGGAGTCAACAATACAAGATTGCTTAACACTCTTCCAACTTATGGTTCCACCTCCCAAGGTGAACACACAACTTGAAGTGGACTTTCTGAAATCAAGATCTAATTGAAAATCAGAATCTATGTTACCAATAGGTATCAAATCCTCACATTAGTAAACAAGCATCCAATCTCTCGTTCTCCTTAGATACTTGAGAATATGCTTTACAGCCTCCCAATGTTTTGGTCCTGGATTTGATTGATATCGGCTGACTATGCCACCAAATAATAGATATCTAGTCTAGTACATAGCATTGCATACATGAGAATTCCCACTACAGAAGCATAGGGAACTTGTCTCATTGTCTTTTCCTCTTCAAGAGTCTTATGCCTTTGGTCATTAGACAGAGTAACTTCATGTCTGAAAGGAAGTAATCCTTTCTTGGAGTTTTGCATGTTAAACCTTGCTAGAATCTTATCTATATATACAGCTTGTGACAAGCCTAACATCCTATTCTTTTGATCTCGCCAAAGCTTGATCCCTAGAATATAGTTAGCTTCGCCCAAGCCCTTCATATCAAATTGGCTTGACAACCAAATCTTTATTGATGACATTACCCCTACATCATTTCAATAAGTAGAATATCATTAACATAAAGCACTAAGAAAATTACTACTTTATCTTGATGTCTCTTGTACACACATGGTTCATCAATATTTTGTCCAAAACCAAATGAGTTGATTGCTTGATCAAATTTGATGTTCCATGATCTAGATGCTTGCTTAAGTCCATAAATGGACCTTTTCAACTTGCATACCATATGCTCTTGGTTCTTTGCTATGAAACCTTCTAGTTGCATCATATAAATTTCTTCTTCAAGATTGCCATTTAGAAAACCAGTCTTGACATCCATTTGCCAAATCTCATAATTATAATGAGCAGCAAGGGATAAGAGAATTTTGATAGATTTAAGTGTGGATACTAGCAAAAAAATTTCTTCATAATCAATATCTTCCAGTATACCCTTTCACCACTAGTCTTGCCTTAAAGGTTTCAACCTTTCCATCTATCCCTCTCTTCCTCCTGTAAACCCATTTCCAACCAATAGGTTTAATGCCATTAGGCTACAAGATCCCAAACTTGATTGGAATACATAGAATCAAATTCAGATTTCATAGTTTTGACCCAATGATGTGCATCTATATCTTTCATTGTCTCTTCAGATTTAGCCTCTTCTAAGATAGCTTCATATGTTTCTCCTAGACCTATAAATCTTATAGGGGTCCTAATAACCCTCCCACTATGACAAGGCTCTTGTGTACTAGTCATTTCATGAGTAATATCTTGTGATGTATCTAATACAACCACATCATTCCTAGTTTCATCCATTGATTTTTCAATTATAGGTTCATTCATTTCAGCTAAGATATCTCTACTTTTAGGAGTAAAATCATTCATATAGTCATTTTCCAAAAATTTGGCATTTGTGCTAACAAACATTTTATTATCTTTATGACCATAAAATAAACCTCCAACAATTCCTTTCGGATACCCTACAAAGAAAACCACCTCTATTTTAGATTGTAACTTGTCAGACTTTCCTTTCAACACATGTACTGGACAACCCCAAATATGGAGATGTCTCATACTAGGCTTACACCCAATCCACAACTTTATAGGTGTTTTAGCAATAAACTTCAAATGTACTAAATTCAGAAGATACATTGCAGTATTTAAGGCATATCCCCAAAAGGAAATTGGTAGAGTCGAATAACTCAACATGGATCTAACCATATCTAAAATAGTCCAATTCCTTCTTTCTGCTACACCATTTTGTTGTGGTGTTCCAGGTGCAGTCAACTAGGATATAATCCCATTTTTAGTTAAGTAATCCTTAAAATCCATAAGAAGGTATTCGCCACCACGATCAAATCGAATGGCCTTTATGCGTTTACCTGATTGATTCACAACTTCAGCCCTATACTCTTTGAACTTTTCAAAAGCTTCAGACTTCCTTTTCATTAGGTACACATAACCAAATCTAGAGTAATCATTAGTGAAAGTAATGAAATACTCATAGCCACCACTTGCTTGGACAGACATTGGACCACAAACATTTGAATGTATTAGTTTTAGCAAATCTTTGGCTCTATATCCTTTTGCATTAAAAGGCCTTTTCGTCATTTTACCTTCCAAGCAGGATTAGCAGACTGGGAATTCATTAAAATCTAATGGTTCTAAAAGCCCATCTTTTACCAGTCTTTGGATCCTGTTTGAATTAATATGACCCAAATGCAAATGCCAAAGATATGCATTACTAGTAGAAGGAAACTTTCTCTTTAATGATTTTACATGTAAATTATTATCTAATTCAGAATTGTACAATTCATGCTTATCATGATTTATAATATAAAGACCATCAACAATATTGCCAGAACAGATAAACACTTTATCCTTCTTTATTACAACATTGTCTCTCAAGATAACACAATATCCATGTCTACCTAAATAAGTTGCAGATATTAAATTCCTACAAACATTAATGTTGACGCCCGGCCTTGATCGGGGGTGGAAAATTGCTATCGCAGACCTTCGTTCGACTACCTGTTATGGTGAAGCTCCTGCACGCGCGAAGCCCCGTTGGGGGGCCCCTTTCTCTCAAAAATGGTATTATGTGGTGTGCACGTGTGTGGTGTATGGTGTGGTTTGCACAGGGCTTCAGGTTCTCTCTCTCTCTCTCTCAATGGAGGAAGGTAAGTCTACCTTTGGTTTTATGGCAGGAATCTAGGCCAAACTTTAAAGAATTACTCAAGGTAAGTGGAGTAGCCACCAATCATTGGGTTTTTCTAAGGTGTGATTGGTCACCTTTTTTTAGTTGATTTTATTTCCAATCCTAGGCTAAGAAAAATGGTGCTTTTCCTAATCTAATGTGGATGGTAAAAAATATTGATTCTTAGGTCTGGAAGTTGGGTTACATGTGGGGGAGGTGTTAGGTACCCCATAACGCCTGTCCAATGATAGTCCTTTGTTTTCATAAAACCTTAATTTTCAAAGATTGGCAGTAAAAACATGATTTTCGCATTGGCTTTCGGGGCTTTACATGCATGGGGGTTTTGCAGTTTGGCTTTTGAATGGGTGTGGTCCCAATCTATGCTTTCCTAAGGCATTCGTACAAAGTACCAAATTTCCACGGTGAAAATCTGACATGTCACCTTACTTTCGCGGCAAAAATTAGGCATCGCTTCGCCTTAGGTGACATGGACTGTGACAATCACATCGAAAAGGGGCAAGCAGGTAAATATATACATACATCATGCACAATGTTATCACACAAAGCAGGAAAGTAAATGCCTACATCCCTAGAGCATAGCCCAAAATATAGGTGCAGGAAAGTAAACAGGGGTCGCCATACTCTAGAGATAAGGACGAATGGTACACAACATGATATATTTAATACAACCCATCTAAGAAAGAAAGGAGGAAGGAGGAAGGGGGTTTAAAAAAGTACATAACCAAAAAGGAAAGGCTAAATTCCTAAATCTGCTAAACATGCCACTTGGCTTATATTTACATGCTTGCATCTGTGCCCTTTTTGCTTGCGCTTGGGAGACTATGCCCTAGCTCCAAGCGTCCTCGCTCCTTGTGTGTACATGCAAAGGCAAAGACAAGAAACTAGCAGACAAACAATGGAAGGAAAAGATGTAAAGAGCATATGAAAAGGTATAAAGTGGATAAGCATGATAAGCATGGCAAGCAAAGAAGCAATAAAGTAAGCAAGCAAGAAGAAGGGCAGACAAGCAAGAAAGCAAACAAAAAGTGGTGTCCACGGGGGACAGATGTAGGTTTGGATCGGATGTCCATAGCCTTATTGTGTTGAAGCATGGATGACATACTAGCAAGCAAGACTCATGCATAGACATGTAAGCAAGCGTGTAAAGATGTATATAAAGCCAACGGGAGGAACAAACAAACATGGTAAGCATATCATCGCACATAACGGAAAAAGGGAAAGGTGTGCACGAAGCAACTGGCATCATGGTGATGCATCCCAAAAGGTTACATCCAAACAAGGCCTCATGGGCATCGGATGTAACCAAGTAACCACAAAGCCGCTAAGGGCGTCAAGAGTGGCAAAGCTTAGAACAAGAGAGGCTAGCACAAGCATAAAGCATAAAGGCAAGCAAGCATAGACATGCAAATAAATATGATCCAAACCCTTTGATGTGGGCCAAGGTGTACGAACAATGACAAAGACCATAGGGTCTAGATCAGGTCCAAACCGATAGGCCAAAAAACAAGAAAGAAAGATAAAGCGACAAAAGGGCTACAATAGCACATGGCATGACAAACATAGCCTAGGTCTAGGCACACAAACATGGCATGGAGTGTGCAAGCACATGGAAGATAGCATAAAGCATGTAGAGAACATAGATCCAAGCACATAAGCATGCGAAAACATAGATCTAGACATATAGGCATGGAAACATGCCTATAAACATGTAGAAGCCTAACACGTAGACATGGGAGAATTTGGATCCAAACATATAAGCATGTGAAGACAAGGATCTAACCATATAGCATGGAAATAAACACATAAAACACATAGATCCAAGCAAGGCATAGCCAACAACATCATACAAGCATGTGGGCATGTAACCCTAAAGTTGACATAGAACAAAAAGAGGCACAAAACATAAGAAAACATGGCATAAAGCATGTAGATCTAAACATATAAGCATGTAAGGACGTTGATCTAAGCATGAAACATGGCAAAAAGCATAAAATCAAAGAGATTTCAGCTAGAAACACAAATAAGGCAAGAAACATGCTAGAGAAAGCAATAAATCATGTTATTAAGGCAAAATAGCAAAATAAATGCTAGGAAAAGATTTAGAAGGTTAGGGGTGTGGATGGTAGCTAAAAAAGCTTCATACACACTCCTAAACCCGAAATCCCAAGTGTAGAACCAAGGAAAAGATGATTGGTTATAAGAACAATACCTTGTGTTTTTGGTGAAATGAGAAGAATCAAGAACCTTTGATATGTTTTTGGGTGTTTTTTGTGTTTTTTGGTGTTTGGAAGACAGAAAAACGTGCAGAAAAACCAGGCAGAGAGAAAAACTTAGCCAAAAAAAATGGTCTTCCCGGTCTAAAGGGTGCCTGGGGCTATTAATAGCCTCGACATGCTTTTCGATGTGGTGACCCTTCAAGGGCCGCCAGCTTCAAACCTCCTTTCATCAGGTTGATCTTGACACCCTTGGAAAGATCTTGACTTCCTGTTTCTAAAAAGGTATGGACCTTGAAAATCCAACGGTCGAAAAGAAAGTTATGGCTCTCGGAAATTAGTGGTGCATCGATTGGTGTGTTATCCCAGTTTTCGTGATATCTCGACCGTCCTAACTCCAATTTTGACCCATGAATAGTTGTTGGAATTAGAATTTGATAATATTTGTAATGGCATTGGTTTCAACTCATTTGGACGACAGGATCAAAATTAGGGTTTTTGGGCCCACCTAAGATCGACTGCGGGTCAAACTTAGTCAAACTTGGTCAAAATTGTTAAAAATCTTTGAGAAGCTCAAGTTCGATGTAAAAATATGAAAAATGTTATTTTGTGAAGATTTTAGTCATTTTAGATGAATAAGACACTTCGGGTGCTCCGATGTCCGAACGAGTTGCGTCACGTCATTTTGGATCTTCTCGCGGCCCTCTGGAGAGAAAATAACATTTTTTGGATTTTTCGGAGTCTAGCACGCAAATCAGGGTGGAAAAAATATGGTATCAACAATTAGGTACATATAAGAAGCCTTCCAATATTAAAACCCTAGAATCAAAGCATTAATTAAACACTTAACAAATACAATTGGAATTTTGCTCCCATCAGCCAAAGTAACAAACAATTCCCCTACAACCTGAATTCACACACCAAGAATTTGTGGGATTATGTACTAAACAAATCTTAAGAATAAATGATCGCATCATACCTTTATTCTTGCTAGCTATGAATTTTGGACAATTCCTCTTCCAATGAACTTTCTCACCACAATGGAAACTGTAAGGATACAAACGGATCTACAGCCTTAGAACGACTAGACAATGGCCCAATGAGCCCATCACAATGAATTTGTTAGAGAATGGGTAGGATATTGACTACTTAATGAGTTAAAGTTAATCAAAATGAGAAGAAATGCCAAGTGAAAGACAAGGAACACTCAATTGTGAAGAAAAAGGGATCTTCGGTCCAACCCGAGGAAGATCTTTTATATATATATATATATATATATATGGTTTTGCTTTCTCTCTTTCCATCAATCTCTCTCTTTCTTTTTCTAGATCCTCCCACATAAGGATCTTTATTTCCTTTTATATTTACACACAAATTATCTTCATCCTATACTTGGAAGGTTGAGATTACATTTTTAGGACTTTTGTCCCATCCAGAACATACAGGTACGCTTCTACCTTGCAATCTAAGTTGTGCCACCACTATTCATGGTCATTTCCTCATTAATGTGGCCAGAGAAGTAGTTGTCTTGCATTTAATGCGAAGGGGATAGCTTCCACTCCCTTCTCTTTTCACCCTCCTCGTAGCCCGTGCCAAGTCTACTTTATTCCCTCTGTGATATTATAACTTTATGTGCCTTTTATGGTTACTGCTCGTCCCCAAATCAATGGGTGCTTGTCTCATGGCTATCTAATGCTCTTTCTAGAGGACTGAGGGGCATCCTCAGAAATCACCTTAGCAATTCACTTAGAAGAGATTAGGGATCCTCGTCCACACAATAGCCCTCTAGAACCTCATTTTTCACCCTCGACCAAGAAAGATGAGGTTTTGGCCAATAAAGTCACTAATAAGGGTATGCTCATAAATAGGTTCCCCCCATGAGCATATCTTTTCAATTGACTGTGACATGTTCCTAACGCTTCAGAATCCTTAACTCCGTAATAAATGCAACTGGCGGCCCTCTATTTCCCATGTTCTATAGTGAGATCCTAATCAAACAGCTCATAATTTACCAACAGAAGGGGCGGGAAGATTACCGCTCCCTCTTTCCCCAATCTTTATATAGAGAGAGATGTAAAGCCCTGTTGAGGTCTAAAAAGGGTCATAATGAAATAAGCCCAAAATAGAAGAACAAGTCAAGCCCAAAAGGAAAAATTCAGGCTAAGCCCAAAGTAGTAGATACGGAAGACCCATGGGGGAATAAAAGAAAGGCCCAGAGGATCCTGAAGCCCAGAAAAGAAAGAAGCATCCACAAAAAGAGACCACGGCAAAGTATAAAGAAGCAAGGATCCTCAATAAGCGCAGATCCCTTCAAGCACAAATAAAAAGGAAGACTGGGACAGATTGATAGAAAGAAGATAAAAGAAGAAAAAAAACAAGAAATAAAAGCAAAAAATGCGAGCGACCTCTCATGGCACAGACAGAAAATGGGCCTCGAGGAACCAGGACAGGGAAGAAGAATGGTAACAAACGACTTTCAAAAATGGCAGAATAGGATTCCGCCCAAATAGGAAAGAAAGGGAAAAGAGGAAGACGCCAGAAATGGGGATGCCGAGAAGGGCATACCTCAGCACGTCCCAAAGAGGATGGCCAACCAGAAGCTTTCGGAGGAATCAAAACCAAGAGAAGGAAAGAATGAGAGAAAACGGAAAAGGGACTTACCGAGACGATGGGGACAGAACATGCTCTGTTTGCAAAAGAACAAAACAAGGGAACCAACGGTTCCCCGGGACGCCCAGAAAACTTCATTATAAAAGGAGGGGATGGGTTGTGAAGAAGGCAGTGAGAAAAAAAGAAAGAAACGCAAGAAAGAAGAAATTCTTTGAAGGTTTTTAATTCATGCCTATGGTATCTTGGTAGCAGATGTTCTCGCCATATGACAGGAGATAAAACATTGTTTAAGTCACTCAAAGAAAAGGTTGGTGACTATGTGACATTTGGGGATGGAAGTCATGCTCAAGTTTTCGGCAAGGGAACTGTTAAGATTCCTGGATTACCTCTACTGAAGGATGTCTTATACATCAAAGGGCTAAAGGCAAATCTCTTAAGCATCACTCAAATATGTGATGAGGACTTTCTTTTTCAATTCTCAAAGAAAGAGTTTGAGATGAGTATGGTGGGGGGGCTTACATTCTTCTTGGGTTTTCAAGTCAAACAAAGGAAGGAAGGCATATTCATTTTACAATAAAAATATGCTCGAAATATAGTCAAAATGTTTGGATTAGACTCCAAGAAGCATGCCTTTACTCTTATGAGTTCATCTATGAAGCTCAATGTTGATTCTTCTGGGGTAGAAGTGAGTCCAACATTGTATAGGAGTATCATTTGAGGTTTACTCTATCTCACGGCAAGTAGACTGGATATTGCTTTCAGCGTGGGTGTTTGTGCTCGATATTAGGCTACTCTGAAAGAATCTCACTTGACTACGGTGAAGCAAATCATAAGATATGTCAATGGAACTCCGGATTATGGGCTTCTGGTACTCAAAGGACTCTAATGTTTGTCTTGCTGGTTATTCGAATGCAGATTAGGCTGGAAGTGTGGACGATCGAAAGAGTACTTCAGGTTGCTGCTTCTATCTTGGAAACAATCTTGTCTCTTGGATAAGTAAGAAACAAAATTTTGTGTCTCTCTCTCTACAGCTGAAGCTAAGTATATAACTACTGGAAGTTGCAGTACACAACTACTTTGGATGAAGAAGCTACTTCATGACTATGGGATTCCGCAAGATACAATGTGTGTTTTCTGTGAAAACACCAGTGCTATAGATCTCTCTAAGAATCCGGTTCAGCATTCCAAGTCAAAACACATAGAGATACGTTACCACTTCATCCGGGATTTGGTGGAAGATAAAGTTGTATGTCTTGAGTTCATTCATACGGACAACTAAAAGGCGAACATCTTCACCAAGCCTCTCGATGGTCCACGGTTTGAATCACTCTATAAGACCATCGGTGTTGGTACAATTCCTTGAATCTCATGTGTGATGTGTACTTTATTTATTTTTCTTGAGTTGATTACTCTAGTTTAGAGCACACACTACTTTGTTGGCTGTTTGTATAGCATGTTCTGCATTTTTTTTTTTTTTTGCTTTAAATGTTTTTACATTTTTTTTTATCAATCTTTTCTTGTTTTTATGTCAAAAATCCAAAAACACATAAAAAGTAGAAAATCCAAAAAGTTTGATCGACGTCGTTGATTTTTGTCTCAAAACATATTTTACCTTATACCTTTGTACTAATGGCCTTGTGCATTTAAGAGCGTAGCTTGTTCTCTATGCACTCCATATCTTTGTGGAAGAAATCTTGACATCTATGTGACTGTTGTAAATAGATCTTCAAACTTGTCATGAATGAGTTAATAGTATTGTTGATCTTGAGACATGCATTGACTTGTGCTTATATATCTTCCCACTCATTCATTTTATTGTTTTTGCTTAAAGAGCTCACCAAATGTAAATCTCCAAATGAAAAGAGATTTTGAGTTGCAAAAGCCTGTCACACATACTAGTATTTGACTACGAAAAACGGAAAGTGACGGAAAATAAAATGTATGATGCCCAAAAAGCCAAAGGCTAACTCATCAAATTGAAATATCAAAAATTTCAGGCATCGATCTGACAATGAGATGTATTGATTCAAAAAGATCAAATGATATGATGTATATGGAGCCAAATGAAAAGCTTCACAAGTTATGTAATCAAGTTTTGTGGGAGGTCATATATGCATATTTCTATAATTGAGATGGGTCACTTTATCTAGTGCTAATTATGTATGGCTTGGTTGAATTGATCATTGAAACTTCACGTTAGACTAAGGACTATCTCATTGTTGATATCCACACACATCACACATGTCTATGTTCAATAAATGTCATATTCATTTGTGTGATTGTACTTAATTAAATATGTTTTCAAGTGCTCAATTTTTGTTGATCAAACACAAAAGATTTTTGAGTGTTTTAGTTTTTTTTGGAAAGTATTTTGTTTTTGCAAAAATTTTCAAAATCTTCAAAAACAATGTTGCCTTGTTCTGGCGACTCAGTCACAGGTTGGTCCAGTCGCATGCCCCAGTCGCGAGCTAACATAAAGATTTTTCACGACTCACTGGTGGGTCAATGTCCCAGTCGTGAAAAATACTTAAAATATTTTTCAAAATTTGGGTTTTTAATGTTTCTCATAGCTCAGTCTAGCAACTTGTTCGCGAGTGAAAGTTCTAGTCACAAGGGTTACACAAAAATTTTTGCGGCTTAGCTCGCAACTTTCTAGCGGGTAGTACTTCCAATCACAAAAAACACTTAGAAAAATTTTCAAAATTTTTGGTTTCAAAGAGTCTCCCGACTTAACATGGCGACTTGTTCGTGACTTAACTTAGTCGCGAAAATCGCGTGTTTTGCGCAAATAGGTCATTTTTTTTTTAAATGTTTGGGTTTTCCCTCGAACTTTTGTGACTATTCATTGTCTTCCCCAATTGAACCTCTCTCAAACCCACCGTGTTCCTCACAAAAATCCCCATTGTTACTCATCATTTCTACTTCAATCTTCAAGAAAAAGGTATGGGTTTTCTTATTTTTCCTAAGTATTTCATGCTATTTGCCTTGAACTTCTTGATTTGTGAGTTGTTATTGAGATTTGAGATTTATTGATGAATATGGTTGAATTTGGGTATTTGCTGTGTTGCTGAAATTGTTGTGTGGGTTGTGTTGGATATACGTTATTTCACTCTTTCTTTGGTTGCACAAATGTGTTATTTGTAGCACACACACATTCTATGACATGATTGTGATTAAAATCTAATGATTTTAGGGTTTTTCCACATTTTTTTTTTGGTCTAACTCTGTGCTAATAGAGTTTGTTGTCTTGTGTGGCCTCTATTGCTCCCTGATGTAACGTGATGCAACTTATAAATGTCTCCATTCAAGAGTGCAGCTATGAAAGGAGGTAGCAACAAGGGAAAAGAGCCGGTGATTGATGTTGATGACCCCTCTCCTAGGCCAAAAAGAACCCGATCACCGTCCAGAGTATATGATCCCCCCAAATTCAGATCCTATGCTGCATTTCAGACCCATGAAAATTATTTCAAAGACACCACACCACTAGTTGAATGGGTTGCCACCAAGGATTGGAACTTTCTTCTCTCTAACCTTGACGTTGCGTATGTGAACATGGTGAAAGAATTTTATGCTAATGCCAAATGTTGGGTTAGAGGAAAGAGTTTCTCCGCGTCTCCTGTTTATCTGGCAGATATCCTACACATCAACCGACCAATGCTTGCTACAACACCGGTATATGATGATTTAAATCTAGGTGAGGATTTACTTCGGAAAACCCTTGGACGAACTTGGAATTCTCCTAAACTGGGAATTCAATCAGTGTTTCTTCCCTATCTCCCAAACTGAGGGTGCTTACCATAATCATGTTCCACAATCTATATCCTCTATCTAGCACTGGATATATGAATCTAGGGAGAGCCTTGTTCCTTCATGATCTGATTTCAGATGAAAAGATCGACATCTGTGCTCATATCTTTCATCTTTTGTGCAAAACGGTTCTACGAATTGATTCAAGGGCATGCATTCCTTTTTGCTACCTCATTTCAAGGATTTTGAAGCTCAAAGGCGTTCATCCATCTGACAATGCGTCTCCTTACCCGAAGCAAAGTCCAATCAACATTTGTACACTCAATGCTAACATTGGTCATAGTCGGAAGGGAATCAAGACGGATAGTTCAGCACCTCCTACTAGTTCAAACTCTGCCTCATCCTCCTATGATGAGAAATTGGATAACATTATGGCATCCATCCATGACATTAGCACCAAGATGTCTGGGCTTGCTACTCTCCTACTCCATCACCACATCCGTTGTGATACAAAGTTCACTTCTCTCCAAAGCCAATTGGACCAAATCCAAAGGAAGCTAAAAGAAAGTGAGGACTAGCTATTCCATGAAAAAAAGGGGGAGATGATAACGATAGGGGAAGTATAATGATAGGGGGAGTACTAATGCTGAGAAGGAGCTGATGTTGAGCAGGAGCTACCTATGTTTAATGCTTTGTTTATTTGTTATCACATGACTTAGTTTATATTCAGTTTCTATGTACTTTGGGTTTTATACCTTTGCTTTGTAATGTAGTACTTATTGTTTAATGTTTTGCATTTTCTTTAAGTACATCACTCTTGTGCCCTAGTAGGATCTTGTTCCTAGATGTATATATGTTTTGTGCATTGGTTGAGTGTTGGACATGCAAATGATACTTTGCATTTAAGCTTATTCATTCCATATGTGAATGAGCATTGTGGTCACTATTCTATAGTGACTGCTTGTATGGACAAGCCATGGTTTATTGCTTTATTCCATTTTGCCTAATCGCTTTGTGCTTGCTTCATATGCATTACAAGTTTTCTGCATACAATGATCAAATTGTGTTGTTGTGTTTCAGGAGATACTTGTTCTTATGATTCAAGAGCTTCACAGATTCTAGAGCTAGGTGTGAGTGAGTTTTGTTCAACTGTTCCCAACTCACATGTTAAGTCTAGAGTTTGTTTTAGGGTTTTGTCACGGAATAGCCAAAGGGAGAGATTGTAAGGTTGAATTTAATCAACCATCTTATTGGCTTTATTCCGTGCCAAATTTGCTTGTAATTTAGCAATTAGTAACCCTGTGTTTAGGTGGGAATCATGTAAGGGTAGTGTGTGAGAAAGTGTGAAGAAATGCTTAAGACTGTGCAGTGAAGCAGGGACTCGCGATTGGATCTCGCGGGTGGCTTGCGGCTTGCAAGCCGCCCGAAGATGCACACGAGTGAAGCATGCAGAGAAGCTAAACCGTCATGCCAGCTGTAGTACTACAAGACAAAAAGTTTAGACTGGCCATTCAGTTAACTCGTGGCTTGGACACGCAACTCAGTCAAGTCGCCAGTCCACTCTGTTATGGAAAAACTGACTCTTCGCATTCCTTTCTCACTCCAATTTAAATACCCCTTATACCCACGAAATATAGAGAGCTTCCAAAGAGAATTTTGAGAGAGAAATCCTAGAGAAAAACAAGATTGACTCATCCACAATCTTTACATAGTGACTCTTCAAATTCCTCAACTCTCACCCTCTCCATTGTTACATCCTTGAGAGATACATTAGCAAAGTATTTTCTCACCATACTCATATCTGTGAGAAGACTTTTTGGTGCTTGGGAAGCAGTTAGGAAGGGACCAATTCATATTGGTTGATGCTATGGGTTATAGCGGAATCTGGTAAGCTAAAAAAGACAAAGGTTCGGAATAACCTCGTTGGAGCAAGAAGCTTGGAGGGCTTAGGTACACTGGGTAGATTAGGCTTGGAGGGTCTTTTGCTATTCATGTATCCCAACTTCATTCTTTAATGGATTATTTACCACTTGGAGGGCAGTGGAGAGGTTTTACGCCAAGGGCTTCTGTTTCCTCTTCAATAACACATCGTTGTGTTGTCCTTGTGTTTGCATCTCTCTTCCTTTAATCTTTGCCATTTAATTTCTACTGTGTATGTGATTTTATTTGGTTTAGATTGTTTATCAATTTTGTTATTAGTTTATGTTCATTTTTCGCACATATATTGTTTGATATTAAGCTTAAATTGGTAATTTGTAAATTGGAGATCTAAACGTTCATGGTGTTTTATACACTATTTGAACATTCAAAGTACAACCCATAACGATTGAAAAAAAAAATGGTGTAACTGCTTTTCATTAATAGTAATACCTTCGCAGGTTATTTACATTCCAGGGGCATGGTACAACATTTTTCATCTAGATCCTCCAAAAAATAGGCACATATTCCAACTACTAAAGTGATGTGGTATGGCCCTTCCGAATTAGGCCCTAACTTTCCCCATGATAGGTTCTTGGTTGTACCCACCACTTTTCTCAACACCAGGTCTCCTAGGGCTAGTGGCCCTACCCTTACCCTAGTATCATATCCTTACTTGAGCTTCTGCTAATAATACGCCATTTGAACCATGGTCATCTCCCTTCTTTCATCAACCAAATCTAGGATTTTCTTCAATAATTGGTCGTTACTATCTGGGGTGACTAAGCTCGTCCTCAATGTAGGAAACCCAAACTCTAAGGAGAGTATAGCTTTAGAACTATAGGTCATTGAGAATGGTGTTTCTCCCATTGATCAAAGAGGATTAGTCTGGTACGTCCAAAGGACATGTGGTAGTTCTTCCACCCATTTACCCTTTACTTCATCTAACCTCTTCTTGAGTCCATTTACTATTACCTTATTAACTACTTCAGCTTGTCCATTTGCTTGCGGATAGGCTAGAGTTGAATATCTATTTATGATGTCTATTTCGTAGCAATATCTCCTGAATTCTTTATTGTCAAACTGGAGTCCATTGTCTAAGATAAGTGTATGAGGGACCCCAAACCGAGTAAAAATGTTCTTCTAGATGAATTTTTTTGCATCTACATCCTTGATGTTAGATAATGGCCTGGCCTCCACCCATTTTTTAAAGTAATATGTTCTGACCAAAAGCCACCTGCAATTTCCCACATCCCTGGGAAATGGCCCCATAATGTCCATGCCCTACTAAGCAAAAGGTCATGGACTAGATAGGGGATTAAGTACCCCCCCTGGTTGATGGATGTTTGTAGCAAACCTTTGGCACTAATCACACTTTTTGACATACTCCTGTGCTTCTCTCTGCATATTTGGTCACCAATACCCTTGAGTAAGGGCTCTATAGGATAACGACCTGCCCCTTGAATGACTTCCACAAATTCCTTCATGCAACTCTTTCAGAAATGGCTCCACTACCTCAAGATAGAGATAGAGCAAATATGGTCCAAAGAAGGAACATTTGTACAACTTTTGCTCTGCGGACAACCAGAAATGAGGTGCCTTCCTCTGAACTTTATCTACCTTTTCCTTTTCATCAGGTAGGGTGCCTTCTTTGAGAAACAAGACCAAAGGATCCATCCAGCTAGGCCCGACCATGATTTGATGAACTTGGACCATCTACTTCCCCTCCTCGGTGGGCTTATGCAGATCCGTAAAGTATAACTCAAGGTAAGTCTTGTCTAGAAGAAGTTGCTAAAGTAGCCAGAGAATTAGAATGTGTATTTCTACTCCTCGGGATTTGTTGTAAAGTGAAAAACTCAAAACCTGACTGCAAGCGCTGAGCTTGCTTCAAATACCCTTACATTCTCAAATCCTTGGCTTCCAACTCTCCTTTTACCTACCCTACCACCAACCTTGAGTTCGAGAACACTTCTACTCTCAATAATGATTTTGTCTGGGGACACCACAACTAAACCCACTCCAGATCCTCTTTGATTGGCTGAACCATCAACATACAATTTCCAAGACAAAGGCCCTTGTAGAGAAATTACCCCAACTTGTTTTCCCCTTCTTCCTTGACAGCTTTAGAATGCTCTTTAGAGGAATGTCGAGGTGGTTGTTTCCTGGGGTAACCATTGGGTTAACGTTTAGATGGTGACAAATGAGGTCTGGGTCCACCCCGAGAGCCTTATAAGCGCTCCAAGCGAACACACCAACATTCTACCTAAGGAAGGCAACCAGCTCTTCCTTCTCTTGTGGAGGCAGTTGGACCCCACTAAAAAGTACCTATCACCATCACTGTTTATGATAACCTGCTCCAGCTCTTCACATTTTGCCCCCTCGGCTGCAACCTCCGAGGACATTTCCACCTCCTTTGGTTGCTATAAGGCCCTTTCTGCAATGACCAAGGGTTCACCTTGAGATTGATGTCTAATTGCTACCACTAGGCACTGCCTGGCCATGCTTTGAATTCCTACCAGCTCCTTAACTTGATCCCCGAAAGGATACTTCACCTTCAAATGCAAAGTTAAAGAAACAGCCCCCAGGGCATGAAGCCACAGCCTCGCCACGATAGTAGTGTAGGGGGAATATGCGACCACCACAATAAAATATACTTCCACCACCTCAGATCTTGCTTGAACAAGTAGCCTAATTTGACCCTTTAGTACAACTGTTTTCCTAGTAAACCCCAATAGAAGGGAGTCATAGTTGGCCAAATCCTTGGGCTTCAACTTAAGCCCTTATACAAATCAGGATACATGATTTCAACCCCACTGCCCTGATCCACCAGGACTCTCCTCACATCATTTCCCCCTATCCGAAGGGTAACCACCAATGCATCATCATGAGGCTGAAAGGTTCCCACTTTATCCTCATCCAAGAAGCTTAAAGATGGCCAAACTTCCATATTTCCATGCTTAAAGTCAAGGATCAAATCATAAACATGTGGCCTTACTATAGACATAACCCTTGATGGACACGAACCCGTCTGACCTGGGGCGGCCAAGATAACACTAATTGCTCCCAAGGGTGGTCTTGAGGAAGCATCCTTCTGGTAAGTTGACCCGTCCTGATTTCCCTACCCAGTGGAATGGTACAAGAACTAATTCAATTTTCCAATTTTGACTAACTGCCCAAGGTAGTCATGTACCTTTGCTTTCCAACCTAAAATCTCTTTAATCTTGGGAACTACCTTTGCTTTCCCTTTTCCTTGTGGCTAATCTTCCTCTACTCGCTTATATTCATCAATTCGGTCCATTAATTGCCACATGCTTAAGGCAAGCTTCCTAATCAAAGACTTCCTCAGGTCGTGCTCAGTTGGCAAGCCAACCTTAAACGTCCTTATGGCCACATCCTCAAAATCACCATCTATCTCGTTAAAAATCTTCCAATATCTATCCGAGTAAGTTCTTAGAGTTTCACCCTCTCTCATAGTCATAGATAGTAAAGAGTCCAGAGGGCGAGGAACCCTACTACAAGTGACAAATCTAGCTCTAAAGGCCCTAGTAAGCTCTTGAAAGGAGTTGATTGATCCTTTTCCCAAAATATCAAACCACCTCATCACGACTGGTCCCAAGCTAGATAGGAATACCCTGCACAGTAAGGCCTCATTCTTAGAATGTACGACCATTCTTTGGTTAAAATGACTGACATGTTCCACCAGGTCTATTCTACCATTATATATGTGTGAGAGACCTCGACGAAAAGCGTCCTTCAAAAAAGAGATTATCAATACTACTGCAACTATTACTATCATGCCTTTCTGAGAAAACCAGTACTCCACCAACACATGAAATTGATTGTCATCAACCTCTGGCGGTGATAGCTCAAGTAAAGCTTCCTTAGGAATGCCTAGCTTGCAATAGTTCTCCTTCAACTCTGCTTTGTGTCCCCTCCACAACTTCCCAATCTGTGATAGTGCCCATTTCCTCTGCTTGGCAGGTGGGATGCAGTCTACAAGAATTATCCATTGTGCCTACCATGTGTAAAGTTGAATTAACAAATGTCACATTTTCAACATAATAACAAACTTAATTTGATTGGTCATGTTACTAGCAAAATAATAGCACTTTCTAAAACTAAATATAATCAAACCATATATAAAAATACTTATCCCTCCTCCCACCCACCCCCCCCAAAAAAAAAACCCATAATTTCTCTAATTTTCATCACACCAAAAACAGAAACACAAACCTAAAAAAAACATATCATGGCCACCACCCTTCTGCACTTTCCAATGGCCTCTTCACTTCCCTCAGCTTCAACTTCCTTATCATAGTCCCTTAGAAGAAGAAGCACAATGGGTAGTTTTAAAAATTTGAGGACTACCCTTTGTGCCATCAATGCCCAAAACAAATCCAAAATCCCCATTCCTCCATTCAATCCTAAGGACCCGTTCCTTTCCCAACTCCCAAGAAACGTTTCTTCACAAGCCTGTTAACTCTGATACTCCTCCTTACTTGGATTTGTTTGACTCTCTTAAGCTTATGGCTGCACCTGCCCACCTCAGCTCTCTCTTTTTCTCTCTCTCATCCCCATTATTACTTTTGTATTTTGCAAGTAATATTTTCCTTGAGTATATACCATGTGTAAAGTTGAATTAACAAATGTTACATTTTCAACATAATAACAAACTTGCATAAAACTTTAAACAAGTAATAAAGAAACCTTTTTTACCATAGCTTTTTGCCTAATACCTGAATGGCTTCCCAGCACCGATTCTTGTATTGCTATGGCATTGAAGGCCAACAAACATAACTGATTAGGCACATGTCATGGATATTTTGGTAATTTTTTGGGTTTTAGGGGTATTTTGGTCATTTGATTGGTTTTGGGGGTATTTTGGTCATTTCTTAGGTTAAGGGGTATTTTGGTCATTTTTTAAGTTTCAGAGGTATTTTGGTCAATTTCTAGAAATTTAGATTTTATGTTGTTTATTTAAATTTTAGATGTGTTTTAATGGGTATTAGTGGGTTTATTCATTAAGACCCATATAACTAAATAACCAAAAATACACAATAAGACTAAAAAATGGCCCAAATACCCCCATAAATGCAAAAAATGATGAAATACCCCCTATGCAGTAATAAAGTTTACAAACATACATCCTAAGCCTAAAAAATGACATAAATGCCCTTGGAACTTAAGAAATTAATAAAATGTTTAAAGGGTATGCTATAACATTTCTCTAATTTTTTAGTTATTATAATGCTGCCTTCACAGGTTCTTCGATCATATTTTACGCTTTAGGGGTGTATCAGTTATTTTTTAGATTCCAAGTGTATTTCAGATAGCTCTAATGATTACGGGGGCATTGTGGTCATTTTTTGATTTATAGGGGTATATTGGTCTTATTTTAGTCATCGACGGGTATTTTAGTCTTTTTCAAACATAGGGGGATATTTATGGTCGGTTTCCATGCTTTGGGGGGGTATTTTGGTAATTTTATGCACTTTGGGGTGGGGCCATTTGGTCATTTTTTAAAGTTTCGAGAATGTTTCGATCATTATTTAGGCCAATAATGGTTTAAGGCTTATCTACAACAGTTCACCCTCCCCCACTCACTTACGATGTCTCTCTTTCTGTGGATGGGTGATACTATGTGCTATGGCATTGGATTTTTACTGGCATGCTTGTGTGTGACAACATCAAAATCATTTTATAATTTGATGTGGCATGTGGCATGTAGCTTCTAGTGATCGCAGACTCATGAATTTCAATAGCACCTTAAAATGTACAAGACTAAATAGGATGACTAAATTCTCTCAAAATGCGTATCACCCATTGTGTATTCACTACTTGAAACACTTTAATTGGCTATAGTTTGCTTCCCATTGTTTTTCTTGTAGCCTATTGTTCTTGTATGTACTTTCCAACTTTCAGTTAGTCCTGGACTATTTTGAAGTTATCGTCCTGGTATTGCTTTAGAATGTTGTTTTCTGGGGACCATTTTGAAGTTAAAAGTGCTATCATTTTTTTATGGGTAAAATTTATTAGAAAATAAGGATAGACCTTTCATATATAGGATGTATATAAAAGACATTTTTTATAGGCTGTAAACAAAAGGTTCATCTAAAGAATACAAAGTGCTATAGGTTCATGTGTTTCTTTTTATTTTTCTTTGAATTTTAGAATAACTTTTATCTCCAAAGAAAAATAATATTTTAATTATTATTTGTGAAGGCCAATTTTGGCCCTCGCAAATAATTTAGTATTAGTGAGGGTATATTTTAAACTCACACAAAAAATAACTTTTTGCAAGGGATTTTTATTGTCCCTCGGAAATAATTTGGTGGGACCATTTCCCTCCAAAAATTTTGACATTTTAATAATTATTTGTGAAGGTTGATCCTGGCCCTAGTAAATTATTTAGTACTAGTGACGGCATTTTTTTAACCGTCACAAATAATATACTTTTTGCGAGAGATTTTTAATTGTCCTTCGTAAATAATATGGAGGGAAAATTTCCCTCCAAAATATTAGCATTTGTGACGACTACAACACATAATTGCGATAGCTTTTCTTGTTGATCACAAATGTTTCACATTTTACCAAGTATTTGCGAGGGCATTATTTTGCCATCATAAATAGGATTTTTTGAGAGGGCTTTTTAGGTCCGTCAAAAATTCTTTGCCGCTAAAAGGCAATTTTCTTGTAGTGATCATTAGTTTAGAGAAATAATAACAGCAAAAATCTAAACAATTTAATTTTTATGGAAAGCTAACAAAAGCAAAATTCAATTTTAATTCTAACTGAATTTTCTCTAACCTGTGGTTTAATATATATATATATATATATATTACGTAGTTAGTAACAAACCGTACATAGTCATGGTATGTTATATAAATAACTTATAAATTTGAATTATTTTTAGTTACACAAAAAATTACTCATATATATAAAATCGTTAAAACTCTCTTTTCCTCTAATTTTATATATAGAGCTAGATATATGATCAGGGTTTTTTTTTTTTTTTTTTTTTTTTTTTTTTTTTTTTTTTTTTTTTTTTTTTTTTTTTTTTTTAATGACTTTTTTATATTGGACTCTTTGTTTTCTACACTGATTTAACTCACTTGGCGCAAAAATTAATAAACTTAGATTAGATGGGACACATGGTGCAAAATTAAACTCTAATTAAAATCCAACATACACTTAATTAACTCGCTTGACACAAAAATTTAAAAGCTTAGATTACATGGGACATGCGGTGTAAAATTAGATTCTACTTGAATTCTAATTTGAAATCTAATCTTCGCTTTAACTATTTACATATATATATATATATATATATATATACACACGCACACACACACATAGATTGTTCTCTATCTCAATCAAAACAATAGAGCTCTTCTTTTCTTCTCCAAAAAGTGTTCTTTCTCTCCTAAACTTTTTCTCTTATGTGGGAGAGGAAGAAAACACATATTAGAAGGTTGTTTTAGAACATTTATTTGTGGAAATGCGTTAAACACAAATGTTAATGTTATAGTGTGATCCTGTGGGGTTATTCGATCAAGAGAACCAATCATATTGATTTTTACTACAAGTAGCACAAATCAACCTTATAGGAAAAAACTTTAACAACGTGATTTTATAGCACTGTGAGATCATTTTTAAACTTCTTTTTATATATTATATTCTTACTAATATTATTTAGGATATTATCAGTATTTTTTTTATTTACTAAAATATTTCTAACATGTGCCTACTTCAAAAAAAAAGAAAAATAAAAAAAGAAGACGAAAGTATTTGTTATAATAAACTTACAAATTGAGGTCATAATAAATTTTTTTAAAAAGGCTAAAACGCAAAACCCACCCTCTAAGTTTCTTCAGAATTCATTTCAATCCTCTAACTTTACTTTTGTTCATTTTAGTCCTCTAAATTTCAGATTTATTCAATTAAGGATTTCCTTCAACTTTTGTTAAAATTTTTTGAAAAAAGAAATCTGGAAAATACTTTTCAATCATTAATTGAATCTTTTAATTTAAAAAAATTTGAAGAAAAATTTAAAAAATTGGAAAATTAACCATACAATATAACAAAAGTTAATGAAAAAGCCTTAATTGAATAAACTTGAAAGTTAGAAGATTAAAATGAACGAAAGTAAAGTTAGACGACTAAAATGAATTTTAGTGAAACATAGAGAGTGGGTTTTACATTTAGCCTAAAAAAAAGTTTGTGCTACATTAACAATATTATAAATTAATTTCTAATTTACCTTTTGTTTTGTGATATAAAGATCGATTTATCAACTTGTAATACCAATATAATGAAATTAGTAGTAGTTAGCAACATCAGTCATCCCAAAATATTTTTCAACACCAGATTTTTTACTTTTAATAGAAGTGTCATTGACTGCTTAACTGTGTAGTGTTATTTTGTTACATAAACCACAAAATGAAAAAAAGAAAAAGAAAAGATATATTAATTACTCAAAATTAAGGGCGCTGCACGATATTCAAGTTGGTGAAAAAATGATCAACTTATAAACTAGACAAGCTGTGTTGATTTTTGAGGAAGTTCTCAATTAAACATTGATAGACTAATGATTTCGCAGTTATATCTTCATAATATAGTACAAGCAAAGCTTGTTTACTTTTGTCGGACTATGACATGAAAAGATGAGGAGATTAAAAAATAAAAAGACTAATTCATAGCCATTTAATCACCACTAGCACCTTGAGACTTGAATCCCTTCCATTCCAAAATCAATAGGGTTGTAGTTGGGGGAGAAAATTGATTAGAGATTGCAAAGTATTGGGGAAAAAAAAAAAAGATTAACTTTGGGGTAAATAAAAGGCTCCATCGCAAGAAACTACAAAGTAGAAACTGAAGAAAAAAGTTTGATCGTTTCTACATATAAAATTCTTCCACATAGTGTGTTTATCTTACTAAAATCTACTATATATATATATATATATATATATATTAAGCTTTTAACAAGCATATCCTAAAGTCTAACCTTCCTCTTGCACTTCTGATCTTGAATTGCCTTGCTCGAAATATTAACCGTCATGGTGCAATTCATTTTCACAACAACATGTTTGTTAATAATACTCAACATTTTCACTCGCCCTGGTATTTTTGAATAGCTGCTCATAGTCAATAGCCCTGACCCTACATCCGATTGCAAATTGGGATTGGATATAAGTCTGTCTGTGATAATATCAACTGTGATATTCATTTGCATGGTCCTCCTTGGCTTAGCCTTGCCTGGTGGCCCTCGTGCCTCACCAACTACACTGCCATGGTAAAACAGTGTTGTGGTGGTGTTACTATATTTGAAAGATGCAACGTTTGGATTTTTCACAGACACATCGGCTATTAAAGACATGTTGACACCAGGCTTGGGGATTGTGTTGTTGATTAGCTCGAGCTTAGTGATTGTCACTCCGTTCATTTTGATGATAGGGTCCTTAACTTTGAACACAGTAAATATTAGGATTATGACCACTATGGCTTGAAGTAACAAGAGAGCTGAGATTATGCCACAACATTTGATGTATCTTTTACGCTTGAGTTTTTGTATGTGTAGGGCAGCCTCGTCGTGGTCACTGCTAGGGCAGTCAGTGGCCGGGGCTAGTGGTCTGACCTGCTCCTTCTCCACCATGGCTAAGAGGTTGGAGAGAGAGGGGAGGAGAGAGCTTGTGTTGTTGTCTAGTAGAGTAGTTGTTATGGGGAGTTTTGGAAGAGCATGTTGTGCTTCTATTATTTATAATATAAGATTTGTAATATGAATGGGATTTAGTAACATTGACATTTTTGGTGCTTCGTGCCCAAATTTTCAAGCTGTTGAATGTTGACTAGTGAGTCATTTTTCTCTCGTATGGTTCTTTTTAATAAATAAGAATTATAAAAATTAAATAGAAAGAAGAGGGAGGGGAAAAAAATAAGGGAGAAAAAGTGAACAAGATACTTAAAAAAAACAAAAGGGAACGAAATAATAAGTCATTGGCTTGTTTTCTCCTCGAAGTAGTCAACATCATCTCAACTATCATGCTTCAGTCTTCTTGCTAGTAAACTACATGGAATGAATTTTTTTTTTTTTTTTTGGTCACCAATTGATGTACTGGAAAAAAAAAATAGCAGATACGAGACTATTATAACTGATTTCACATTTAAGGTCAGTTTTGTTTAGCGGGACAATTTATTGAACCATAAAAAGTCTTCCGATTTGGCCCAATGGGAGGGAGCCTTAAACCACTCGTAATCAGCATTTATAAAGAAACAGATTCTCGTTTATGTAAATTGATTAAATTTTAAGAACAACAAATACAAAATGTATGGTTACTTCTTAAATATTGATTTCCATATCAGCTCCTTTTTGAATAATCTGTTATGGTGGAGCCTAACATTGATGAGAAATTGTGAATAAGTGCGCAAACGTAATTATCATGCTTTAATGTGTTATCACCAACCACTAACCACTTGCTCCCCAGTATTTAAAAAAAATGGAACAACCTTCCCTTCCCGTCAGTTCCTTTTTTCAACGATGTATAGATATGGAAAAGGAAAACGCATAAACTCGTGCATTACATGTGTGGTGCATGTGCATCATTCACCTTTTCACCACCCATGTCCAACGAATGAATATACAAAATACATCATAGGGGTTTATCTATGCCTTCACATACCACTTATTGTACAGCGCTAGATGGTCATGGAATACCTTCATTTCTTATAAATTTTTACCTCGTAAATCTCATCAAACTTGTGCATAATATATAAATTAAGTAGGCCATGGAACCATACTCATGCATTTTAAATTTTTAATCCATTGACTTGAGAATATTTCTGTCAAGATAGTTGGAAGTATCCAGATCGTTTAAGAAAGGTTCTCACCTAAAATATCTAGGAACAGTTGAGACTTGGAGGAGGTGGTATCTCATGAGATAAATACTGATTTTATTTATTTTTTATTGAGTTCAATCTATAGTATCCGTTTTTTATAATTGCGTTATTTATCATCATTAAACCAAGATACTAATCGATTTTTGGTATAACCGGAAAATGATCCCCAAATCTCAAGAATTTTATAATATTAATATTAAATAACTAGTTAAATAATTAAATTTATTATTTTCAATGAACTTTAAATTTTGATATCAGTATCAAGAGCTTTGTAGATCAATTGGTAATACTTCTTGCTGTTTTTAACAAAACCATCCAAAGCTATCCACCCTCCCTTGCTATCAAATTATTAAAAAGAAATTATCAGTGATAATTTATTTATTAAAACCCTATTTAAGTCTATTTCCTATTTAAAAGTTAATAAATTTTTGGTGCGGCTTAATCTTTTGGGTTAGAGTACTTCTAATGCTTTATAAAGATTGAAAGAAGCCCCACTAAAAAAAAAATGATGTAGCCACAGTTATATTGCAACTTCCAAGAAGTTACATTACTTAATTACCAGCTTTGATGTTAATCGAATAAGCAAATTAATGATTACAAACACGACACAAAATTGTTTCCAAATAGTCTTCCCTTCACCATCATGTGATTTAATTTTGGTCCAATTAATCACTTCCCCAGCCGCGCCAACGCCGCACCCCCCCCCCCCCCCACCCCCCCCCCGCCCCCACAATGACCCTTTAGGTTGCATCATCCATGGTCATACACAAAATGCCAAAGTAGCATACACTAAAACCTCCACTGCACGACATGGTCAAAAGTGACATATATAGGGCAAAAATAATGATCCATGGGACTTACACTATACACAGAGAGGAAGCAGGGATCCATTCCCTCAACTTGTAATTAGAAATACATATATGCTATGGTAGAATTCTCTTAAGAAAGAATGTACGCATGTCTAAATTCAATACGTCAAACAAATTTTAGTCCAATCGATACCTAAGCAACTAAACACTGAGTTATCTATTAATTTGCACTTAAGTGGTCTTACATCCGGTTCCGGCTCCTCCAAGCTACATGATCATGGGAGTAAATCATGCACGTACAATCTCATTTTCAAAATGCATACCTTATCGCTAAGCATTTGAGTGGTCTTACGTCTGAATAAAATGTTGTTTGTCGTTCCTATGGACTCTTAGGTTTCGGGGGAGTTGATTAATACCGATGGTGTTGCCAGAAAGTCATTGGAATTGCTGGCAATGGCGAAGGACATAAAGTTCATCGATGAAAAAACTGGGAAAAATAATGGGTCTATACTTCCTAATTAAGGTCATCTAAGGGCTTGGGAACAAGGAGAAAGAGCCTATGTGTATGATACCAATTAAAGAGAATGAGTATGTACATCTAGGACCTTGTATGCATCCATTCCATGTTTTAAACCATGCATGCCTCTATAACCCGAATAGTGGTTGCTCATGATGGTGCTTACTATTAAAGTAAGGCACATGGAATCTGATGATGCCAAAATTGTTAGCTAGTTATGTTCATCTAGACGGAATGCGTCATTGGTACCTCGAGGAACCTGCATGAGATTAAGAGATGGGACTTTGCTCAATTGGTCACCGGTGTGGTGTCGGCCATCGAACCTCAATGATAAAGTCAAATAATGATAGTATGTAGGTCTTTTTGTATTTGAATATATGTGTGTACCTTTTCTAGGAGTCTGCCATTTTTTATATAGGGTTTTCTCTTCTAGCCGTTGGTGGCATTCAATGGTGGCTTGAATGCCCTCTTGTAACGTCTTCTAGTGGCTTAATGAGGTAACCTGATGTCTCCTTCAACAGCCATATCTCCTGCATTTATTGGTGTGTAACGACCTCCCATTAAATGTTCGTTTAATGGTGCTTTTGGTAGTCCAATGTGGGTTGTCTGGATGAAGAGAATTACTTGGTTCATCAGCTTCCCCCTATTTTGTGATCATCATAACATGTGATGACGATCATAGGAATATAAAGGGTCATATTTTTCCAATTGTGGCTTTTGAGATTCCATTTTCTTTGCATTTATTGTGACGTGATGGTGCTGTGTGTCGTGGCCACGTGTTGCATTCTGATCGATTGGTAGTTGCACTTTTACTGAGGAAACTCTTGACCTTCCCACGGTTTTAGTTTTTCGAGGAAGCTTTTGAAACTTCTTCTTCTTCTTCTTTCCTATTCTACTCTTCTTTTTCTGAATTTTTCTTCCTCTCAGCTCGATTCTTCTTCTTCTTAGGTACGGTCTTTTCCCTTTTTCCTTTTAAGAAAAGTTTGAAAGTTCAAAAACGTGTATAAACACCTTTGAATGTTTAGACCCCCAAATTACAACTTAACCAATTCAAGCAATATGTTAAACAACTAGTGTGCGGAAACTTAACATATGCTATAATATGAAATTGGTTAAAAACTATCTAAACCAAAACAAAATACAATCCACAGCAGATAATAAAAAGGCAAAGATAAAGAGGAAGGAAGATGCAAACACAAAGACAACACGCGATGTGTTATCGAAGAGGAAACCGAAGCCCTCGACGTAAAACCTCTCCGCCGCCCTCCAAGCGGTAAACAATCCACTAGAAAATACAGTTGGGATACATGGACAGCAATAGACCCTCCAAGCCTAATCTACCCAGTGCACCTAAGCCCTCCAAGCTTCTTGCTCCAACGAGGTTGCGCCGAACCTTTTTCTTTTCTAGCTTCCCGGATTCCGCTACTAGACCGTAGCATCAACCAATGAAGATTGGTTCCTTCCTAACTGCTTCCCAGAAATCCAAACAGCTCTCTCACAGTAGTGATAATGGTGAGAATCAGGTTTGGTATAATGCCTCTCAAGGATTTGACAATGGAAAGGAAGAGAGTTGAGGAATTTGAAGAGACTCTAAGGTATAGATTGTGGGTGAATCAATCTTGTTTTTCTTTAGGGTTTCTCTCTCAAAATTCTCTTTGGAAGCTCTCTCACAATCATGAGTAAAAGGGGTATTTATACTGGAGTGGGAGAGGAATGTGAAACGTCAGGTTTTACAAAACAGGGGTGGCTTGCGGCTTGACCTCGCGGCTTGACCAAGTCGCGAGATCCAGTCGCGAGATAATCGTATGGCCAGTTGTCCTGTTTTGTCCTGTAGTGCTCTAGCTAGCATGACTGTTCATCTTCCAGCATGCTTGGCACGTGTGCTGCGTCTGGCGGCTTGCAGCAGCAAGTCACCCGCGAGTCCCAGCCGCGAATCTCTGTTTTCTTGCACACTCTTGAGCAATCTTCACTCTATCTCACTCACTACCCTTACATCAAACCCACCTAAATACAGGGTTACTAAATGCTGAATTACAAGCAAATTTGGCACGAAATAAAGCCAATTAGATGGTTGAATAAATTCAACCTTACAATCTCCCCCTTTGGCTATTCCGTGACAAAACCCTAAAACAGACTCTAGACTTAAAATGTGAGTTGGGAACAGTTGATCAAAACTCACTCACACCTAACTCTAGAAGCTGTGAAGCACTTGAATCATATGAACATAATACTCCTGAAACACAACAATACACCATGATCATTGTAAGCAGAAAATTATAAAATGCATATGAAACAGGCAATATGTAATCAAGCAAAGATGGAGTTAAGAAACAAACCATGGCTTGATCAACCAAGTGAACACCACAAGGTAGTGATCACAGTGCTCATTCACACTTGGAATGAACACAAGGACATACAAGTTAACAAGCACAAGGCAAGACACTTGTATGTTCAACACTCAACCAATGCATAGTACACAGGGTATATGCATCTAGGAACAATCCTACAAGGGCACAAGAGTGACAGTACATAAATCAAAATGCAAGACATTTAGATTAAAGTACTGATTTCAACATAGCATAAAGGCTGCATTAAGTAAGGTACAAACCATAAAGCCTACAAACTATACATAAAACATTAACCCTGAAAGCTTATAAAAGCACATGGGTACAAACACAAAACTTCCTGAAAAACATCATCAAAAATATATAAAAGATTAAACCAAGAGTATAAGTTATGAGTTAGAAACAACTATATACCAAAAACACAGTGTATCAAACCCATAAAAACAATAAATACCCAACAAACATAAACCTGAACCTATAAGTTTAGAGGATAAGACTTAAAACAAAAGTATGACAAAAGTATGTGTGTACTCCCCCTATCACTATGCACACTTCCCTTTGAACTTTCTCCCCCTTACTGAATGCTCTCCCCCTTTTTGGCACGAATAGCTAAAGGCTTTCGTCCAACTTTTGTTGAATAGCATCTAGCTGATTCTCCATAGTTTCAAGACGCATTTGGACATGGTTGTTTGTGGAGTAGAGAAGTGCCACAATCTCATCAATGCGTTTCTGAATATGCTCAAGTACATTGCCGACTCTATCAGTATGAGGAGCAGTCTGTGCTTGCGGAATACTAGCCGGTGAAGCTTCAGGAACAGCACGTAAAGTAGATGTGGTATGTGCAGGTGTCTCTGATTCAGGGACAGATGGAGTAACCGGAGAGATGTGAACACTCCTTGGTGATTTAGAGGAGTGACTTCTGCTAGCTTGAAGAGTGAACATGGAAATGGGACGCTGACGGGTCAACATTTTTCCATCTGTAGGAGAAATAATGCCTTACGAAGAATGAGCTTTATGATGAGACTGCAAAATGGAATAATTCCTCGAGCTGCAGTTCTACACACGGTCTTCCTCAAGGTGTAGTAGATGTGAGCACATATATCAATGGGGGCTCCTGTAATAAGATCACAAAGGAATAGAGCTCTCCCAAGATTGATGAATGTAGTGTTGGATAGTAGGTAAAGATTGGTGAACATGATCAACTTCAGTGTGGTCAACTCTGGTGCAAACTTTGCGGTGCTGATGGATATTCCTGCACTGGATACTTCATGATCGGATCCTAGAATTTGTAGAATTTCTTCAACCTCTGGAGTTCGTTCATCGTAAGGAGTTAGATCTACTTTCTGAGGTCTGGTGATGCCGAGAAGATCTGCGATGGAGTCTGGGGAAATGCTAAACTCTGTTCCTCTGACCTAGAAAACGAGTTGAACTCCAAGATCAGTTGCATTGGAGAAGCATTCTTTGACCAGCTCATCCATTGGATCATCAAAGTTCCCGAACAAGTTTGCCCAATCTCGTTTCTCAAATATTCGAGGGATAAAAGTGGTCCCTAAGGTGTTAAACTCCACCACCCGTTCCACTATAGTAGTTGACTTGTCAAAAATGTTTGAGTGGACGTGTGAGGTAAGCGGAGTTCTGAACCTATCCTCATTGGGGTCTTGAGATGCCTGTGATGCTAGTCGAGTCCTTTTAGCAACTGGTGTTGCTAGATCGTCATCAACAATGTCTTTACCCTTGGAAGATCGACGAGACATCTGTAAGAGAACAGGCCCACAACAAAGAACCAACAACAGTACCACACAAGATAAATGTCAAAAAGATTCAGTGCTAATCAAAAAATTTCAATACATAAATCCAAACTGAAGATAGTGCAGACCCAACCAAACTTCCAACAATAGAAAGGAGCACAAAATGACAGGTGCAGCAAAATGGTGATAGTGCACAAAGACATAGAGAGACAAAACAACTAACAAAACTGTCAATGAGACAGGTTACCATGACCATGATATGCAAACAGATACAGCATTTGAACATTAAGAACAGATATCATAAAACATTCCACAAGAGATATGAACATGGGAAAATATTTCAAAATGAAGTCACAAAGCATCCAAACTAGAACACATGGTTGATAGACACACATTATGTTATCATAAAAACTCAGTAGCCCAATACCGAAATCCAACATCAACACTCAAGCAAGTGAAATGAGCAAGTCAAATAAGTACCAAACCCATTTACTAAAAGGTTTTCAGTCTCAACAACAGGAAAATATCAGAACAATGAAAAAGCACATTGTGACCGCTCAACATGAAAACAGATGAGAACAATAGCAAACATAACAAGCCATACCCATCACACAAAGAGAGAAATATTTCGAACACAATATCAATCCAAACGGTAATAGAAATATCCATGAAATAGGGAAAACGAGATTGAGAAAGCAAAACCCATACCTTTTCTTGAAGATTTGGACAAGAAATGAAGCACCAATGAGATTTGAAAATGGATTCACGGAGAGTTTAGGAAGGAGATAGTTTAGAGAGAAGATGAACAGTCACAAATGTTCGAGGGAAAACTGAAAAAGATTTAAAAACTGCTCCTATTTCTGCCAAACACGCGTTTTTCGCGACTTGATTAAGTCGCCACACAGTCGCCAGTTCAAGCCGCCAAGACACTCAAGGACAAAAATTTGAAAAATTCTTCTAAGTGTTTTTCGCGACTGGAAGGTCTACCCGCGAGTGAGTCGCGAGCTGAGCCGCGAAAATCTCTGAGTAACCCTCGCGACTGGACCTTCCACTCACGAACAAGTCGCCAAAAATGACCCGCGAAGACGCGACTGAGGCTCGCGACTTGACATACCCGCGACTTAGCCGCCAAAACAGGGCAAAACTGGATTTTTGAAATTTTCAGATTTTTCAAACAAAATACTTTCCAAAAACACCTAAAACACTCAAAAATCTTTTTGTGCTTGAATTAACAAAGATTGAGCATGTGAAAACACATTTCATCAAGTACAATCACACAAATGAATATGACATTTATTGAACATAAACTTGTGTGTTGTGTGTGGATATCAACAATGAGATAGTCCTTAGTCTAATGTGAAGTTTCAATGATCAATTCAACCAAGACATACACAATTAGCACTAGATCATGTGACCCATCTCAATTATAGAAATATGTATATATGACCTCCCACAAAACTTGATAACATAATTTGGAGCTTTACATTTGACTCCACTTTCAATCATAACATTTGATCTTTTTGATCTTTTGAGGCAATCACCTCTCATTGTGAGAGTGATATTTGATATTTCTCTTTAATGAACAAGCCTTTGGCCTTTTGAATAAAAATTTTCTTTAATATAAAGTCGCTTACCCTTTTTCCTAGTCGAATACTAGAATGTGCGACAGGCTTTTGCAGCTCAATATCTCTTTTCATTTGGAGATTTACATTTGGTGAGCTCTTTTTAGCAAAAACATAAATAAATAGTGGGAAGATATATAGACACAAGTCTATGCATGTCTCAAGATCAACATAACCATTCACTAATCATTCATGACAAGTTTGAAGATCTATTTACAATAATCACATAGATTTCAAGATTTTTCCCACAGTGATATGAGTGCATGAAAACAAGCAATGCTCGAAAATGCACAATGCCATTAGCACAAAGGTACAAGGCAAAACAAGTTTTGAGACAAAAACTCAACAAAGTCAATCAAGCTTTTTGATTTTCTAATTTTTATGTGATTTTTGGATTTTTGACACAAGAAACAAAAAGATTGATAAGACAAAATAAAAAAAAATGCACAAGTAGACAAGCAAACAACCAACAGCAAAAACAGCAAGCAAACAAACAAACATCGTCACAAAGCATAAGTAGTATTAATGCATGGACATATTGTAATGCTTATGCATGAGTATCCTTTTTCACCCACACGTCACTTGCATTTGGGGTGATTTCCTTATAGGATTGGGTACGGGAGTTAGGGCTTTCAAACCTTCGTGAGAAGCTTTCCAAGCAGTTGGTGAATGCACCAATCATCTTCATCACGTTCATCATTCCGGGATCACCATTCTGATCTCTAGATTGATCACCTGCCCAATTTCTTCTATCATTTCTAGGTCCTTCTGACCTTTGAAGAGTTGCACTATTCTTTACTCTCAGCTTTTGGCAATTTGGTCGAGTATGCCCTTGAAGTCCGCAATAATGACACACATAAGTTGCTCTAGGACCTCTTTGTGGTCGTAGGCGTGACTTGGCACGAGATTCAGACCTGCCCACAGATTGATTACGGGGATTCAGCATCCGTTGGTTCACATCATTCTTCTTCTCCTCCATCTTGAGCTTCTCATCAGTAAGGTCAGCTACAACTGGATCTTTGGCCTTTACAAACTTCACTTCTTTAGTGACATTTCCAGAAGAACTACTTCCTCCGGTATATCCCAATCCGGATTTGTCTGAAAAGCTCTTTTGAGATGAGATAACATCATTTAGCTTCTTGGTGGTGACCCTCTCTATTTTAGCATTTGCTTGCACAACCTCATTCTCAAGAAATCTCACTTTTGTGTAAGTTTCGGACAACTCACCATTCAGTGTTTCTATCTCACATTTGGCCTCCCTATATCGGATTAGGAGACTTTTGTAGTCCTCCTCAGCCTTCTTCATTTTTCTCACAGCAGCCTTGGCCACCCTTGTGTACTCACCCAACTTCTCCAAGAGTGAATTATAATTCTCTTGAAGATTTGCTGTGCTTTCATCTTCTTCAGCATCTGATTCTTCAACAATTCCTAGTGATTCATCATCACTATGTTCTCCAAGGTCTCGTACAAGCAGATTCAACTCATCTGAAGACTCAACATGAGCAATAGTCATAAAAGCCGAATAGTTCCCCTCTCCATCACAGCTCTCTTCAGATTCTGAGTCAGACGAATCCGAGTCACTCAAAGTCGTGGCATACACTTTACCTTTCGATTTCAAATAATTCGGACATTCCTTCTTAAAGTGTCCATGCCCGTTACATTCGAAACAAGTGACACCTTGTGTGGGTTGGGATTCTTTTCCATCTTTCTTTTTGAATTCCCTTTTCTCCCTTCCAGAACTTTAGAATTTTCTTTTATCATCAAATTTGCCATTATTTTTGAATTTCAAGAACTTTCTGAAATTTTTGACAAGGTATGCAACATCTTTGTCAACCACATCTTCTCCCGATGAGTCTTGATCTTCCACCTTCTCATTAATGGTCTTTAGAGCAAGAGATTTACTCTTCCGTTGATTGGGCAGCGACATCTCATAAGTCTGCAGAGAACCAACCAGCTCCTGTACTTTGATGTCATCAAGGTCGTTGCTCTCTTCAATTGCTGTCACTTTAGCACGAAAACTTTCCGGCAATGATCGAAGGATCTTCCTTACAATCTTTGAGTCCTCCGTTTTCTCCCCCAAGTTGAACTTGCTGACAACCACCTCATTTAGCTTCCCATAGAAAGAGTCAAAAGACTCATCCTCACTCATTTTGAGCTCCTCAAACCGAGTGGTCAGCATTTGCAACTTGGTGTCTTTCACTTTCTTTGTGCCTTCATAGGTGGTTTCCAAAATCTCCCATGCTTCTTTGGCAACGGTAATGTGAGAAATCCTGTGAAATTCATCTGGAAACACACCACAGAAAATAGCATTGAGTGCTTTACTGTTAGCATTAGATGCAGCAAGTGCTGCCTTATCCCAAGTGGATTTGGCTACCTCAGGTCTGGTCCAACCAATCTCAATAGCATCCCAAACGGATTCATCAATAGAACACAGAAAAGCTCTCATGCGAACCTTCTAAAAAGCATAATTACTACCATCAAAATATGGAGGTGCATTTAGGGATTGAGACCTATCCATCTCAAAAGGGAGTCAAGGATCACACAATGGTAATGAAACCAATAGCAGTGTACCCACTCTGATACCAATTGAAAGTTCAAAAACGTGTATAAACACCTTTGAACGTTTAGACCCCCAAATTACAACTTAACCAATTCAAGCAATATGTCAAACAACTAGTGTGCGGAAACTTAACATATGCTATAATATGAAATTGGTTAAAAACTATCTAAGCCAAAACAAAATACAATCCACAGCAGATAATAAAAAGGCAAAGATAAAGAGGAAGGAAGATGCAAACACAAAGACAACACGCGATGTGTTATCGAAGAGGAAACCGAAGCCCTTGGCGTAAAACCTCTCCGCCGTCCTCCAAGCGGTAAACAATCCATTAGAAAATACAGTTGGGATACATGGACAGCAATAGACCTTCCAAGCCTAATCTACCCAGTGCACCTAAGCCCTCCAAGTTTCTTGCTCCAACGAGGTTGCGCCGAACCTTTTTCTTTTCTAGCTTCCCGGATTCCGCTACTAGACCGTAGCATCAACCAATGAAGATTGAGTTCCTTCCTAACTGCTTCCTAGAAATCCAAACAGCTCTCTCACAGTAGTGATAATGGTGAGAATCAGGTTTGGTATAATGCCTCTCAAGGATTTGACAATGGAGAGGAAGAGAGTTGAGGAATTTGAAGAGACTCTAAGGTATAGATTGTGGGTGAATCAATCTTGTTTTTCTTTAGGGTTTCTCTCTCAAAATTCTCTCTGGAAGCTCTCTCACAATCGTGGGTAAAAGGGGTATTTATTCTGGAGTGGGAGAGGAATGTGAAACGTCAAGTTTTACAAAACAGGGGTGGCTCGCAGCTTGACCTCGCGGCTTGACCAAGTCGCGAGATCCAGTCGCGAGATAACCGTATGGCCAGTTGTCCTGTTTTGTCCTGTAGTGCTCCAGCTAGCATGACTGTTCATCTTCCAGCATGCTTGGCACGTGTGCTGCGTCTGGCGGCTTGCAGCTGCGAGTCACCTGCGAGTCCTAGCCGCGAGTCTCTGTTTTCTTGCACACTCTTGAGCAATCTTCACTCTATCTCACTCACTACCCTTACATCAAACCCACCTAAATACAGGGTTTCTAAATGCTGAATTACAAGCAAATTTGGCACGGAATAAAGCCAATTAGATGGTTGAATAAATTCAACCTTACAAAGTTATTTACCTTTTCCTTTTGATTAATGGTTGATTATTCTGAAATTAGGTGTCTTTCCCCTTCAATTTTGTTTTCCCTTGCTCGCTTAAGAGCTTCCCTTAGGTCTTCTGGTGGTTGTTGTCTCCAAATTAAGGGTTTTGCATTAAGGGATAGCAACTTAGGCTTGATTTTGGCTGATTTGTACCATTTGTTGCAACAATCCTTGAATTGATTTCAATCTTTGCAAGGATGTCCATGGAAGAAAGGGTGGGGTTCTAGACATAAGGGGTCTTAGGAGTCGCCACCTAGTTTTTGCAATGGTCTAGGAACCATATATATAGCATACTCTCGAGGAAGGACCTTTGATCTTACTACAAGAGTATGGGTTCGGAGTTTAGGTATGCTCTTAGGAAGGTGTTAGGCACCCAAGATCATCCAACCTTAAGGTTGGCCTCCCATAATTGTGTCTTAATCTTAACCTTATTAAAAACTAGTTCAACACTTGTATTCTAAACTCACACACACACTAATCATGCATCTAACATACAACATGGCATCTTTTATACCTAAACAAGCATACTTATCTATCCATAAAGCAAAAGAGAGCCAAACAAACAAAAGAAACCCTAGCATTAATCTAACATGTGAAAGACCCTATCATACATCTAAACAAGGTAGTAGCCCCAAACATGGCAACAAGCATATCATCAATAGCAAGCAAATCATCTTATGAACAAGGCATTAACACATTATAAACCCTAATCATATATCTAAGCATGCTTCATCATATCATCAAAATAAAACCAACACGCATGCATGGACATTTCTAATGCATGACTTACCCTTTACTTATCTTTCAACAACACAACACCTATGGCAACGATGCATGGACATGTGAATGAATGGCATAGTAGCAAAGCAAGAAACAAATGTAGAAACCCTAATCTAAGCATGTTGAAAGACAAACAAGCATGTGAGGCAAAGGCACAAAGACTTATAGAGCCTAAAACATATGAAAAGAAGCTAAACAGAGAAAGCATGTGAAGGCAGAAACAAATAAAAACAAATAAAAACAAAGAAAAATAAGGGTTTCTGGGCAGCAACTCACACACATAAGAACAAGCCTGCACACACATAATCAAGCCTACGTGCGCAGACAAGATTATGCATACATAAGTCCTTACCCAGAAGACCTAAAAAACACAGAAACAGAGTAGAAACAAAAACCCTAATTCTAACAGCCAAACATGCTCAAAATCTACAAGAAAACATAAACAGTAAAGGAAAGACTAAAAAAGATAAAAGAAAGGTTGAAGCTTGATATGTCAAAAAGGAGTTCCCAAGTTTGATTTTGATCATTCCCCTCAGTCAAATCTATCACACGTCATTAAATAAGTGATTAGCAACGTTAAACTAAAAGGATTGGGGCCAGAAGAGGTCCCAATCAGATAAAATTGACTTAATGGTGTTTTGTGAAAAACTCTCTTTTGATTCACTATTTTCTAATGAATCTTAGGTCTTTCCCATGGGATTTCTATGTGTTTTGAAAATGTATCATGTAAGGCTTTTTATAGTTAAAGAAATAGGGTTTGGAATGGCTCCTAGACGATGTGGGATTCATTACAAACCTTAGCCATTATCGTAGAAAACTTGCCCTTTCCATACTCCTAAAACCCTAGTTGTGTACGCAGGAATGTGCCTGCATACGCATGCTTTGGTCCGCGTACGTAGGCTTCTACCCACGTACGTGGGTTGAGGGCCACTTTGGTCTTTTATTTCCAAAAATATATTTTTGTGCATTTAAAAAAGTGATATTTTCTATTTTAACACTCCTCAAGTCAATTTGATATCTAATTGGGGTTTAAACTGGCCTTGGGCCTTAGAGTTCGAGCAGCATTAAGGACGGGAGCCCGAGTCATAAAGGGTACAAAATGCAGTATCTACAGATGCCCATTCTTGATTCGTGAGCTTCGCTAATAGAATCAAAAGAATTAGAGACAAAACATTTTGTTTTGAAGTACGGCTCGAGTCCAACCCACACACACGACACACATCACGCATACATAGGGCGGAGTGCAACACTGAAGAGTTGCATAGGATTCGTATGTCCAAAGTTCCACCTTTGTTGCTCGAGAAATGAGCAACGACAGTTTCACTATCCCAGAACCGATTTTGCCACTTGCAAGCAAATGGCGAGTGACTCACTATCCTAGAGTCACTTAAAAAGAAAAAGAAAACAAACAAGGGTGCTCTTACGAGCTAACCTAACAAACAACAAAATGATAGTCTCTGTGGTATCCAATTGGAGCTCTTACCTTTAACTTCTCTGGGTGACTTGTTCCTCTTGTCTTATTCACTTCTTTTTCTACCTTTCCTGGTAAGGCTCTTGCCTCGAGTTGACCTTAGTCTCTTTCTTTATCATTATCTCTACCCTTTTCTACCGTGCCTGCATATTTAATTCCTAGAGGATATGTACACAAGTAGTCTTGATTGTTGGACCCACTGGAGATGGTGAAAACTCGCTAAGGAGTAGATGCGCATAGGAAGGAATCTTCTACCTCTCATGACTTGCTTGGGGATGAGAAACTTGCTGAGGAGTAGTATGGATGGACTCGTTAAGGAGCAGTGTAGATATGCAATTCACTAGGGAGGTATCTTTCTTTTTCTTTTTCTTTTTTGTACCAAACTTACTGGGGAAGAATCTTTTGATTCCTCACTGGGGATACTTTAGGGAAGAATCCTCTGCTTCCCCACTGAGGATTGTTTAAATGTGCTTGGGTTCATTGGGGAAGAATCTTCTACCTCCTCCATAGGATGATATTCATTAGGGAAGAAAGTTCTGCTTCCCTACTGGGGATGATGTTCTTGATGTGCTTAATCCTTTGAGGAAGAGTCTTCTACTTCCTTACTGAGGATAGTGTTCATGATGTGCTTGAACTATTGAGGAAGAATCTTCTGCTTCCTTCATGGAGATGGTGTTCTTGATGTGCTTGATCTACTGGGGAAGATATTCATTAGGGAAGAATCTTCTGCTTGCTTACTGAGGATAGTGTTCTTGATGTGCTTGATCCACTAGGGACGACTTTCGGATGTACATGCTTCAATGGGGGGAGAGTCTTTTGCTTCCTTTATCGCTCACTAGGGAGTCCTTTGATGATTTTGTGTCTATTTGGAGCAATCCTAAGATGTTTTCCCTTTTTAAATTTTTTTTATTTTTTATTTTTACTGTTCATGACTAAACTACACGTAGTTTAATGGTGAGGCCTAAACTACACGTAGTTTAGCCATCAGGTGTGTTCTCGCTTTCATCTTTTCCAATGGTTACCAACTATTTCTTTTTCTTCTTCATACTCTTTATCTCCCTCATCTCTTCATATTCTCCATAACTCTTCTTTTTTCCCTACAAAAACCTCCCTCTCCCCTTTCTTTTCCTTACTTCCTAACTTTATCATTCTCTTAAACTCTCTCATTCTCTCATCATCTTCTCCAATGGCACCCAAGGCCAAGAAGACCTCCTAGGTCATTTCTTTTGATGCATTCCATCTCACCCACTAGAGTGGGGCAATGAGGTTGATGGGGTCTCCACCATTGACATACTGGCCAAAGAATCACATTCCCATGGCTGAATCTGTAAGTTTACAAGCTTTTTCTCATTTTCAATTTTCTCTCTAATCTTCTATTTTAATGTGTTTCTAGCCATGTAAATGCTTAGGTTTTGTTGTGGGATGGGTTTAGATTAAAACTTGACGTCTTAGGAGGGGTAGGAACATGTTTAGGATTGATTTTAGGTCATGCATGCTTGAAAATATGGAAGAACTACTTCTGTCTGTGTTCTTGTGTACGTGGGCTCAGGCCTGCATACGCAGATTGAATTCATGCATGCGTAGCTCTGTTTTTACGTACGCAGGTCTGTTCTTGAGGTTCTGCGTATGCGAGGATCTATCTGCATACATGGGCTTAGACCTACGCACGTGAAACGCTTGGCAGAAGCCCTACTCTTCCCATTTTCACTTCTTTGTCATCTGTTTCACTCCCATATGCAATCCTAACACACCTTCTTGTCATTTTTACACCCGAATATCATTGTATCCTTTTTATCTTCATCCTTGCATCAAAACATCATTTTTCCTAAATTCTACTTAAATTAGGAATCTAATGTCATCTCCTTCCTTTTTGTTTGCACTCATCATCCCCTTATGCTGGTGGGGGGAACACTAACAAGGTGGTGGGATGGTACAACATTCTTGTCCCAAAAACCAAGGCTTACATCTAGGAGGCGAGCTTCGAGCCTATCATTGGCCTTCTTCCAGAGAAGTCTGTGAGTGCTACCTTGGCGTAGTGCCTCATTGAGAGGTGGTGGGATACTACTCACACCTTTCATATCATTGAGCGGGAGATGACGGTGACTCCCTACGACTTCTACCACATGACCGGCCTTCGCCTCAAAGGGGCCACCATTAGTTTGGATGATGTGTCAGGCATCCAACTAGGTCTTAACATGTTAGGGAGGAAGTACTCTACTGAGACCATCCGCTATTCTGACTTGGTGTCGGATTACATGCTTCTCCCACAAAGGATTGCGGAGGAGCATGTCCGTATGGCTAGGGCTTTCGTTCTTCACTTGTTGGGGGCCTACCTCTTTGCCACTAGTGGGCAAACTGTGTCTTTAAGGTGGCTAACCCTCTTTCAGGACTTTGGAGAGGCACAAAGGGCCAATTGGGGGCAGGCATGTCTTGCCTATCATTATTCCACTCTCGACACTCTCACCTGGGGAATTTTGCGGCAGCTTGTGGGGCTTTGGGATCTCCTTGAGTTTAGTTCTCTTTTCATTTCTTGTATTTCCATTTGTAGCTTGTAGTCTTGCAAAGTGTATTATCTTGCAAATTGTCACCCTACAAACTGTCATCTTGCATCTAACTTGTGGCTTGCTTCTTTTAGTAGCAGTGGGTTGTTAGGTATGGCCTCATAACCCCGGGCACCGATCTAGTTCTGAAGGAGTTCCCTCGAGTAAGGGCTCACCTTGCTGGGTTAACCTCAAATAAGGTAAGTTCAATAGTTCTAATTTTCATGGTCCTTTGTGCATTTCCCTTAGGATCCCCCCTCTTCTAATCTTATGCCATTATAGGTTAACTAGACCTCATGGGCCAACTAGACCCTTCCTGCTTCTCGAGACTTAGAGCCTGCCGCTCTTTTTGCTTTGGAGATTACTTGTCCCTTTAAAGGAACAGGCTTGAGGGCACTATACCTGGTGGAGAGGGTGAAATGCCAATTAGTAGGTAGGGATGACCCATAGATTCTAATGGACCCTCCTGAGTTCATGTTTGCCCCACACTCCATGATTGATGCCGAGTACAACTCATGGGGGAATGACGTTTCCTATGCCAAGTGGCTTCTTGAAGGGTTAGACTATGAGGAGTTTAACATCACTCACCTCATGCCTTCCCTTACTGTTCAGGTATATGCCCAATCTCTTTTCTTCTCTTTTTTCTCTTCCTTGTTTGTCATGAATTCTAATATGGGAAACTGTAATAAGGGGGACCCACTGTCGGTGTGCCCATTAACCCTTCATATCTCCCTTGGACAATTTATGCTTATAGTCTTGATGGCTTTGCTTGAGAGCGTGCTATGCCCCATAATCCTAACGTCATGGGCTATCCTTTCCCTCCCAACACTCGAGCGGTAAGTTCTTTCTCCTTTTGTCCTTCTCCTTTTCCATTCTTCTCTTTCTGTTTCAGTCACTAACCCTTCTTTCTTTGAATTGCAACCCACTATCCAAGAGCATGAAAAGTTGGTATGGCTGGCGGAGAATCTCAAGTTGGAGGTGACCAACTATTCAAGGGAGCCATATGGTCCTAGAGGAGTGGACCACCTAGGTGGTGGTGATGATGATGATAATGGAGGTGATGAGGAGGATTCGGGGGCGACTCCTAGCTACCAACCAAGGAAGGAGGTGGCACCATTAATTACCTGTAGTTCAAGACATATAGGCATACAACACAATTTTTTTTTCCATTTTTTTTTTTTTTTTTTTTTTGCTTTTATGGTTTTTTTGTTCACCTTGGATTTGGTTTGAGACAAAGGATTGTATTTTAAGAACATCTTTTTACATTTTTGCTTTTGATTGGAACTTAGCACTTAATTTACAAGATATGTGATAAATTGTATGTTTCTATACAACTCTGCTTCTTTGATGCTTGAAATCTTGTGCTTAGAATGTGTCTTGGATGATTCCTTAGGTTGTAGGAACCCTAGGAGTGCTTTGGAGTGAAAACTCTGCTCAAAACAGGGGAACATGGGCTTCTACAAAGCGTAGTGCGTACGTGGATATGGGCTTGCGTATGCAACTTTAACTTTGCATACGCAGGGTTGACTTTGTGTACGTAAGCCATAAATCAAAAAAACCCTAACCAACTTACTTAAGTATAAAAGTAGCCGTTTGAGTTCAAAACCCTCACCAACGTATTTTTAACCTAGAGAACCCTTCTTTGAGGTCCCCTAATGGCAAAAAACTCTCCTCTTGATGTCTCCACTTGGATTAGGAGGCTTGGTCTTGATTTCAAGGATTCCATCGCTCCCTACGGTCTTTCTTCCATCTTCTCGGTATGTATTCCACTTCAAGGGAATAGAACTATGCCCCACTATTGAAGAGTTTGGCACTATCATGGGTGAATCAGAGATTGATAATCTCATCTTCCCTACCATGGGTGGAGATCTTCCTTATTTGCTGTAAGTTGTGAAGGGTGTCCCTGCTGCCACGGAAAATAGGTGGTGTGTTTTTGGCAAGCTTAACCTTAGGTTGGTCTTTAAGTATATTTTTGGCTCAGCCTTTCCCGAGGGTGAGAGACCACGCTCATACTTTCTTCACGCCTTTTCCTTGCATGCTCTTACAAGTTATTTCTTGGTTCAAAACTCATATTGTGTGGACCTTTAGATGTGCATGATAGCTTATGAGCTAAAGAAAGGTAACCCAGTGGGCTTGATCTTGATGGAGACCCTTAATGGTTTGAATGCCTTTCATAGGAAGGAAGTAAGCTTTTTTGCAGGAAGTCCCTTTCTCCTTCAGGTATAATCCCTAACTTTTTCCTAGGTTCTCAACCTAGTGGGATCCCTCCAATTTTTTCATGGGTTGCCATTTGGTTTTCAACCTATTGAGGCACCTTATATCATCTTTCATTCATCATTTATTTTTTTCACTCATGCTTTTTTTTTTTTTTTTCCTTTCAGATATGGCTATAGGAGAGGCTTCAATTGCTTAAACCTCCCACCATCCTCTCAGCACCTACCTCCCTAGGCACCTTAGGGACCGCCGGCTTCATCAAAATGATATTAACTTTGAAGTGTACATGGAGCTTATAGGTCAACTCAAGGAGACCGACATTCAGTGGGTCATGGAGTGGTGGCACATCTCAAGCATGATCTATCGTTGCTGCAAGGATTGCTATGTGACTCTAGTTCAGCTTCATTGCTGCTCATACTACTCAACTTGTCGTATTTCAAGGCAATTTGGAAAGCATCAAGGAGCTCCTCATGATGAAGTCACCCTCCATATTGCAATGTCTACCAATAGGATCTTGGGTAGGATTAGTGAGGCTTCGCCACGTCATATGGTGACGAAAGGCATTGTTTCACCTCGATACACCTATCCTACTACGGGGTACAAGAAATGGTTAGAGGATGACATGAAGTGGATTCTGAGGGATGAGAAAGCTTACATGAAGACTAGAAAGAAAGCAAGGAGGACTGAGTGACTACCTTGATATGCCCCATGTTTTACTTTTCTGCACTTTTATGATTCTCATGTTTTAGTTTTTGAATTTAATAAAGGATTGGAATGTTCCAAATCCCCTATGAAAACGATTTTGTCATCTTTAAATTTGAGCAATAAGAGAATCACCTTTTTATTATCTTTGCTTATTGTCATTTATTTCTCTTTCTTTTTTCTTTTCTTTTCTTTTTCCTTTGCCATGTAATTTTTTCGCATGACATTCCTTTGGGAATTTTCACCATGCTCCTGGTCTTTTCTCCTAACATTTGCCTAGACTGCCCTTTCGGGTTTTCAATCTAGCGGGGTTCTTTTGCCTTAATTTTTACCTAGGCTTCCCTTTCAAGTTTTCAACCTAGTAGGCTTTTCCCCCTTCTTTTTTTTTTTGTTTTCTAGATGTTGTATTTCCAAGATCTATCCATGTTGATTGGACGAAGCATCTCTTCCCCAGCCAAATCTATGATCCTTGTAGCACCTCCAAACATGATCTTCTTAATGATAAAAGGCCCAAACCACCTTGGCTTCATCTTCCCTCTTGGATCAAAGGTCTCATCTCTAAGCACCTTTTGGACCAAGTCCCTTTCTTTAAGGTTTCTCAGTTTCACTTTCTTTGAATGCCTTAGGAATCCTTTTCTGGTACCCTTGTGCATGATATTGTGCCCTAGCCCTCTTCTCATCTATCAAAGCCAATTGTTCATATCTCACCTTAGCCCAATTGTCTTCTAGGACCTTGGTTTCCACCAATACCCTTAAAGATTGTATCTCTACCTCAATAGGAAGCACCACCTCACTACCATAAACCAAAGAGTAAGGTGTTGCCCCAATCGACGCATGGATAGAAGTTCTATAACCCCATAAGGCAAATGGAAGCTTCTTGGTCCAATCTTTGTATGTCTCTACCATCTTGGCTAGGATGTTCTTCACATTCTTATTTGCTGCTTCTACAGCCCCATTAGCTTGTGGTCGATACGGTGTAGACTTGTAATGCTCAATGTTATACAACTCCATGATCCTTCGCACCTCCCCCTCAAAATGGGAACTGTTATTAGAAATGATCTCTTTGGGCACCCCAACCTAGCATATGATGTTGTTTTCTAAGAACTAAGCCACATGCTTAGCCTTCAATATGGAGTAGGAGGTTGCCTCCACCCACTTGGTGAAATAGTCAATTGCTAATAAAATGTATTCATGCCTATTTGAAGCCTTAAGAATTTTTCTTCCAGTCATATCTATGCCCTAAACTGAGAATGGCCACGGAGAAGTCATGCTATACAACTCACTAGGTGGTACATGGTTCAATCATGGTAACTCTTCACGTAGTCCACACAATTGGTTTCCATTGTATTCCAAAAGTACCCTATCCTTAGGATCTTCTTAGCTAACATTCTTCCATTCATATAAGGGCCACAAATCCCTTGATGATCTTCTTCCATTACTCTCTCGGCTTCTTCCTTCTTCAAGCAACGAAGGTGTATACCATCATAGGATCTTCTATAAAGTTGTCCTCCACATAGGATGTATTGTGTTGCCATCATCTTAAAGGAATGACATTCTCTCTTGTTGGCACCATCCAAATATGCCTTTAGTTTCAAGAACTTCATGATGTCATAGTACCATGGAACTTCTTCTTCCTCTGTGGTCATTATTGAAGCTTCGGTCTTCCCTTTGTGCACTTCCTTATAACTTTGCTCAATTTCCAAGGGTCGTGTCCATACTCCCTCGGGTGTTTCAACCATAGAGGCTAAGGTAGCTAGGGCATTTGCAAACTAATTTTGAGCTCTAGGAATGATTGTGTATTCAATTCTGTCAAAGGTCTTGGTCAAGTCCTCCAAGTATTGTTGACAGGGTTTCAAGTGTTCCTCCTTCACCTTCCACAACTTTTTTGCTTGAGCTATAACCTATTGAATAGTTATATAATTTACTAGAGGTCATATAGACATATACCTTTGGTGGAGTAGATCACCAAATTGCCAGATCATGTTCTTTTGTTTGCTTTACAAACTCCTCACGATCTCCTTTGTGGAATACCTCCAAGTCGCAGGAGAGGCTACTAGAGTCTCTCCTAATTTCCATGCTCCAAATTCTATGGAACAGTAGATGGTGTCCCAGAGAGATGGCTTATTTTGAGAAAGCACTTAAAAACTATACGTATGTTCACTCACTGTATCTCTCCTTCATCTGACTGATGTAGGAGTATTTTAAATACTAGTAGAGATTTACTTACTATCAGATATATGTGATCCCTAAAAGATCTCATTTGTTAAGTTTAAATTACTCCACTACTGATATTGATAAATCATATCAATATCTGTTAAGTTTAAATTACTTCACTACTAATATTAATAACTCATACCAATATCAATTAGTTCAAATTTAAACTTACTTATCAGATAACCCATTTGGAAGATCCATGGGCCATGGTTTATGGGTTGGGTCAAAACCAACCCAATTTCTAACATCTCCCACTCGTCCGCGCTAGTTACTACAATCAGGACTAGCTCCTCTCAATCCCTTGTCCAATCCTCTCTTTATACAGAAAAATAGAGTGTGCGACCTGACGAAAAGGTGTAGGGTAGGAGTACAATATTAAGTCACCATTTAAACTAACATAATACATCACTCATAGTATCTCGTCTATGTCCTAGATTATTTGATAACACCTAATCAAGTTTCTTTAATCCCTCATGAGTTCAAAACTCAAAGCAACACTTGATCCTATACCATATAATATGCTCATGATTATGTTGAAAAACAAATTCCTCATAATTGCCCCGGCTATGAGCCATAAAATAAATGGTGTGTTCTAAATAATCTTCCCTAGACACTCATGTCAATTCATTCATACTTGACCACTTTCCTAGACATGCTCCACGAGACCATATATATCATGGCCCTAAGATGACATGCTAAAGTAGCAACATCAAACATTCATTTCATGACATAGTTCTAGGTCAAAAAAGGGCACAGAATGGACCATATAATGGTCGACTAAGGTTCACATAGTGACGGAGTAGGGATCTATCCAATCACTCCATTAATTGGTTGGCTATAGAACATACAGTATAATTTGTATGCTACGGTGGAGCTCCCACTCAACTAAGCTTGTCACACTCAAACACCGTACAAATCTTAGTCCAATTGCCACAAAGGCAACCAACCTGAGTTTCTTAGCATAGTTACACATCAAGTTCCTATCCAATATCTCACATTTGGCTTTATTCAGGCTTCATGAAGTTGTGGATAAACTTCAAGTGCGACTCCCATAAGTCTCATCTTAGCCTAGCTAAGGCGACATTCATTATATTATCTTGCACGCCTCCCTAAGCATTAAGATGATCACTTACTTGATTTACAGAAAAACAAAGTGATCACCATGTCTCATCCTGCTTGCTACTCAAGCACTAGGGTGATCGTCTATGTGAGTAGATTGATCTGAGCCTGGTGACATATTCTCAAATAATGTGTGCTCAGTATGTAATATCAATCATATCAGAAGATGAATCAAAATGAATAACATCATTATTGCATAAATTATGAATAAACATAAATGTCCACAATGTATCCAAAAACATATCAAATCCTACAAAGTCCCAAACTCCTAACATAAGCCTGAAAGGCATCTCTAGCAATGGCTTTAGTAAGTGGATCACCCACCATCCTGCTAGTGGAGATATGTTGAAGGATCACCTTTCCTTGTGTAATAGCAAGATGAATGTAGTTATAACAAGTCTGTATGTGTTTGCTTTTGCTGTGATACTTAGGATCTTTAGCATAAGCCAAGGCTGCCATACTATCACAATACATTTTTACAGTTTCATCTGCGAGAGATGTCACCTTTAGGCTTTGGAAAAATCTCTTTAGCAAAACAGCTTCTTGTGCTGCTGCTGAACAGGCAACATACTCAGACTCCATTGTGGATAAAGCAATGCAAGACTATTTCTTACTACACCAAGAGATAGCCGCACCACTAAGTAGAAATGCATAACCTGTAGTTGAAATGCATAGCATCTCAATCTCAAATCTCCACCTTGATAGCAAAGAATGAGATCCGATGTCCCATGAAGGTATTGAAAAATCCTCTTAACTGCTTACCAATGAACAGGTCTTGGATTACTTTGATAACGACTGACCATACCAACTACAAAACAGATGCCTGGTGGAGTACACAACATAGCATACATCAGACTTCCAACTGCACTTGCATAGGGAACTCTTGCCATTTCTCTCTTTTCCTTTTTTGATTTAGGGCAATCTTCAAGGCTTAATGTATGTCCCTTCTCAATTGGAGTGTCTTTGGGTTTGGAATTATGCATATGGAATCACTCTAAGATCATCTTTATGTAAGTTTTTTGAGATAAACCAAGAAGCTTCTTTGAGCTATCCCTGAAAATCTTAACTCCAAGCACATAATTAGCCTCTCCTATGTCCTTCATTTCAAAAATAGAGGACAACTACCTTTTGATGGTGACAATCATCTCCATATCATTTCCAGCCAACAAAATGTATTCCACATACAAAGACAGGATAAGTAAACGCTTTCCTGATTGTTTGACATACACACAATGGTCTTCTTCCATCATTTCGAAATGAATCGAAATAATAGCCTTATGAAATTTGAAATACCATTGTCTAGAAGCTTGCTTTAGGCCATAAATGGAACGCTTAAGGCGGCACACTTTGTGCCCTTGTTCTTTGACCTCAAAGCCAATAGGTTAATCCATATAGATCTCCTCGTCTAGTTCTCCATTGAGAAATGCAGTCTTTACAACCATTTGGAAGAGTTCCAAATCCAAATGTGCAACAATAGCTAGAATAAGGTGAATAAAGACAAATCTCACTACTAGGGAGAAAGTCTCTTCATAGTCTATCCCTTTTCTTTAGGTATAGCCTTTCGCCATGAGACAAGCCTTATATTTGTCAATTGATCCATCTGCCTTGCGCTTTATTTTTAAAACCCACTTATTTTCAATGGTCTTGCGCCCAAGCGGAAGGTTAACCAACTCCCAAACTTGATTCTTTGCCATAGAATCCATCTCATCCCTCATAGCAACTATCCATTCATATGAAGCAGGTGAAGCTAATGCTTCCTCATAGGAAGCAGGCTCATCAAGGTCCAGTGAATCACATATAAAACATTCCCCCTCAATCTCAAAATGACGAAGGGGAATAGTTTCACGTTCACTTCTATGTACCTTGGATCCTTGTGTGTCACTATCTAGTGGTTTGCTCCCATTAGAAGCCAAATCACTCCCACTATCTTCAGCAATTTCAAGATGAATTTGTGATTCTCCACCCTCGCCTAAAGATGGTATGACACCTTCAAGTTCTTGCAACTCATAAAGCTAAAGATCTTGTTTTGCTTTACTGATGCTTGGAAAATCATCTTCAATGAAGTTGACATCATGAGACTCTATCTCAATCATTCCACCATTAGAATGTTCACCATACATTACATAGCCTTTTAAGCTTTCTAAATATCTTATAAATATTTTCTTACTTGCTCTAGGGCCCAATTTCCCATACTTATGGGAAGTACTATGAACAAAACCTGCACAACCCCAAGGCCTCAAGTTCTCTAAATTGAGTTTTGCACCAATCCATAACTCATATGGTGTTGTGGGAACTAACTTAGAAGGCACACAGTTAAGGATGTAGGCAATAGTCAACAATGCATCCCCCCAAAATGAAATTGGAAGGTTAGCTTGCACCATCATCGATCTAACCATCTCTAATAGAGTACGATTCCTTCTCTATGCAACACCATTTTGTTGTGGAGTACCAGGAATCGTCAATTGTCTGCGTATCCCTTTTTCCTCACACAGTTCCTGAAACTGTTTAGACAAATATTCGTGACCCGTATCAGTTCGAAAAACCTTTAGGTTCCTTTCTTTCTAATTCTCAACCTCTGCCATAAAGTGCTTAAAGCAATCCAATGCTCCAAAGGGACGGGAGATCAAATAGACATGATTGAAATGTGAATAGTCATCTATAAATGTGAGAAAATAAAAGGCACCATGGCATGCCTTAACATTCATAGGTCCACATATATCCGAATGGACTTATTCCAAAGGATGAGTTGCCCTTGGAGCCTTCCCAAAAGGCTTCCTATAGGCCTTTCCAGCTAGACAAGGTTTACACATAGGTAGGCTTACATTAGTGATAGACCACAATAGGCCTTCTCTAGCTAGTCTAGCCAATCTATCTTTTCCTATGTGTCCAAGTCTAGCATGCCACATTGCAGAATCAGAAATATCATCATTATGAGCAATAAAAGAAAAAGAGGAATGATCTAAATCCAACATAAAGAAATCATTAAATAAATAACCATGTCCATACAAGGTTTTATTTAAATAAAAATCCAACTGAGGACCATCGAAACGAAAACTAAATCCAAGTTTAAGCATAGTAAGTACTAAAAATAGATTACATTGGATACTAGGTGCATGAAGCACATCATGAAGAAGTAACATACGTCCCAGACACAATTTTAGCTAGAAGGTTCCAACTCCTATGACTTCTTCTTGAGTTCTGTTACCCAAAATAACATACTGTGTACCTGTTGGTATCTTTTTGTAATACACACACCCAACTCTATCTCTGGCTATATGTTTGGTTGCTCCTGAATCTACAATCCACCCAGGAATAGTATGAGCAACAAAAACATGTGTACAAACATAAGTAATAGTAGAGTTGTTAAGAATGGATACCTTTTTCGGCTTAGTGCACTCATGAGTGAAATGACCCTTCTTACCATAGTTGTAGCACTTGATCTTTGCCTTGTCCTTCTTAGCACGCTTGCCCTTTTGGCACTTTGCAATCTTGCCTTCTTTAGGCCCAAGGTTACCAGCTCTTTTGGCATTCCTCCCTTGTCCTTTACGTTTAGGCCTGAATTCCTTCTGCTGCCCAGATTGGGCGATAAGGAGGGTGTTTTGGTGCGCCCCTATGCACTCTACCTCAAGCTTAAGATGTCGAGAAATATTAGCAAAAGTCTTGATATTCTCACTATGTGTCAAAACAAGCTTCATTTGCCCCTAAGTAGGTTCAGGCAGTGAATGTATCATTGCTGTGACTTGTTGTTCATCAGAGAGATTATTGCCAGCAACCTTTAGGTCACAGATCAATGTAGACATTGTCCTTAGATGTTTAGCCATGCTATGTTTTGAATCCATAACATATTGCTCAAACTTCAAAGTAAGAGCTCACAACCTAGTTGTTGAAGTCCCTCCATAGGCAATCTTAAGCTGGTTCCATATCTCTTGGGCATTTGGGTAGTCCTCAAACTCCCAAATAAGATCATTGTGCGTGCTACTCAAAATAGTGAAGGGTGCACAACGATCTTTCTTAACCCAAGACTCATAGGCCTCTAAGTTATGGCAATGTTGGGTAGTATTCCCATTTTCAGGTCGCATCATCACATTGGTTAGGGTTTCAAGGACCTCTTGTTCATTAAGCAGATATTGAATTTTTCTATGCCACATATCATAGTTGGTTCCATCTAGTTTCTCTCCCTTAGATCAACAACTACATTCTTAGTGGCCATGTTCACTACATTCATTACACAAGTTGACATTAGCACATACATTTTTAAATTTTATTTCCAAAAAGCATAGAAGCAAGCAAGCATAGACATGAAAAATGGGTGATCCAAACCCTTTGATATGGGCCAAGGTATATGGACGATGACAAAGACCATAGGGTCTAGATCGAGTCCGAACCAAAAGGCCAAAACACAAGAAAGTGCGATAAAAGGAACAAAAGGGCTGCAATAGCACATGGCATGACAAACAAGTCTAGGCTCAGGCATGCAAACATGGCATGGAGTGCACAAGCACATGGAAGATGGCATAAAGCATAGATCCAAGCACGCAAGCATGTGAAAACCTAGATCCGAGCACGTGAGCATGTGAAAACATAGATCTAGGCATAGGCATGGCAATGTGTGTGAACATGTGAAAGCTAGCACATAAACATGGAAGAATATGAGTCCAAGCACGTAAGCATGTACAGATGTGGATCTAAGCATAAGACAAGGCGAAAAGCATACAAAAACATAGATCCAAGCAAAACATAACCATAGACATGATATCAAGCATGTGAGTACACAACCCTAACCCTAACATCAACATAGAGCAAAAAGAGGAACAAAACATAGGAAACATTGCATAAAACCCTAAGCATGTAGATCTAAACATATAAGCACGCAAGCATGTGAAAACCTAGATCCGAGCACGTGAGCATGTGAAAACATAGATCTAGGCATAGGCATGGCAATGTGTGTGAACATGTGAAAGCTAGCACATAAACATGGAAGAATATGAGTCCAAGCACGTAAGCATGTACAGATGTGGATCTAAGCATAAGACAAGGCGAAAAGCATACAAAAACATAGATCCAAGCAAAACATAACCATAGACATGATATCAAGCATGTGAGTACACAACCCTAACATCAACATAGAGCAAAAAGAGGAACAAAACATAGGAAACATTGCATAAAACCCTAAGCATGTAGATCTAAACATATAAGCATGTAAAAACATAGATCTAAGCATAAAAACATGGCACAAGGCATAAACATGTAGATCCAAACGACTAGCATGTGAACAAGCATAGGAACATGTGGATCTAGCCAAACAACACATGGAAAAGGTAGATCTAGGCATAGAAATCATGGCATAGAGCATAAAGCACATAGATCAGGACAAATAAACATGTGAGCAAGCATAAAAGAACATGGATCTAAGCTAAGAACAAGCTAGAAACAAGATGAAGCAAGAAACATGTCAAAGAAAGTAATAAATCATGTTATTCAAGAAAAACAAACAAGATAAACGCTAGAAAGAGATTTAGAAGGTTAAGGGTGTGGATGATAGCTAAAAAAGCTACATCCACACCCCTAAACCCCAAATCCAAAGTGTAGAACCAAGGAAAGGAAGATTAGGTGCAAAAAAAATACCTTGTGTTCTTGATGAAGAGGGATGAATCAAGAGACTTTGATGTGTTTTGGAGTGTTTTTTGGTGTTTAGAAGAGAGACAAAAAAATAAAAAAATAAAAAAAAAAACACCGTAGAGAGAAGCAAAGGGGGAAATTTCAAAAAAAAAAAAAATCTCTTTTCTCTTTTTTTGGGGTGTGCCTGTGGTTATTTATAGCCTCAGGAGTGAATTTCGTGGCAGCGGCCCTTAAAGATCTTGGCTTCCTGATTCTGAAAAGGTGTGGAACCTAAAAATCCAACGGTCAGATCAAAAGTTATGGCTCTCTGAAGTTTGCGGTGCGTTGATCGGTGCGTCATCCCGATTTTTGTGATATCTCAACCATTCTAACTCCAATTTTGACCCATGAATAGTCGTTGGAACAAAAATTCAATAATCTTCATAATGGCATTGGTTTCAACTCATTTTGGCAGCTGAATCAAAATTAGGGTGTTCAAGCCCACTCGGGATTGACTTCAGGTCAAACTTGGTCAAACTTGTTAAAAATATCCTAGAAACTCGGGTTTGGTGTAAATATATGAAAAACATTGTTTTGTGGAAGTTTGGACCTCGTTTGAACTTCGATTAAACCTAGGGCTAACTAAGGGTGTTTTGGTCATTTTGGTAAAAATAGGCACTTTGGGTGCTCTGATGCCCAAACGGGTTGTGCCACGTCGTTCTAGATGTTCTCATAGCCCAATAAAGAGAAAATAATATTTTTGGATTTTCGAGAGTTCGACACGCAAATCGAGGGTGAACAAAATACAATATCAACACCCCATCAGAAGGATCTATCCTCCTTGAGCCATCTCTTTTATGGCTGTTCTCCTCATCCTCATTCCTATTAACTTTGCGATTTTCCTCCGTTGCAGCTGCAACCTCGTCTCTTGGTTCTGCCTAGTAAGCTCCTCTATATTAGCTGATGGGCCAAGAATATATTGACCCCTTATGATGAATTAACCAATCAATTAGTCAAGTTAAATAATTAATTCAATTAGCATGCAATAAGCGTGGTAACATAAACAAATCACCAACTAAGTTAAAATGCAACGGAAAATAAATTGACACGGTGATTTGTTTACGAATGGGGAAAACCTACACGGCAAAAACTCCACCGGGTGATTTTAAGGTCACCACTCCCAAGAATTCACTATTATCACAACAAGCAGTTATAAGTAAAGGAATCTCAGTACCTTATACCAGCTTACAGTTGAACCCTTACCCCAATACCCAATTGGACTTGTTCTATAGTGACAATCACTCCTTTCAATGCACGACTCCCAGTACATGACTAACCAATTCGATGCATGGATCCCAGTACGTAGCTTACTCACCAACTTGAGAATGATGTTGGCTGCAAAGTTTTTTAGTTCATCAACACGATAAAGATCACGAAACTCCTTGGTTACAAAACCTTACAGTGTACAAACACAGTAGCTTCTTAAAGAGAAAGATGAACTAGGGCATATGTCTCTGGTTCACAATATGCTTGTGAAAAACTTTTGCATTGAGGTACATCATCTATGACAACCCTTAAAACAATCCTTATATATGTTTAGGGTTGTGAGAAAAGAAAACTCAAACATCTATTCACGAATTGGAGTGAAATCAAATCTGAAAAACTGATTTTCATAAATCTCGATAGATACCCTATCTATCGAGCGACTATTGAATATCGGGCTTAAACAGCCTTTTAAACCTCGATAGATACGAGCTATCGAGCTTTAAAAATCCTACACTTCTTCACTTGATTCTTGGACAAACTTGCGTGGTTTTAACACTTGAACTTGAAACCTTGTTCCTTGAAGCATTAAACACATCCTGGATCTATCCAATTACAAGTAAAATGCGTTTTGTCAAAAGATTAGCCAATTCTATATTGACATATGTTCCTAACATGATTCACATATGTCCTAACATTAGCCATGAGTGTCTGAATTTGCAGGGCTAATGTCACTAAATCTTGAGGTGCGTTAGACTCCATCTGGGTGTTAGAAAGGGTAGAGCTACATTTTCAAACTATGGTTTGAAGTCTTCCCCACAGACAGTGCCAAGTTAATGATGCTAAAATCGTCAGCTACTTATGTTCATCCAGATGAAATGTGTCGTTGGTACCTTAAGGAACCTGCACGAGATCAAGTGATGGGACTTTGCTCGATTGGTCCCCAGTGTGGTGCCAGCCATAGAACCTCCGATGATAAAGTCAGATGATGGTAATGAGCCAAGATAATGATAGTATGCAAGTCTTTTTGTATCTGAATATATGTGTGTACCTTTTCTAGGAGTCTGGCATTGTTTATATAGTGTTTTCCCTTCTAACCGTTGGTGGCATTCAATGGTGGCTTGAATGCCCTCTCATAACGTCTTCTGATGGCTTAATGAGTTAACTTGATGTCTCCTCCAATGGCCATATTTCCTGCATTTATTGATGTGTAACGGCTTCCCATTAAATGTCCATTTAATGGTATTTTTGGTCGTCCAGTGTGGATTGTCTAGACGAAGAAAATTACTTGGTTGATCAGAATCCAAGGCAAGAGAAAATCAAAAGAATGGTAAATACAAGGTCCTAGGGATACAAAAGGAAGAGACGATTTCTTCAATTTTGTTAGTTACACAAATGGGGGCTATATCCCATTTTGTAACCCGACCTCATGTAAGGTTTTTGTTACATGCATGGGAGCAAATGTCATTAAATGGGTCAGATTGGCTGGCAGTTCATGCCCATTATTGGGCCAATCTTAAACAAATTCTAACATTTTTATCTTTTAACTTAAAAACAAAATATATATGAAACTGTATCCAGATACTTAAAAGACTAGAGGTCAACTTTCGGCCGCTTGCATTTCTGTTCTTGAATTGCTTGGCTTGAAATATTGAAGCTCACATTGCATTTCAATTTTACAACAATATGTTTCTTAATTATCTTCATCACTTGCACTTGCCCTGGAATTCTTGAATAGCTACTCAAATTGAATAGTCCCGAGCACACGTCAGCTTGAAGATTTGGGTAGGACATAAGCCGGTCCGTAATTATATCCACCGTAATATTCACCCTCACCATCCTCCTGGCCTCAGCCTCATCTAGCGGTCCTTGTGCCTCCCCGACCACCATGGCATGGTAATAAAGGGTTGTGCTAGTGTTACTATATTTGAAGGATACAATGTTAGGATTTTTTATAGACACATCGGCAATTACTGATATGTTCACCCCAGGCTTAGGGATTGTGCCATAAATCAGCTCAAGCCTACTGATATTAACCCCATTCAGAATGATGATGGGGTCCTTGAACACCCCAAATATAAGAAACAAGGTCACAATGGTTGTGATTAGAATAAGGAGTGCTACGCACCCATAACATTTGTTGCGTGTTTTGGGCTTATCTTTTCTTTGTGTGAGGCCGCCTCATTTTCGTCACTCCATAATTGGGTAGCAGGGGCTAGTGGTTTGATGTGTTCCTCCTCCTCCTCCATGGCTAAAGGTTGGAGGAGGCTGTGGAATAGGTTGTAGAATAATTTGAAGTGTTTTCCACTATTCTTTATAATGTTATTGAGATCGATCTTGATTGGGGTATTGAAATCATATGATTATCTTAATTGATATAAAAGTCATTGACCACCACACAAATCATTTTATTACAATAGCTCTTACAAATAACCTCTGACCACAGCAAAATTTCATTTTTTTTTATTGTGACTTTCCTAAAATGAATTGTTAACCAATGTCTTAAAGGTACTCGTTAGTATGACCCTTTCAATAATTTGATAATTACAATAGAAAATTAGGAATATATTTGAATCCTAAACATCTTAGTCAGAAAAATAAAAAAGTGACAACTAATTGAACGACAATACTCTTAATATCTTTACCATAATTGAGGGTATAAATTTAGGTAACTGATTTATAAACGACTGTAAGCTTAGAGGGTCCAAAATACAAATAAGAATAATTTGCTTTTCTTGCCCAGTCGAAAGAAAAAAGTACATTAAGCTGTGCGGACTACTTGGCAATTAATACTAGTATAATGTACAAGCTGTATAATAAAGAATATAAATAATACTTGTATACAATCTGTACGGACTATTGTAATTATCGAATTATTTATATTAATAAATAACATATATACAAGCTATACGGACTATTGTAATTATTGAATTATTGAAAAAAATTATTGTAAATATGTTAATATATCATTTTTGTTATAATTTGTAATACATTTTTTTATGTTATCTTGGCTAAAAACAAAATTTTTTATTTTTTATTATTTTATTTTGTGATCAAAATATCGTCATTTTTTTACTTGTTCAAATGTTGAGAAATTAAAGTGGTATATTCACATTGTTGTAATACATATAAATTGCAAGAATTCCTAAAAATAAAAATAAAAAGTTGATTTAAAAACAACACCAAATTTAAAGAATATAAATAATATTTTAGTGTATATATATTAATTATATACTTGCAATATTCTATTCATTAAAAAAGAAAATTTCTCTAAGTGGAGTACATGATGCATATAGCCAAAATGATAAATATAGGACATATCCAGTATAAAAAAAAAAAAAAAAAAAAAAAAAAAGAATGTGCAAGCCTAGTGCCACAATGAAACATGATTCATGCCATTATGATTAAAAAAAACCAAAAAAAAAAAAAAACTTCATGAGATCACCGTATGAAGTAACACTTGATATATATATATATATAATATATATATATATATAGGTCTTAACAACCGTGCTCATCAATTAGCATCATTGTAGTTATGCCTTGCCACTTTCCTGTCTAAGTTTACTTAATGGGTAGAACCTTCTTCTCTCAGTCAAACATTTACTAAATTCAAGCCCTCTTTTTTTTTTCTTTTTTTTTTTTTGAGAATCAGATCAATAGAACCAACAAAAAAGAAGCAAGCAATTACACAACATCGTTTTGGATTACAACAGACACACAAATAGGAATCTCTTCAAGCCAAGTCATCTCTGTATCAAAATGAATAGCATTGCGGGCCAAACTGTGAGCAACCTGGTTTGCCTCCCTCTTTGTGTGATGGAATTCACAGCTTTTCATGGCCATTGACAAATGCTTCACGTCATCTATTGATAGGCTAAGAATGTATTAACCCCTTATGATAAATTAACCAATTGATTTAACTAAGTTAATTAATTCAATTAACATGCAAAATGCGTGGTAGCACAAAAAAATCACAAATTAACTGAAGTGTAGCAGAAATTAAATTGACACGGTGATTTGTTTACAAATGGGGAAAACCTACATAGCAAAAACCCCACCAGGTGATTTTAAGGTCATCACTCCTGAAAATCCAGTATTATCAAAACAAACGGTTACAAGTAAAGGAATCTTAGTACCTTATACCAACCTACAGTTAAACCCTTACCCCAATACCCATTTGGACTTGTTCTGTAGTGACAATCTCTCCTTTTCAATGCACGGCTCCTAGTACGTGACTAACCAATAGATGCACGGATTCTAGTACATGACTTGATCACCAACTTAAGAAAGATGTTGGCTGCAAAGTTCTTCAGTTCATCACACGATGAAGATCACAAAGCTCCTTAGTCACAAAACCCTAAGGTGTACAAATACAGCAGCTTCTTCAAGAGAAAGATGAAATAGGGAAAATTCTGTCCCCGGTCACAATTTGCATGAATAAAATTTTGCTTCACACTTGCACAACTTGTGTAACCTTTGACAGACCTTAAAATAATCATTATATATGTTTAGGGTTGTGAGAAAAGAAAACCTAAACACATACTCATGGATTAAAGTGAAATCAACTCTGAAAAAATGAATTTCATAAACCTAGACAGATAGGGTATCTATCGAGCCAGCTATCGAGCTTTGGGCTTCAGCAGCTTTTTAAACCTCGATAGATGCTAGCTGTCAAGCTTTAAAATCTAGCACTTTCTCACTTGTTTCTTGGACAAACTTGCATGGTTTTAACACTTGAACTTGAGACCTTGTTCCTTGAAATATTAAACACATCCTAGATCTACCCAATTACAAGTAAAGTGTGTTTTGTCAAAGAATTAGCCAATTCTAAATTTGACATATGTTCCTAATAGCAAATCACATATGTCCTAACGTTTGTGATGTGTCCAATAGGACAAGTAGTTTCAACAGTGTCTTGGATAGTTTTAACCACCGAAAGTGAGTCACTCTCAATTATAACACAACTGAAACTAGTCTCAATTGCAAACTTGATAGCCTGCCGAATAGCCAATGCCTCAATGACCTCTGCATCTTGCACACCTTCCACTTTCTCCAACAAAGTAGCCAGCACCCATCCTTGACTGTCACGCACCACCACACCTATGCCTGCTTTGTTAGTCTCTTTGAAGATAGCTACATCAACATTAGCTTTGAACCAACCTTGGGGAGGTGGCACCCATTTCAAATTTTCCTTCGGTCTAGCAGCTTTCATTCCTTCCTTCATGGATTGAAATTCTAGTCTGAAGTTGTTGGCCCAGGTAACCACATCATGAGGGACTTTATCAAGCTCATTCATTCTTATTTTGTTTCGGCAAAACCATAAAGACCAAGCTAGGATAACGAATAGCTCTAATAGCTCTGGCTAATCTAATTGGAAAATAAAATTTATCACCTCCTCAAAATTCTGGTGTTGTGATTTGCAAACCAAGCTCCAAATTGGGCTGCTTTCCCACACAATCCTTGCTGAAGGATAGAGCCATAGGATATGGTTTGTGTCTTCTTTGTCTGCACCACATCTATCACAAACTTCCCAAACTTGTAATCCCTATTTCTTTAAATTCATCTTTGTGGGCAGTGAATTAATTAGTGCTCTCCTAGGAAGTGCTTGGTCTTTAGAGGGATGTTCAGCTTCCATATCTTACGCCAAATAGTATCCTCTTTGATGCGTGAGCTACTTGGTTGATTAGCTTCCTCCCTTGCAAGTACTATTCGATAGGCACTATGGACTGTGCATTTGCCATCCTTCGTTTCAGCCCATATCAAACGGTCAAGTGGTTTTCCTTCACTCAATAGAATTTTCTTAATAAGTGTAGCTTTTCATTCCAAAAAATTTGGTTAATTAAATCATTTCTCCATCTCATGTTTTCCCAATCAATGAGCTCTTCAACTTTAGCATCTTAAGGTAATTGACGAACTGGGGATTGGACTTTGTGTGTGTGAGTTTGGCAGCCATGGGCCTCCCCAAAATTTCACATTATTATCTCTCCCAATCTGCCACTTGCTACCTATATTTATTATATGTTTAACACTCTTTATACTATTCCAAGCATATGACCACTTGGCTCAGTCATTTAGATTGAGTATATTCCCATCCGGAAAGAAGCGGTGTTGGAATACTTTGTAAGCCAAAGTGCTACTATTATTTAATTGTCTCCAATTTTGCTTTGCTAGGAGAGCTTCATTGAACTTTTTAATGTTTTTTAAAGCCTATAGCACCTCCAAATTTGGGTTTACAAAGTCTCTCCCAATTTACCTAGTGGATCTTGTACCACCTATCATCACCACCCCGCCAAAACTTCCTTATCATGATCTCTAGTTCCTTAAAAAGAGAGGTAGGTATCCGAGAACAACTCATCACATACGTGGGAATTGCTTGTAACTGCCTTAATTAGAATTTCCTTGCCAGCCTATGATAGTAGTTTTTCACCCCACCCTTTACCACACCCTCTCCTTTATGTTGCTAAAGGAAGCTCGTTTATTCCTCCCCCACAAAAGATGACATGCCAAGATATTTTTCAAACTCTTTTATCTCTGGAATGCCAAGACTCGCCTGTATGGCATTCTTTATGTCTTCATCCAGATTTTTACTAAAATGGATAGTAGTCTTCTCTTGGTTCAATTTTTGCCCTGACTCTGCTTCATATTTATGTAGGATTTGTTGACTATTTCTACATTCCTCAATGTTTGCTCGACAGAGAAGTAGGTTGTCATTTGCAAAACAAAGGTTTGTGATCATGGGACCTCCCCAACTTATGGCCACACCTATGATTTTTCCCTCCATCTCTGCTTATTTCAATTTAGCTAATAGACCTTCTGCACAAATAAGAAAAATATATGGGGAGAGAGTGTCTCCTTGACGCAAACCTCTCTCCGGGTGATTGGAACCATGAGGTTCACCATTAATAAAAACATAATATGAAACTGAAGATATATATTGCATAATCAAAGAGACCCATTTTTCCTCAAAGCCCATTTTTCTCATTACTTGGCTTAGATATCCCCATTCAACTTTATCGTATGCCTTACTCATGTCAAGTTTTATAGCCATAAAGCCCTTTCTACCCTCACATCTAGTTTTCAAGTAGTGTAGTGTTTCAAACGCCACTAAAACATTATCAATAATCAATTTGCCTAGAACAAATGCACTTTGAGTTTCAGATATGATTTTAGATAGAATAGGTTTTAGTCTATTAGCTACCATTTTTGACATGATTTTATATATAACATTACATAAACTAATGGGGTGAAATTCAGACATTCTTTTGGGCTTGAGACTTTTGGAATTAAGGTGATGAAAGTATGGCTTATACTTTCTGGTATTTTACATGAGTTCAAGCAAGAAAGAACGGCATTAGTAACATAAGACACAATAATATGCCTATATGAATGATAAAAGAGTGCAGGCATACCATCTGGCCTTAGGGCCTTTAGGGAAGCCATGTGTCTTAGAGCTAGGTAAACCTCCTTTGTCGTGAACTCCTGTGAGAGCTCCCTATTCATGTCATCAGTAATGAGTTTGTGTACTCCTCTGAGAGACTGTTCACCTAGTTGTGGCCTCATTAATGTGAAAAGGTTTGTGAAATATCATACAGCCACATCCTCAATTCTATCTACATCTTCACGCCATACTCCATCATTATCTTAATTCCTTGAATCCAATTGCCCTTCTTTCTCCTTAAAGCATATGTGTGGAAGAATTAGTGTTTTAAGCCCCACTCTATAAGCCAATTAATTCTAGATCTCTGTTGCCACATCTTTTCTTCTTTTATCAAGAGCACATTCACTTCTCTTCTCAAGTCAGCCTCTTGTTGGACAATGGCCTCAATTTTGGGTCCCTCTCCAAGCTTATGTAATTTCTTTTTCTTTTCCTGCAAAAGATTGGTAATCTCTCCAAAGTCCCTTTTGCTCCAGTCTTCTAAATTCCAAGAACATAACTGAATACGCTCAAAAAAATTTCCATATCTCCATCTCTTTCCTTATCACCCCATGAATTTCTAACAGCAACTTCACACCCTTCTTAGCCCACCCACATCGATTCAAACCGAAATGGATGATTCCTCCTTTTGTCTCTATTTTTTGTTCTCAAAATAATTGTCCTATGATCCAAGGAAGCCGTTGTTAAATGCTGTATATACCCTTCATGAAAGGTATTTATCTAGGTCGGGTTTGCAACCCCACCATCAAGTCTGTCAAATATGTCCACCCCTTCACCATTCCTTCTAAACTAAGTGAATTTTCTACCTCTGAATCCCAAGTCCATTAATCCACAGTCATTTGAGGAATCTCCAAACTATTGTATTTGTCTTTCCAGCCTCTGATGCCCTCCCCACTTCTCATCAATGCTTAGTATATTATTAAAATCACCAAGGCATACCCATGGCTCATCCATATCTCTACATAGGAGCCTTAAAATTCCCATGATTCTTGACACTTGCAAGTTTCTGGGTGTCCGTAGAAACCCATGAGTCTCCATCGACCTTTCTTTAGGCACTGGATGGTAGCGTCAATATGATTCTTCGAGTAGTTGTTGATGGTAAGAGGAAAGTTATTTTTCCAAAAGAAAAAAAGCCCTCCATTGAGGCCATCCCTTGAGCATACCAATTTGTTATCATAGCATAATTTAACTTGAATTAGTTCCAAATTGGATTCTTCCACTAGTGTCTCCATGAGAAACACCACATCTAGCCTCTCCATTCTTACAATATCAATTAGCTCTTGAACTATCCATTGATTGCCGATTCCACAACAGTTCCAACTTAAACAACTCATATCGATTTTAGTGTACCATAATTCATCCAAGAAAATATCCAAATGGGAATAGAAAGTTTCAGGGGAACAAACAACAAAGCATGCAAACCAAAGAAAAAGGAAAAGTCCCAAAGTCTAAACCCCAGATTATCAAATATAGAAAATACAAAATCATATAAAACTACTCACTGTTGGGTTACTTTGATCCTCATCTGAGGTGGCTTTATTCAACAAGAGTAGCTAAAATCGGCATGGAGAAGCCACCCTTGGCCAAATCACACTAGATCTAGAAGTGCCCACACTTGCAGGAAATTCATCCCATAAAAAGTTACTTCCGGCAGCTTCAATCACCCACACCAACACAAATCTCCACAGAGGTTCTAGATGGCTGAGAGTAGCCGTCGGGAATACAACTAGCAACAGCACTAGTGGATTAATGTCCCTTATGGAGGAAGGGGGAAATTGCCCCTGTTGGTCTGCCACAAAACAAAACCAAAAAAAAATAAAAAATGCCCTACCCCTAATCACACTAATAATTTTTTTTTCTTTTTGTTCATTTATTTTTATATATTTTTGGTGATGTATTTCTTTTATATCATTATTATAGTCAACATACTATTATCTATATAAAATATGTCAAAGTTTATTTGAAAAATAGGGGGGAAAATTTATAAATGAGTCTTAAAGGTTCAAAATCTATAAGGTAAAAATGTATAACAAAGGGAGACGAAAAAAAAGGGAAAGAGGAGTCAACCCTTATGCCCTCAGTCAAGGGCCTCCCAAAAGGGGCATGGTGGCTAACCTAATCCCATTAAATTGCGTTTGTTACCACTTGACATGTTACGAGCCCTTCCAATCGAAATATTTTTTTATAGGGCATTATCCTTCACCCATCTCATCTTAGGCTCTCTGAGGGGTGAAAATATATTGTGTTTCATCTCTAGACAACAAACCTCTCATAGCACATGGGTCCCATACATCAATGGTACCCATATGCTATGAGAGGTTCTTTGTATGGAGCTAAAACACAATATACCTTCTCCTCCAAGTGGCATGGGTGATTGGACAAAGTCTCGAGATTTAAGGAAAGCAACATTAAAAATTCATCCTAAAAGGAAGCTCTATAAAAGGGGAGATGGAATTTCAAGCAAATATAAAAATAAAAAATTAAAAATAAAAAATAAAAAATAAAAATCCACTACTATTACATTGTACTCACTCTACCCATATTCCTTTCAACACTTGTGATTTAATTTATTATTGAAGCACCTTTCACCAACCCCACTAGTAGGTTTTTGGTGTAGTGAATAGGTTTTCTTCCATTTGTGTAGGATCTCTTTAGGTGATAAGCAACCATCAAGATTTAATTTAATTGAGAATTTAATAGTGGCTTTCCATTTCTAAATTTTCCACCCACAATTATTCTTTTCCCATAATTAATAGGTAATGAAGTTGTAAGATGGAATAAACTAGGGAATGTTAAGACAAGGGCAGCTTTAAAGTTGGTAAGATGGACTAAACCAGTTGAGGGCTGGCTCAAATTGAACACTGATGGCTTAGTCATCAAATCCACTGGCCTATATGGGGTGAGAGGCTTATTAGGGACAGTAGTGAACAATGGGTAGTGGGATTTGCAAAGTTTTTTTGTGTTTCCTCTAGTTTCGCTACTGAGTTGTGGGCTCTAAGGGAAGGTTTAGATTTATGTGTAGAATTGTGGGCCCAGGCCGAGGAAGTTGAACTTCATGCATCTACAACAATTTCCTTAGTTGCTAGCAATATCAATTCTAATGAGGATCTTTCTGGACTTATTGATGATTATAGTGAATTGTTGCTACAACTGCCTCAAGTTAAAGTGTCTCACTACTTCAAGTAAGCCAACTGCTGCACTGACGCACTAGCTAGATTGGGATTAGCTCAAGAGGCTGTTTCTTTACATTTTGCAGGATTCAGATCTTCTAGAGTTCCTAGGGTACTCTACCACATAGAGTTCTTTTAATCTTAACCTCTCATTTAAAAACCAATGGTTCATATTTCACCATGTCATTAATTCTAGAACAAAACCTTAAAATTAGATGCCACATCAACTATTAAAATAGACATGTCACATTTCGAATTTATTTTAGTTTTAAAAAATCAAATTTGAACCCAATCTTGTTGCCGTGCCAACACCAACGGCACCAAACTTGTCTCCGATGAGATCTCTACACTAGAATGAATAGAGAACTTGGCAGCCGGTAAGGAGGTATTTTGCTAGAGTGGGGCAAGTGGGGGAGCTGTATGGGTTGGGTCGCCAAGAGCTTCAGTGGCAAGGTGAAAAGGCTACATTTTCAGATCTGGGTTATAGACAGAAGCGCGAACCTTTTGTTACAGAGAAAGTCATCTCTCTATTTTACAAGTATGGACTCTACTTACCAAATAAAATGAAATAATAATGAATTCAATTGCGTACAGAAACTAACTTATAAAAAAAATTGGTACAAAAATTGTCCCAGGCCATTACGCCTAAAGAGCAAGTATACTAGTAGTTGAAAAATGCGACAACTAGAGAAACATAATTTGCAGAGACTTATGTTAATAATGGTTCTACAAATCTTTTTTTTTATTTTTATTTTTTTGTCGTTGAAAATTGCTGCTAAGTTCTCTATTCATTTTAGCACTGAGATCTCACCGAAGACTAGTTTTAGTGCAGTTGGGTGTTGGCACGGCAGTGAGATTGGGGTTCAGATTTGAGTTTTTAAATTTTTTAAAACTAAAAAAAAATTCAAAATGTGACATGTCCATTTTAATAACTGATGTGGCATCTATTTTTAAGATTTTATTCATAATTAATGACATGTAATTTGAACCATTAGTTTTTAAATGAGAGGTTAAGATTAAAAGAACTCTATGTGGTAGAGTACCCTAGGAACTCTAGAAGATCTAAAGTTAATGAAGATCTCAAGTAAGTTCGTTTTAATTTATAGAGAACTAATATTATTACATCTAGTATGCATCTTAAATTCACTTAAACTTGAGAAGATATTGTAACTGATTTTATAAGAGCAGATTTATTTGGAATTTGTTCCATCCCTTCAAGGAGGAAATCTCACATAAATCTTAGTGTTCTTGTATGTGATTGGTGTTTTGACTTGGTAATTTTGGTGATGATATTTTCTTTTGAGTGATTAAAGTTCTTAATTAATTTTCTTAATTCAAATTAGATTAGATTGTGGCCCAACAGATTTGCAGAGGTCGTTTATAACCAAAAAGACACGTGATACATTGCAAATCTAAGATATATAAACAATGAAAACAAAATCAAAAGGGGAAAGGTTTAACTCAAATTTTTTTTCTTATCATAGTGAAGCAACAATACCCTAGCTGTATAAGGACTTGCATTTTTGCTCTTGAATAGCCCGGCTAGAAATATTAAACATCACAGTACAACTCTTATTCACATTAATACATTTCTTGAAAACCTTATTCACTTTAACTCGCCCTGGAATCCTTGAATAGCTGCTTATATTCAATAGCCCCGAGCTCACATCCTCGTTCAAATTCAGGTATGACATAATTTGTTCTGTACAAGCATCCACCGTGACATTCATCCTCACCATCTTCCTTGGCCTCACATGGCCTACCAACAATTGGACCTCCCCAACAATTATGTCATGGTAATACAACACTGTGGTGGTGTTATCATATATGCAAGAAAACATATTTGAATTTTTCAGAGTCACATTGGCTATAATTGACATGTTGGTGTAAATACCTCATTTTGTACCTAGTTAATAAAATTTAGTTCTCGGTTCCAATGATGAGCTTGGCATGTCTACAAAAGGTAATTGAAGTTATTTTGATAGTTTGGAAGTAATTACAATTCAAAAGTGCTCAAATTGCTTTGAAAACGATGTTAAAAAATGACATTTTCTCACTATTTTGAACATAACTTTTGATCCACAAAGAATATTTGAGTTAAGTTTATTTCATTGGAAAGCAGACATCATGGGCTTCAATTTGAACATAAATTTTGCCTACAATTTATATTCAGTGAGTTATGACCAATTGAAGTCGGGCCATCAAAGCTGTCAAAATTAGGGCTTTTGGGGAAGCATATGTACACAAGAATCATGTATGCATACGCATGCCCCAATGATGCATACATAGGCCGATTTTCTAGATTCCAGAACTTCAATTTAGGGGCCCAAAACATTATTCTTTGATGTGGGCCGGCCCCTAAACCCTTGGGAACATCCAAAGACATCTAAAAGGCCCTGAAAACCCTAGTTTAAACAAATAAATACATCCTTATACCTCCAAACTCAAACCCTGGCGAGAGAGAGTTGATTTTTTACCTAAACTCTTCCAGAAATCTTTCTTTCTCTAATTTTTCTGCACTCACAGAAAGCACGTTTTTGGTTCTTCAAAAAACCTCTTTCAAAACCTATTTCAATCAATCTTTTCAAGAATATCCTTTTATTTTGAGTTGTGATTACTTACAAATTATTGAATCCTTTGATTCCCTTGATTGTCATTGAATCTTATTGTATAAGCACTGAGGGGCCAATTAAATATCAATCAAGTTGTGTTTCATAAGCAAAATGAGTCTCTCTTCATAGCTCTTCCTTAATTTGGATTTTTATAACTTGTTGTTCTTAGTTTGATTTATTTGTTATACATGCTTAGAAATGTGTTTTCCTTTGTTTGATTTTGTTTTGTAGTTATCTTACCATGTTTTGAATAAAGGGTTGAATTAAATATTAGAAGCATGCTAGGTTTTGTTTTGACTGTTGCTTATGGCTTGCTTTAAAACTGTGTTTCTGGGAGTGTATGCGTACACATACTTTATGTATGCATACTCATACTCGAGGCATGCGTGCGCATACTTCATGTATGCGCACACATACTCATGCGTAGAAACACAGATTTAGGGTTCTTGTTATTTTATTTGTTTTGCTTAATTTTAATCACATGTTTAAATCCTATCAAGCTAGTTTTCACATGTTTAGCATTAGGGTTAGTAGAATAACATGTTTCACATGCTTGGATTGATAGATTGATGATTAGGGTTTATGCTTTGATAAACCACATGAACATTCATGAGAACTTGAACATGCATTGATGCATAGGTGCAATTATGCAGTGAGGTAAATGAAATAAGTCACGCATAATTATATAAACATGCATTTGGTTTGGATGATGAGCATGATATGGTTGATGAACATGATGAATATACTTGGTTGATTTCATGATACTATGCTTGGATGTTTGAAATACACTTGATGTTGATGCCTTATTGATGCTACTGTTTTGTGACGTGCTTGCTTCCCTTGGATATATATTTTGCTAGATGAATGGTAGAGTTTTTATGCTATGGATGAGTGTTGGACATTTGCCATGTTTGGATGTTAGATACATGTTAGTATGTGTGAGTTTAGAATAACATATTAGAGGACCCTTTGATGGGATTAGGATTTGGAACACAATGAGTGGAGGCTGACCTACGAGTTGGGTGGGGTTAGGTGCCTAATACCTTCCCATCCCCATACCTAAACTCCGGACACGTGCTCCAGTAAAAATCAATCATTCTACAAAGGCGTTATATTTATGATTCTTAAACCTAATCTAGGTGACCACTCTGCCATGGTCCACCCTAAGTCAAGGTGTACTTCCCACTGATTTAGGAAAACCCAAAAGCCCGTCGTGGGCACTTGCACCCACAGTTGGTCCCAGGGTTAAGGATGGAGCAGTACATTGGCTTAAGCTTAGTGACTATGACCCCATTTATTTTGACAATGGGGTGCTTGATGTCGAACCCAGTGAACAATAGAGTAATGGTTGGAATGGATATGATAATCAATATGCAGATTGAATAATAATTAGTAAGCAGATTGTAATGCAACAACAATATTAATCAGATTTTGTATGTGGGTTCTTCCTTAGGTTTGTAGCCACCTCTTCATCATTGCCACTGGAGGGGTCGTTGATTGAGCTACTCCTTATCTTCTATGGCTTCTACTTAATTTTCTAGAGTTTAGGAGGGGTGGAGGGGATGTTGTAGTAGGTGAAGTGTCTAGGGATTCTTGTTTTAGTTTTTTAGCTATCAATAGTGTTGAGGATACTTCAATGACTCTGTATTTTGCCTTAATTTATGTAAAGTATTTTTCATATGAGTGACAAAAGTATTTTCGTTAAGCGTTGACAAAAAATGATAATGGTTTGTATTTGTTGCCATGATCTTCTCTCTCTCAAGGTCAGATATCTGAATCCATTCAAGTTCTACCCCAACTAAATTTCATTCCTATGACGATATCAAAACTTTACTTCTTTAAATCTAAAGGCACAATCCGTACAATGCACTCAACTTAGTACCCGTTTGGATGCTAATTATTGTAGGAGCGTCTTCATTTCACTTTTCTTTTCTTTTTGTTGAGAAGAGCGTTAACTGAGTTCTAGTGGATCCCATGCATTATTCACAGGATCCACAAACCTCTTTTTTCAACAAAACTTTCATTAAAAATGGATCCTACGGCACGATTCACACATTTAAAAATTATTTTGCTACAGTATTTTCAGTTTTCAGTTTTCAATTTTCAACAAAACAAGCAGTATCCAAACAGACAATTATTCATTCAAATTTCATGTGGCTTGCTAAAAAATATATATCATAACCTTTATCATGGTCACACCTAGCCACTTTCTGGCTTATCTTTCTTATACAGCATAGATTAGTTGACTTCACAGAGGAATATCATACCTCATTAGGGTGATCGTGTGAACGATTACACACACATATTCTGCTAACAAAAAAATAAAATAGAAAAAAATAGTGACTAGATTTTGATTTTTGGCTAGCACATGCATACCCACGACACTACTCACATTGGAGTGCCTATTCCTTCTCTCTCTCTCTCTCTATATATATATATGTCTTTGATAGTTAGGTATAGGGGAATTTAAATGGTGCATGTCTCTATTGAAAACACGAGAACATGTTAATTTCAAGTCTTTTAACGATAATGATACTTTTATTCAATAAGAGATTAGAATAATCTCTAGTTAAAATTTTTAATGACGGACATTATATGCATTCTTAGAACATCAAAGACAATATCCAAAACTAGATTTTGTGTGGATCCAGAGGATTCCTATGTCTGTGTTGGTATCTTGAGTTTCGTTTTTCTTTGTTGACATATGTTGGGTTGATTTCTGTCCAAATTGTTAGTGAGCGGTAGGAAAAATTAGTTGGTTCTAATTAATCTGCAATGTGAGATACTCTGTTAAAATGTTGTCTTCTGAGAATTTGTGTAAATGTGTTCAGTAGGTACTCTGTATTATTGTGATTAATGAAGTTTATCATTCATTAAAAGAAAAAATGGATTCTCTCCCACCACTAATGGATATGGGAGCAAAACAAATTTTGGGATCACAAAGTATAGATAGCTTCTACAACACAAAAGAAAGATACCCACACAACTGTTTGAGATAATTTTAATTTTCACATATAGATGTAATTTCAAATGTTCAATGTGATTGTCATTGTGTATCGATGATTGTTATCCTTTTGTTTCAAAATGATAGGTTTTTTTTTTTTTTTTTTTTTTTTTTTTTTGATACCAGAAAGGAAGGAAACAAACTATACAATTGCTGGGTGAACCTTGCAACAAGGACCAAGGACTCTAACAGCAATCTTAGCTGTGTTACAGTCTTACAAGCTGTACCTAAGATAGCTCTGGGAACAAAAAGGGCTTTGCAACACAAGCCTTGTTGCTGTAAGCTTAACATGTCAGAGAGCATAGTTTTATCCTGCCAATTAGGACTACATTGCATATAACAGACATGAACTATTCTTTTACTACAGCACATGATCAAAATTCTGCAGAAACCCAGATTTTTAGCTTTAACAGCAGCCTCCACTATAGCTTCTTGAGTTGCTGCAGTAGTTGTTAGCACTACTTGAAAACATGATCCTTCCCTATAGATTTGTTGCTTCATAAGCAAAAGCAGTCCTCCTTGGTCTATTCTTCCTAGCTCCTGCTATTTTGATAAGTAGCTCCTAGCTTCCTCCAATATTCTGGTATGTAGTATGATTTCCTTTGTAAGGTCCGTCATGGTTGTCCTTTTCAAAAGCTTCCTTAAACCTGCAAGTCAAAGTTTGAGTAGTTAGAATGATTAGGGGTTTTGCCATCATGAGTTACCATGTTCCTGTGGTTCCATATTGTCCAAAGGAATGTGAAAATGGAACAAAGATAATTCATCCTCTCTTGGTCCATCTCTCTTGATCTTAGCATAATGTTGCTCAGCCAATATTGAACACCTATGTTGCTAAAGTCTGAAGTGTGTATGGCAAGGGAAGATCCATGCCAGCAAGCTCTAGCGAATGTACAGTGGAGAAACAGATGGGAAGTAGATTCATCCTCTTAATTGCAAAAAGGGCATGTGCTATGAGTAAAAACACCTCTGTTTTTTAGAGTAATAAAGGTAGGAATGCTGTCCTGCATGAGCTTCCACACAAAGAGATTCACTTTGTGAGAAGTTTTCACCTTCCAAATTAGATGTCATACCTCTGTTGGAATTTGATGTGGTCTGAGTTGAATGGGAGATTTTGAGACATCTTCCTTAAGAAGTATATTGTAAGCAGTCCTAACTTCATACTCTCATGTGGTTGAGTGTTTCCAAAGAAGCTTATCTGAAACAACACTAGTCTTTGATATAGGAATACTCAAAATTTTAGAACATTGAGGTGCTGTGTAAATGGATCTAACCTGGTCAGCTTTCCACATACCAATATTGTGATCAATGAGATTAGCAACAGTGCCAGTGATCAGATTTGGGTTTTGCAAAATTTGGGCAGGGTATTGAAACCAATCTGAGTGTTGTATAGGGATGTCCCTTCCTTTCCCTATCCACCATCTACCTTCCTTCAGCTTTGGTTTGTCATGTTTAATTAAGTTTCCCCAAAACCAAGAGTGGTGAGATTTAGGCTCATATTAATGAATAGAACATCTTGGAAAGTACTTAGCTTTGAAGGTTTTAGCAACTAGGGATTGAGGATTTTGGCTTATCCTCCAAAATTGCTTTGCAAGCATTGCTTGGTTCATAAGGTTGAATTTTTTAAAACCAATGCCACCCTCTTTTCTATTTTGGCACATTTTATCCCAATGGACCAAGTGTAGTTTTTTAACACCCTACTCATGCCCCCACCAAAAGTTTCTAATGACTGAGTCTAATCTCTTGCAGATAGTTTCAGGGACTTTGAAGCAAGAGAAAGTATAAAGGGGTAAGGTTTGGAGAACAGAGGTAATGAGAGTACCTCTACTTGCTTGGGATAGCAGTCTTGCTTTCCAACTTTGAAGCTTGGATTTTAACTTGTTCACCAAAAATTGGAAATCATAAACTCTCTTTCCTCTCAATTTAAAGCCAATACCTAGATATTTGCTGGGGTTAGGACCAAGTTAACCTGAAGAGAATTGGCTAAGGAAATTTGCTCATCTTCAAGCATGTTGAGGGAGCAAAAAAGGTCTGATTTGGCCAGATTAATGTTCTGCCCTGACAAGTTACAGTACCACTGCAGGATATCTTGGATATTTTGAAAGGATTTTTGTCTTTTTTGAAAAAGAGCAGAGAGTCATTAGCAAAGAAAATGTGGGTAAAGGTACATCCATTTTTGCCTACCTTAATCCCCTAAATGTCCTTATTATGTTTAGCCTTTAAGAATGCAGGGGACAACAAATTAGCATACAAAAGAAAGAGATAAGGGAATATAGGATCCTCCTGTTTAAGGCCTTTTGATGGTTTGAAAGTTTGAGTCATACTACCATTAATTAAAAGTGTATATTGAACAGTTAAAAACACTCCATGACCCAACCAATCCACCTTGGACTAAAATTCATGGGCACTAGCACAACCTTATGGAATTTTAAGTCTACCCTATCATATGCCTTACTCATGTCAACTTTTAAAGCACCAAAACAATACTTCCTTACCCTTTTTTTTTTTTGGCAAAAGGGAAGGAAGTTGTCATCATCCCATTTTGATCTTTTCTAATTTTTGCAAAATATTGATGCAATTGTGTTAGGTTCTAAACTTTATGATTTTATGTATTTAGAACTCTAATTTGTATTGTTAGCAAACCATGATCAAAACAATGTGTTTAGAAGTGTTTAAAACTAGCTCAAAGTTGTATGTCAATGTAAAGTTGGAATCGAGTTTAAAGCAGGAAGCACTGTGGCTTTCGGCCTGGCTCGATCAATCGAAGCTTAGGCTCAACCGATCAAAGCTCGGGCAGAATGCTTTTCTGCAGATTCGTCCAACTCAACCCTGTTTGTTTTAAAACGTTTTTAGGGTTTCTTATTTGTCCTAAGTATAAAAAGCAAACCCTAGCCACGTTTTAGTGTTGCTCATATTTGCAGTTTGTGTAAATCTCTTGTAAGATCTAGAGGAGCTTTCCTTCACACAAACTTAGGGTTTTTAAGGAGGAGATAATTTCTACATCTTGATGATCAATTCAGTTGCTGCCATTAAAGCTTAAAGACTACACAAGCGAGTATGCTTGTAGCTAGTGGGAATCCAAGAAAGAAGGAGTCAATGGATTCGGAGCTTGCACGTGGTCGTGTCAGTAAGTTCTACTGGTTGGTAGCATTAGGAAGTCAAGCAGGGGTGCTTGTAAGTCCCTTTGTATGAACTTCGATTCTTTCAAGATAGTGGATTCAGGTTTACCTTGAGGATAGCTAGGTCAAATCCTCCCCAGGTTTTTACCGGTTTGGTTTCCTAGGTGATCATATCTTGTGTTATTTATTTTCCACTACTTTCCATGATTTGATCTTTATTATTGTGATAACCTAGACTTGTTTAATTGGACTAAGTAACAACTTGGCTAATTACCTAGGTTTAATCAATTGTTTAAGGGGTCTAAAAACTGTCAAGTGGTATCAAAGTGGGTAGCTCTTTTGTTGTTGATCCTTTGATCACTGAGCTGATCCTTGACCCCTGTTGTCATGGAACACGGACACTCTCTAGTTATTCCTCCTCACTTTGATGGGAATAATTATACTTACTGGAAAGTAAGGATGAAAACTTTCCTGAAATCTATTGATGAGAGGGTGTGGAACTCCGTTGAATACGGATGGGAGAAGCCCACTACTCCTGTTAGTGAGTGGGAAACTTCTCAGAAAGAAGCAGCTTCATTTAATAGCAAGGCTATGAATGTGATTTTTAACGTTGTTTCTATGGAGGAATTTAAGAGAATCTCGAATGTTGAGATCGCTCATACTGCTTGGAATATCCTCCAGACTGTGCATGAAGGCACAAAGGCTGTCAAAATAAATAAATTGCAGCAATTGACTTCTAAATTTGAAAGCATTAGGATGTCTGATGATGAAACTTTTGATGAATTCTATGCTAAACTGAATGATATTGTTAATTCTGCTTTTAACTTAGGTGAAATCTATGATCAACCTAAAATTGTTAGGAAGATTCTTAAATCTTTGACTGAAAACTTTAGACCTAAGGTGACTGTCATTACTGAAAGTAAGGATGTGGACTTCATCCTTGTTGATGAGCATGTAGGATCTCTTCAATCCTATGAGTTGGATCTACCCAAAACTACCAAATCCAAATCAATGGCTCTTAAGTCAGTTGATGATGTTGATAGTGGTGGATTTGATGATGAGCTCTCTGCTACAGAGATTGCCTATCTTGCCAAGAACTTTAGAAACTTTCTCAGGAATAGCAATAGAAAGGCAAGAGGCACAAACACTGCTGAACCTAGAAATTTTAGGAAGTATGATCACACTAAGGTTAACAACAATGATAAGCCTAGAGAAAGAGTAGGTCAAGCTTCTAATAATTCCTTGGGCTCTCAGTGTTTTGGATGTCAAGGGTATGGACACATGAAATCTGAATGTCCAACCTATTTGAAGTCTAAGGGTAAGGCTATGGCTGTAACCCTTAGTGATGGTGAAGTTTCTGATCATAAGTCTGATTGTGATGAGGACGGAAACGTCATTGCTTTCACTGCTACTGCTGTAGTTGATGAGAGCATATCTATTGAAGAGAACCCTTCTGATGGGGAACTCTCTGAAGATGCAGATCTTCAAGAGGCCTATAACAAACTTTGCAAAGTTGCTACAAAGAATGCTATGAATGTTGAACTTGGCCTAAAGAAAATTGAATCTCTTGAGCTTGAAAAGAAAAATTTGCTTGTTAAATTGTTTGATGCTAATGATCTTTTGAACAATGTGAAAACTAAAAACATGCTTTTGCTTGATAAAGTTAAATCTTTGGAACTTGATTTATCTGTTGCTAGATCTGCTAGTTCTAAACTTGATCAAATGATGAGTGTTCAAAAGTCATCTTCTGACAAAACTGGTTTAGGTTATGTTAATAGCATCTGTGTGTCCGCTCCCCATTCCACTAAGTTTGTTCCTTCATCTTCTTCTTCCTCTTCTTCTGAACCTTCAGTGAGTGAGATAGTGAGTGAAACTGTCAAACCCTCTGTAAGTGAGGTTGCTAAACCCTTAGAAGGTTCATCATCTAGGAAGAATAGGGTTGATCTGAAAGAATCTAAACCTAAGAAGCCTACCCTATCTAAGGACAAGACACATGATAAACCTGCATGGGTTTGTCACTTTTGTGGAAAGACTGGACACATACGTCCAAATTGCTACAAGCTGCAAGCTGCAAAGAGAGAAAACAAACCAAAAGTACCTGTGCCTCAAGCACTTGATCCTATGGTACTTATTGGTGATTTGGTAAAGGTTTTAAACCTTTATTCCAATCCTGGAGTTGGTAATCATTCTTAAGTGAATAAGAACTCCAATGCTCGTGGTGCATCTAAAATGTTTTGGATGCAAAAGACTCGACTTAACTGAGTCTTGCTGACATGGTCCTTGTGCTTTATTGCTCTACCCTTTGTGACCATTGTTCTTTGGTTTTGTTTTTTTTTTTTTTTTTTTTTTGTCTCTAGGATTTGCATAGCATAACATTCATGCATTTCATTCTAGGTGTTTTTTATTTTTTTATTAAAAAAAATAAAATAAAATAAAAAAAAGGGAAAGGAAGCGCATTTTGTTTTGCACTATTCTTCTTGGTTTTTGAGAACAAGGTTGGTCAATTTATTTTCACATAACATGTTTTTTGTACCTTGTTTAGCTTTGATGAGCTTATTTATTGCACTTTACTAGTTGAAGATTTGTAGTGCATATTGTGTGGGAAAGATGTGTATGGTTTTTTATTACAATGTCTTAATCTTGAAGTCACATGTTTTTAAATGTTGAACTTGACCTTTTAGAGAAAGGCATAAATAACCATCTCACCACTGTTCACTAGCCAATCATAAACACCTTAGTACATATCATAAGATTTTGTACTCAAGAAAGTGTAGCACATGCACAAAAAGAACATAAGGTGAAGCCTCGGTTAAAGTGCTTAATTCTTAAAATCAAAATTGGTGTGTACTGTTAGGCGTGATGCCAAACTCACATAACTTAAAATTGGAATGTATATTATGAAGCAAAAATACAAGAAATTTACATGATTGCAAGCTTATGATCTAGGAGATGTGGGAGTTATATGATGTAACTCTTTAGGTGATAGTCTCTTTTAAATTCTTTGTGATGAATTTTGTAGACTTTGTGATTGATTGTTATTCACATATCACCTCACATGTATCTCAAGTCTTTGCTAGTCGCACACACTACACGAGTTGTTCTTTGCTAAACATCGTACATGTTATTATGTGTGTTTATGGTCTGACCAACCAAGTTTTTGCAATCACTTTGAATTATGTGCAAACTAAATTTGTTGCTTGAAAATTTGTGGAGAATGCAAAATTTTGTTTTTGGGAATTTTGGGCTTAAAATTCTTGATTGGAAAATCATATCATCTCATACTCATGTATTTTTGTTCTTAAATTTCAATGCTTTGAGTTAAATCAACTTGTTTTTCAAAAATTGTGTTTTTCCTCAAAAATATGGTGAGCCTCTGCCTGATTCGATCGGTCCATTTTGTTTTTTGACCGATCGAAATTTTTAAAATTTTTAAAAATTTGAGAGAGGGAGTCTCTGTCTGTTTCGACCGGTAGAGGCTGATTTTCGACCAATCGAAACTCGTGAATCAGGTTTTTTCAAAAGGCAGAATTGGACTTTTTCAAACTTACTTTTCAAATAGTTCTTTTCTTTTCTCTCTCTCCGCGTTGGCTCTTGGCTCCACCATTCAATTTTTGTCGTTTTCCTTCAAGATTTTTGCAAGGTTTTTGTCCTTAGAAGCCGGTAAGTCCTTTTTGCCCTTCTTTTTCAAGTTTATTTCTTGATTTCATGCATTATCATGGGTATTTTCGGCATCTTCAAACTTATTGGGATTTTTGATGATTCAAACCTATTCTTGTGAAATTGATCAATGGGTTTTTGTGCCATGATGTTATATTGATGTTCCCTATAGTTTAATTTGATCAATTTTGTGGTTTTTGAAAAATTGGAAATTCTAGGGTTTTAAATTTGATCCGAATTGGGGATTTTGTCAAATTGGCTTATCAAATTGATGTATTTGGTCATTATTTTTGTTATTATATCATCTGTAATGATCAATTCGTCAATATTTTTCAAATTGATCAAGTGGTTTCTATAATTTTGGGGTTTTTGTGTTAAAAACCTCACTGTGCAAGCCAATTTTGAAATTTGAACCTTTTTGACTTAATTCACTACATTAGAACATGCATCATGACATTTAAACTTGTTCATGCATCATATAGATTTTGATTCTATATTTTGTTTTTGTGCTAACTTGCAGTCTGCCCTTGGTTTTGATCTTGGTTTTGGTTTGTGGTTTTTTTTTTTTTGTTCTTTCGCTCTATGTTTTGATCCTTATCTTATCACCATGCCTAGGAAAACTAGAGCTCATAGGACCACTTCCACTTCCTCTGAGTCTCCACCTAGGGTTGAGCTGTTTAAGAATGATAAGTGTAGAGAAGCCTTTGACTTTTTGAACTATAAGCGTAAGATCTGGTCTAAGTGAGCAGTTGTTTTAGATCAGCTTGATCTAGCCATTAGGGCCAATTTTGAGTCTAGAGGTTGGTTGTCTCTCTTAGAGATAGATCATCCACCCCCGACCGCCCTGATTAGAGAGTTCTACTCGAACCTCTCTTGCCACGTCTATGATTCCAACACCCTTGTTAGGAGTTAGATACAAGGTGTAGAGTTCACCATTACCCCTCAGGTAGTGGCTGAGGCTCTTAGGGTGCCTGTTGTTTGGGATGCTGACTATCCCTATGATGAGTCACCCTTTTTAGACATCGTCATGTCTTACATCACTGAGTCATCTATCTAGTGGGGTTCTGATCCTCGGATCACGTCTGCTGAGCTTACCGAGACAGCCTATCTCTTCTTTAGGATTGCGTGTCATTCCTTGTGACTTATTTCTCACTTCCACACCATCCCTTTAGAGCGATGTGTGTTTTTGTACGCCTTTACTTCTGGAGCGTCCATCAGTTTTCCTTACTTTTTCCTTTGTTCTTTGAACGAGGTTCATAGGAGTTCTGCCGTAGGGCATGCGCTGATTCATCCTATTTTCATTCATAGGATTCTGCTCTACTTAGGTCTAGATGGTTTTCCGTCGGGTGAGCCTGTTCATGTAATAACTCCCATAGGTGCCACCTTTCTTCGTCAGAGGGCTGCTCAGTTCAGAGTTGCTCCTCCTCATACTAGAGGTGCGTCATCTAGTAGTGTTCCCCCTCCTCCCTCTTCTACAGGTACAGCTGCTGCTGAGACTTCAGGTGCTGCTACTAATGCTGATGCTGCTGTTCCTCCACTGACTGCTTCGGATGATTCAGACATTGCTCAAGGATAGATTTTGGTGGACGTACTTAATGAGATCCGTGCCTTGCATGCGGAGTTGGCGCAATTTAGACCACCTCCCTTTTGATGATGGATATCTTGTTTGCCCTTTGGCATTCCATCACAAAAAGAGGGAGTACTTGTTGGTTTTTTTTTTTCAGGGGGAGATTATTTGTTTTTGGTTGGAGCTTGTGGAGTTTTAGATTATATCTAGATGCTTCACTATGTACTTAACATTTTTAGCTTTTACCTTGTTTTTTATGGGATATTCATGTTAGGGGGAGTTTTATGTTTTCGTTGGTACTTTATTTGTTTCTTGTTTCAAACTACTTATTGATTTATATTTATGAGTTATTCATTGATATATGTCTTTATTTGTGTGTTGTTTGAAATCAAGAAGTTATTTTGTTTACTTGTATTATTTCCACACATGCGGTTATGCATTTTGTTTAGTGTTTCAGGAAATATACAGGTTGATTCAATTGAGCTGCTGTCTACACTTGCTACTGATGGATAGTAGTTAGGATTGAATTTGGTTTATGAGCATTATTTTGTAAAGGGCTTTTCATTTTGTAAACTTTGAGCTTCTAAGTTGTGTTTTGTCACAGATTGCCAAAGGGGGAGTTTGTTAGGTTCTAATGTTTACGATTTTATGTATTTAGAACTCTAATTTGTATTGTTGGCAAACCATAATCAAAACAATGTGTTTAGAAGTGTTTAAAACTAGCTCAAAGTTGTATGTCAATGTAAAGTTGGAATCGAGTTTAAAGCAGGAAGCACTGTGGCTTTCGGCCTGGCTCGATCGATCGAAACTTAAGCTCGACCGATCGAAGCTCGGGCAGAATGCTTTTCTGCAGATTCGTCCAACTCAGCCCTATTTGTTTTAAAACGTTTTTAGGGTTTCTTATTTATCCTAAATATAAAAGGTAAACCCTAGTCATGTTTTAGTGTTGCTCATATTTGCGGTTTGTGTAAATCTCTTGTGAGATCTAGAGAAGCTTTCCTTTACACAAACTTAGGGTTTTCAAGGAGGAGATAATTTCTACACCTTGATGATCAATTCAGTTGCTGCCATTAAAGCTTAAAGACTACACAAGCGGGTGTACTTGTAGCTGGTGGGAATCCAAGAAAGAAGGAGTCTGTTGATTCGGAGCTTGCACGTGGTCGTGTCAGTAAGTTCTACTGGTTGGTAACATTAGGAAGTCAAGCGGGGGTGCTTGTAAGTCCTTTTGTATGAACTTCGATTCTTTCAAGATAGTGGATTCAGGTTTACCTTGAGGATAGCTAGGTCAAATCCTCCCCAGGTTATTACCGGTTTGGTTTCCTGGGTGATCATATCTTGTATTATTTATTTTCCGCTGCTTTGCATGATTTGATCTTTATTATTGTGATAACCTAGACTTGTTTAATTGGACTAAGTAACAACTTGGCTAATTACCTAAGTTTAATCAATTGTTTAAGGGATCTAAAAACTGTCAAATTGGATATCAATGTCATAACAATATCATTTCACCAAAAATTTCCCAGACCAAAAACAAGGTTTAATTAAAGATCCAACTGTCATATTAGGATAAAAATGATTCATTTTCAAAATACATGAAACTCTCTTCGTTCTGACCATTCATTAACAAAAATGGGGCTTGAATCAAGTGAAACAGTTTATTTTGAAAATTTTGTGGTTCTAATGCCTTTTTGGGTCTTTGTCAGGACACTTGTCATGATTCCCTAAAAATTATGTTAAGTAGTTTGTAGGATTTATTCAAGTTTTTGTGAATTATGTGTTATTGTTTTATTGGGTCCAGTTACTCTTAAAACACTTTTCATTTCTTATTCTTATCAGGTTGTACTTGTAATTCTTCCTAAAAAAATGTTTTACATGTAATTGATTTGGAAATCTAATCAACTTTTGTTATATTGTAGAAACATTTCAAGATTTATTGCAGATCAAATTAATTGCTAATAAAATTCCATATTACAGTCATGTCTTAAGTGCACTATAGTTTATGTTCTAATCCTAGCTAAGGTTAAAATTGAGGGACAGGGACTCCATTGAAGCCACATGGCACGTCTAGATTATGCCACATGCACACATTCCAGGACTCTCCAAGTTGACCTCATCGTGGATGTTCTTCCTGATGCCATCATTTTTGTCCTTCTCTCTAAACAAGGCAAGTTAGTAGCTCCTATTGACCCGAGTAAGCCCAACCCCTAGGCGAGTTTAGCAATTGCGTAAACTCCCAAATCTTAAACAATAGAGCTTAAAATAATAGTCAATAGTTAATTTTTTTTTAAAAAAAAAACTAAAACTATTACAAATTTTACTACATAAAACATAAAAACTAATGTAACAATAAAGAAGATTGGTGGACTTCAACCATCTAATAAATACATATTTGAAAAAAACTTTATTGTGATTTGTGACATTTTCTTCTTCTTCTTTTTTAAAGATTGTTGATACACCATTATATAATTAAATTGGTAGCAACCCTAGAATCACTAAAACAAAAAAAAACAAAAAAAATCTCTTTTAGGGTTGTGCTCACATTTCATATTTTACTACAAATAGAAATGAAATATCTCATAGGTTTCAATTAGTTCAAATGGTAAAATCTCTAATGATTGAATAAAAGATTTAGAATTCAATCATCATCTACACCAAAATCCAATTAGTGTCTTATTATTAAAAGCGAATGTCATAGGTTGAAACTCTCACACACAAAAATCTAATTAATGCAAAACTAAAAGACCAAATAATAATAATAGCAGTAATAATAAAACTTAAACCTCAATTTTTGTGTGCTCATTGCTAGAAACTTTGCCAATCTTTCCATTTTTATATTTTTTTGAGAGAAAAACCAAGAAATTTTATTGATCAAGTTGCTAGAAAATCAGCTAGCACAAATTTAAATACATTAGAAGGAACATGTCCCATCCAAACTAAAAGCGGAAACGAAAATCTAGTTCTCTTAGTCAAGGCATCTGCAACTGCATTACCTTGCCTATAAATGTGAGAGAGACAAACTCTGAAAAAAGTTTACATAGGAGAGAATATCCTTAATCAAATGACCATGCATTGACCCGAAATTTGTACCATATTTCAAGGAGTGTGTAACGAACTCAGAGTCACCCTCAAGTACCACACTGTGGTGGGTTTCTGAATCTTCTCAGCCAGGGAGGCCACAATTTCGCCATGTACATTGCGAATAATAACCCCAATACCCGCCTCATCTACATCATCAAACATTATGCCATCAAAGTTCACTTTTACACAGCTGTTATCGGGTGGCTTCCATTTGATGTTGTGGGGTCTGGAAGTGTGCTTTCTTTGCTTGAAAACCTTCTGGTAGTCAGAGTCGTATGCTCAGGAAGAATCAGCTTCAGTCTCAATAGGGATCACAGTCTCACCCGCTCTAATCTTGTTTCTGAGATTCCATAATTTCCAAGCTGTCACAACAAAAATATTCAGTAGATGTGGCTCGGTTTTGACTATATCTAGCAGGTCTGAGAAAGAATACACAGCAGCAGCACCCCTCTCCACCCAGCCGAAATATTTTTTCCACGCCACCTGCACTTCTTCGCAAGACCACATCACTGTTTCAGGTTCCTTAGCACAGCGAGAACATAGATCATCAGGAGTGATTTTGCGCCCGTGAAGATTACTCTTCGTTGGCAGCGCATCAGAGCAAGCTTTCCACTGAAAGTGTTTTATTTTCCCCGGGACTTTCAGCTTCCAAAGGCTCCTCCAAAACTTGACAACGGAGTCATTATTTGAAGTAGATGCCGAATCATAGTCTTCCTCTTCACACAATATTTTATACCCCGTCTTAACTGTGTACTCCCCAGTTTTATCCCATGGCCAACAAAGTCTGTCCCAAGGAGCATAAAGGGATTGCTTTTATTCTGCTTGCGTCAAAAGGTAGAAAGGTTTCCTCAATAAGTTGAAAATTCCATGTTGCCGAGTCTCCATCAATAAGTGCATCCATCGTAGCATCTCTTGGAAGGTAAGGACCTGGTGAAAAAAAATTTCCACCCCCTGCATCTGGCAGCCACCTATCTTCAAAGATCTTGATGTTTGACCCATCTCCAATCCGCCATCTAGCACCCATAGAAATAACCTTTCTAGCCCGTAGGATGCTTTTCCGAGCAAACAACCCCGACAAAGCTTTAGCATCAAATATAGAGCCGTTTGGAAAATATTTCGCTTTGAAAACCTTATAAGGAAGGGATTCAGTATCGTTTATCAACCTCCAAACTTGTTTTGCGAGCATGGCATCATTGAACTTCCATAAGTCCCTAAATCCCAATCAACCCACTGATTTTGCTTTGCACAAAGTCCCCCACTTCTTCCAATAGATTTCTCGACGATCTACTCTTTGCCCTCATCAAAACTTATGGATCATTATCTCAATGTCATGGCATAGACTAATAGGCAACTTAATGCAGGTCATAGCAAAGGTAGGTATGGCTTGCACAATGGCCTTTAATAGTACTTCATTTCTTGCTTGTGACAATAGTTTCTCTTTCCATCCTTATAGCTTATTCCAGACTCTTATATTTTATATAGTTCAAGCTCACCCTCTTATTTCTCCCCACAACTACCGGTAATTCAAGGTATTTTTCGTATTCCTTTATTTACAAAACCCCAAGCAAGAGCTTGATGGAATTCTTCGAAGCTACACTTACTGATTTGCTGAAGCATAAGGTTGTTTTCTCCCTATTTATCTACTGACCGGATGCAGCCTCATAGTGTTCCAATATTTCTTGACTAACATGGATATCCTCCAATTTAGCTCGGCAAAATAGTAAACTATTATCCGCAGAAAATAGATAGGAGATTTTTGGGCCATTCTTGCACAAAGAGAAAGCACCAATTCAGGTTAGAGAAACTGCTTGGTTAAGTAGCTGCTTTTTTTTTTTAAACATAAAATGTGATTTTTTTTATTTTTTTTTTCTTAAGCTTCTTTTGTAGCTGCTTTAACTTTGCTTCACCTTAGACCCGACCTTTAGGCTTCAAGATTGCCTCTTAAGGCTGACTTGTGTTAAGCCTCTCTTATATACTTTGTTATGTCCGCGTAAAAGCTAGCTCAGTACTTTCTTTATGTCCGTGTAAGCCTCGCTCACAAAAGCCACATAAAAATAGCAACATGAATCTTTGTTTTTATCCGTGTAAAATGGAGTGTGGACCACTTAGAGGCTCTAGGACAAAATAAGAAGGAAAAAATTAGAAGAAGTAAGCGTGATGGACAAAATGTCGGTAACCTTTTGATTTGTCAACCTTTACACGCTCACCAACCAATTAACAAAAATATTAAGTAGTGTTTAGTATATGCATTTAAATAACAGTTTCCATAATTTAAATAATATTATACTTATTTTCACATAATTTTTTAACCGTATATATTTTCAAAAAATACAAATAACATTATTAAAATAACAATACCAAATGGGCCCTAAGTTTTATAAAAAGAGAAAACGTCAAATAAATAACTAATTCCTATAATCAAAATTTAAATAATTTCACAATTTCTTTTAGTTGGATTGTGTACTATTATCCAATTCATTGAGTAATGTAATAAATCCATATTGAGACTATCAAATAATTTAATGGTTAAGTGGAGTTATAATAGTATATAAATATATATTATAAATTAGTGGCTCATGAATTGTATATGGAAAAGAAATTTTTAGTCATGTTTTATTGTATGTATATGAAAAAAAATATCAAATAACTTTATTAAGAAAAAGTTGAACATGTTCAAAAAAAAAAAAAGAATCAAATATAAACATGTAAATATTGTTTGATGATAAGTTGATCTTGGCTTATGTTTAAAATAAAACTAAAATTTAATACTTGATTCAACTTATTTGCAACCTTATTTAAACCTTACTTTAAAGTTAAATGTAGTGTTCATGTGTTCTAATAAGTATTATTTTTTCCTAAAAAAAAAAAAAGGAGTTAAGTGTTAGCATCCTAACTATAGGGTTTAAAATGAAATTTTCCCTTACCTTTAATTTTTACTAATCAGCTGTAAATTATACACCACAAATGAAAAGGTTTTAGTTGGTTAGTTTTAGACAATTCAATGGTGTATCTTTTCGAGGGTGGGAATTCACAGGTATATCTTGGTTAATGTACATTCCAGTCCACATATAGAATTTGACAAAAAATTGAAATAATTTGGATCTTGAGAAACGTTGTAATCTAAAAGTATTTTGATAATCAAGAATTAATTAACTCAGTATTTTTTTTTTTTTTGGGGGGGGGGGGGGGGGGAGATATGAATTTACAATTATCAGTTGAGCAATTATTGCCTGTGTTATTGGGCGTAATAATTGGAGAGATTACACCATTGTATAGATAAAACTTGGAACAATTATTGGCATACAGCACGCTGAAAGGAAAATTCCCATATGTATTTAGGCAACAAAAATTGAAGATAGGAATAGGATACAAGAAGTAGTTGTTATTCATCAGCCAACAAAAAGATGCTAAAACAAAAATAGTATTAAGAGTGAGTATGATATTCCACAAGCACAACCATTGAAACTTAAAGTTAAAACATGTCAGAGAGGGTAGGTAGCTTGACCTCTCCCTTGGTAGAAAGGGGAATGGTAAAGTTTCCAATGATGGGAAGGTCAATAGTGAGACCCAAATCCAACTCATAGTCTATGTCCCAATCTGCACAAACATCCTTTGCCAAGCTCACCAATATACTGTGTGCCACCTTCACTGGAACCTCTAGCAATGTTGTGTCACTCGCCTTCAGGGACCCTGGGTCTGGAATTGTCCCTGATGCAATCACCCTGGCCCACACATACATACAATTACCATAAATTATCGCAAATTTTATTTTGATTTTATCAATCCATAACATTTACATTTAAAACAAAAAATTAAGTTATTATAATTTACAACGAGATAAAAAAGAAAAGGGGTTTTAAATTTGATCACCGCATCTGTATTGTAAATATGCAATTACAAATAATCAAGCCAAAGTAATAGGAATTAGACCTAAGACAATTCCAAATAGAAAAACTTCAATCATTTCAAATTCAATTTGTTTGAGAGAGGAAAAGAAGTGTTTATCACAAATAGTCTAAAAGTGCATTTGGAAACTGCTTATTTTGCTAAAAATTGAAAACTGAAAAAAAAAATGAAAAATAAAAAATAATTTATGGTTACTGTTCATACTAAAAAACACTGTTCATATAAATGCACTATTTATGTCCCAAAAAATGTACCAAAAAAAAAAAAAAAAAAAAAAAGGGACTGAAACGCAAAACATCCAAACATGAACGTTATCCAAACACTCACTAAATAGCTTTGAACAAGTTTTAAAATTGTTTAAATTCTTAGTTGATCACAAATTAATGGTGTAAGTAGCTTCTTCTTTTTTTATTTTTTTTAATCCGGAGCAGCCAAATCAGCTGATGTTATTATAGTGTTAAGTATTAAGATGATGAAATATTATGGATCCATATCTATTCACAGTAACATGACTAGCATATCTAGTAAAGTAATGAGAAACACATTTTCCTTTTATGAACAACTATGAACATGAAAGGAACCTATGAGAGTTTTTGCCTCCTTAATCAAATAACCGAAGAGGCCAAGGAAACTCGAAGAATTGATCATTGTAGCTTTTAACCCTTGGAAACCATAATAACTTTGATAAATTATGTATAGTTGTATACCAAATATAAAAAGTATCGATCAAATATCGTCCAGTCAGAACTTCATCTTTTGAGCATATGCCCGCGGTAGATTCTTCAAAGGAATTTTTAGCAAAAAAGATGTGGTATTGTGGAAGCTCTAAATTCCCTTCGAAGAACACCACCAAGCATATGCTTAAATTGATTTTTCTTTTTCTTTTTTCCTTTTTTTCCTCTTTAAAAATGCTTTAAGAAGCCACAAGCAAAAAGAGATCACGCTCTTTGAAACTGCCATAAGGTACCACGTACTGAAGAATTGTAACTAGATTAAAATGAACAAAGTTGGAGTAATGTCCATGTTCCATGGTGCAAGTGAAAAACATATAAAGAATGGTAAAATTAATTCAACCTAATTTAATTTGGAAATTTAGTCTGCAAACGTAAAGTATGAGCCACAATGAATAAATGTCATTGAATTCGGTACTATCCCATGATTATTATTATTATTATTAAATAAAGAGAGAGTTATCACATGAACTGGAATCCTCTTTTCCCACATATATGGGATCTGATATATATGTACATCCCATGAAATTTACAGATCGAATAAACAGAAAGAAATCAAACGAAAAAAAAAAAATCCATCAATTCAAAACGGCATGCATGCACTCGATCGTTTTAGATCAAAACTAAATATTCATGACTCTTCAATAACATCATCGATCACATAAAATGAGAAAAAAAATTCAAAAACAAAGCAAAGATCATGATATAGCAACGAGATAAAAAAATAAATAAATAAAAAAGCGCTACCTGCCAGCACTCTTGAGAGTGTAAGAGATCTCGCAAATGGGTATGGGATGTCCATAAGGGTTGATCACAGAGACCTTAGCGAGATACTCCACAGAATCACGGCTCACACGCTTGAAATCAACATCATCGATACTAGCCTCTGGCTTCTTTATGTTGGCCACCTTCTCTGCCACGAAGTTCTTAGCTTTGTCCAACAACTGCGACATTTTGGTTGAAGAGATCGAAAGCTTTAGAGAAATAGTCAGACCCAGCCCAGTCTGTCTGTGTGATCTATCTTGAGGCTTTTTATATAGTAGGAGTAGGATGGTGACAACTTTTAGGTTTTTCACACGTATATATTACTCAAATCAGGGGGCGGTGACACCTCATACTCATATTACGATCTTACGCGTGACGTTTTTTCCGCGTTTAAAGATCTACGATCTGATTTTTTTTTTTTTTTTTTTTCTTTAATTGACAGGATTTGAGCAAGGATTATGACTATGACTTTTAACCCCCCCAATTGGAGAGGGTATTTGATAGAGTAGTTTGAGATGGAGTTTTTGTAATTTTTTGAAATACGTGTGGATGAAAAAATGTATAAAAATGTATGTAACGCGAAATTGTATATACGTTCACTCTAACGCAAAACTCATTCACAAAAAAAATAATAAATAAATAAAAAAGAGGACTTTTACAAACATAAAACTCATTTTTATGTGAAAAGGAAAAAATATACTTCTTCATTCTAAATTTCATCTGGATGACGCAGCGCATTCAAAATAGATGTGAGAGTAATCCCTTATAATTATAACTTTGCAACACTTAACTTTTTGCCATTTATTTTGAATTTAAGTCTAACAAAATTTAGTATTAAAAGATCAATTCACCCCTTTCTAAAATAAACATTGGTTTTTTTAATGCTATATTCTGTTAAACTCAACTGAAAAAGTGATGGGAAGATCTAAAGTATTACATGAGTTTTAGTTTATGGAGTTAATCATGTATTTTTGTAGTTCAAAATATAAGTGTAAAATGAAGTATAGTTTAAGGTGAAAAAAATATAATTTCTTGAGTGTAAAAAAAAGGTTTCATATACTTTTTTTTTTTTTCTTTTTCTTTTTTTCTTTTCAGATTTGTCATTTTCTTTTTAATATGTTGATTTGACAAATTTGGTTACATATATACCTGTTACCTTCATATATTCTCCTACATTAAGTGCAAGACAACCTACAAAGAATATTCTAATCCTTAAGATAGCTTGCATAAAATATTCTTCTATCTCTTTTTCTAAACGTGGGGATAAAGTTGTAAGCCTGTAATTAATAGTCATTTTAATCTTTTATCCTCCAAAAGAAAAATAATTAGAAAATTATATTTTATTCTCTTAAACTATTCCTTCATTTATTCTTATGCTCTAAACTATGTGAAACAGAGAAAGCACACATACCCCAAAATTTTCAACAAAAAAGCTAATATGTTTTAATATTGAACATAAGCTTCCGTTAAGACTAATCGAAGAAGCATAATAAGAAATAAGGTTTCTAGCCTGGTCCTAGTACCTTAACAAATAGTAATTCTCATTCATTACTGAAGATTAGCAAGCATTAGAAATTCAGAGAAAAATAATTGAAAGACAGCTGAGGAAAACTGACCTCCATTGATAGCTGTGTTTAAACCTCTTCCATTGATAGCTGTGTTTAAACCTCTTGAGTAGAAAAAGGAGAAAGGGACCTGAGAATCTGAAGAGGTACAGCCTTAGAGATGAGTATGACACATTTACGTCTTAGAAATCTATCTTTTACGTAACGAAAATTATTATTTATTGAGTATTATGCAACTTATACTGCTTATAAAGCTATCTAATGAGAGTAGAAAACATTTTTGCACGTAATTGCTCTCCAAATGGCAATTACAATTTTCTCGCAATAATTTCAACCTTACTATTTTTTGTAACAATTTCAACAGCTTTTACCGTTTCCTACTTCTTCTACTTATCATATTTACTAATAGCCTAGTCTTTTTCTTTCTTTTTTGATGAATTATAGCCTAGTGTTTTGTGGCATCCAACCACTTGTCCAATACATTTGTCATTCTGTCTTCAAGTTTCAGCATTATAATCTAATGGTCAATTCCTAAAAAAAAAAATAAATAAATAAAAATTAAAAAAATATAATGGTCAATTAATTTAGTACATCGCTAGTCCTTTCAGGTCAAGAATAAGCCAGCATTTCTTTTTTTAATAATGAATGGTACTTAGGAAATTTCCTTAATTTGGAACAAATTAATAATTAGAAGAAATGAAAATGTATGAAGAAAGTCTTCGCGCACAACAAAATCTTACATGATTTTCACAACCTTAATTTAAACTTTAGTATGATTTTTTCGATAAAATAAAAGGTGTGTAGACACCAAAATTTTGATCTTATTGGGTGACCCACTTGGTCCCAATGTTTTTTTTAGGAGTTTGTCTTGACAATGTGTAATGATTGTAAACACCGTATTTTGTCAACTCTCAATTTGCATGCAGGACTTCGAAAATTCCAAAAATATTATCCTTTAACCACAAGGTCACGGAAACATCTAGATTGACATAGCGCAACTTATTCAGGTATCGAAGCACTCGAAGTGCTATTTCAGGTCAAATTGACCAAAATGCCACTAATCAACCCTGAGTTGACCAAAAGTCAAAGTCAGTCAAATTCATCCCAAAATGACATTTTTCATGTTTCTACATTAAACCCGAACTACTCAATGATTTTCATCAATTTTGACCAAGTTTGACTCGAGGTTAACTCTTGGAGGCACCAAAAACTCTAATTTTGATCTGACTGTCAAAACGGGTTGGGACTAGCGCCATTACCAAGATTATCAAATTTCTTTTCCAATGACTATTCATGGGTCAAAATCGAAGTTAAAACGGTTAAGATATCTAGAAACCATGAAAAGCACATTAGCACACTTTCTGAGGCCATAACTTATGATTCGACCGTTGGACTTTCAATTTCTTTAGTGTTCTAGAAACTAGACATCCAGAGCTTTCTAAGGATACAAAGATCAACTCAATTCAAGTCTAGGAAGGCCTTATAATATGCGTTCAAAGTTGAATTGGAAAATGCCAGAATTGTTGACATCAGCAAGGTGGCCGGTAGCTCTACAAGGTGCCCCAGAAGCCAAAGTGGCATTTTTCCAGTATAAATGCCCTTAGACCCCTCATTTTGCACCCCAAAAAAAAATGATTTTCTAGGCAGTTTTGGGCAGATTCTCTCTCTCTCTTCTCTCTCTAATTTATCTCCCAAACACATCAAAACACCTTAGATTCTCATCTTTTCTCTACAATCTTAAAGGCAATGTTCTTGCACCTAATCTTCCTCTCCTTGGTTCCATACCTTGGAATTGAGGTTTAGGGGATGTGGATGTAGCTTTTTAGCTACAATCCACACCCCTTTCTCTTTATTGCTTTTCCTAGCTCCTTTTTGCTTAATAAAATGTTTTTTATTGCGAATGTTTTTATTGCTTTTCCTAGCATATCTTCATAGTTTTTCATGCATGTTTCCTTGTTTTTGCCATGATTTACCACTTTGATGTTGTTGGCCTAGCCTTCTTGGGTTAGGATATATCTAAGTTTCATGTTTGTTCTTAGATCCACATGTTTTTATTCTCTTTGCCATGTTTATGCTTAGATCTACATGCTTATGTGTTCTTTGCCATGTTTTTGCTTAGATCTACATGTTGGTGCTTAGATCTATGTCCCTATGCTTAGATCCATGTGTTTATGTGCTCCGTGCCATACTTGTGTGCTTAGATCTATGTTGGTTGCTATGCCATGTGCTACTTTAGCCCTTTTTGTCCCTTGTTATTTCTCTTTCTTTGTTTCAGCCTTTATTGGTGGGGTGTAAATCTAGATCATGTGGTCTAGCCTACATCCTCATGCCTAGGACTATATTAAAGATTTTGGATCATTTCCTTTACATGTCTATGTTTGCTTGCTTGCTTCTATACTTTATCTCCATGTTAGCCTCTCTAGATCTAGGTTTTGCCATGCTTTGTACCCTCCATGGGCTTGTGGTTGTGTGGTTACCTCCGTCCCTCCTAGGGTTTATTTGGATGTAACCACTTATGAGATACACCTCCGTGGTGTTGGTGTGCTTGATTTAAACCTTTCTCCGTGCAATATTGTCATGCTTGCCTTACTTGCTTTATGCCACCTGTTTGGCTTTCTATGCTTCTTTGCATCTTTGTATGCTTGCCTATATGTTCATGCATCAGTCTATGTGTCGTCCATACTCCAATCCAATGCAACTATGGACACTCAATCCAAACCTACATTTGTCCTCCTAGGACACCCCCTTTTATTTGATAACATGTTTGTTTGCCTCTTCATATGCTGCACATGTTTGTTCTCCCCCATTTGGCATCTTTTCCAGCTTGTCTTTTGCATGCTTTTCCTTCCATTTGTTTCCTTGCTTGTTTGCTAGCTTGTTTCTTTTGTCCTTGCATGTACACGCATGGAGCGTGGACGCTTGGAGCAAGAGTATGACCTCCTAGGCACGCGCAAAAAGGGCAAGGATGCAAGTAAAAGGATGCAAGCCCATAAAGGACAATGTTCAATAGATTAGGGGGCCTAGCCCCTCTAAAGCAGTCTTCTCTTTCCCTCTCTCTAAGCCTCTTCTCTAAAGCATGTATTAGGATCCCCCTCCATATACCCCTTTTTATTTTCCTACTCCTTGCTTGGGCTGCGTTCCCTGGGTATGGCAATATCTGTTTTATATTTCTTATACCTTGTTGGGCCATACCCTTAGAACGTTGGTAATGTCTGATTTACTTTCCTGCTCTGTGTGGATGCATTGTGCATGATGTATGTATGTATATATATGTGCCTACGTGTGTGTGGGTGATTTTGCACTTTGTATGATAAACTCCTGTGGCTACATGAGCAACTCTCTCTAGTCATGAGAGCTCTTAACCTTGTAGTATGGGTATGTGCTCAAGGCAATTGCCGTAGGTGCATATTCATGCTATATTATGTGCACAATCATCACGGTGTGATTGTCTTGATCCATGTCACCCAGTAACATTGATTTTCCCATGTATGTGACACATATCAACATGCTTAACACTTTGGAGGGCTTCAACTCGTCACGATGCGAGCATGTCAATACGCGTCGTATACATAAATGCGAAACCCTACCAGTGTGCCATGGCACACCAAACATAAAACTCTGCCGAATTTTCACCACGAAAATGGGGCATCCCCAATTGTCGTATTCTCATATCAAAAGCTTGGTGAGAATAGCATTTTGCGTGCTATAACGCATCCGAGGCGAAGCACTACCAGATTTCTGCCACAAAAAATAAGGTGAAATTCTGCCAGATTTTCGCCATGGAAATTTGGCAATGACTTCAAACACGCTTAGAAGGCATTGATTAAGACCACGCCCATTCCTAAATCAAACCTCAAATCCCAACACATTTAAAGCCCCGAAAGCTAATGCCAATAGCTTGTTTTCAATTGCTAATGTCTAAAAATTATGATTTTACCAAAATAAAGGAATATCCACGGACAGGCGTTATGGGTTTTCTAACACCTTCCTCACAAGTAACTAGACTTCCGAACTCATGAATAAAGATTTTTTTCCCATCCACATTAGATTAGGAAAAATACCATTTTTCTTAGCCTAGGATCAGTAATAAAATCGAATAGAGTCAGGTGACTAATCACACCTTAGAAAAACCCAATGATTGGTGGGGACTTCACTTACCCTTGGTAATATCCTTAAAATCGACTTATAGTCCAGTCACTCACCCGAGGTACAACACACCTCCTCCACATATGTGCACGAGCGTCACCATGATGGTCGAGCAGCTGTGAGCCATCGACAATCATGTTCGTGCACTATGACATTAGGGTAGGTGTGTAGACCTATTCCCAAGGTCCCTAGCCTTAATGACAAGAAATCAAGTCATTACCAAAATGATCAGCACCTTGGGTGTATCCAATGAGTCAATTATTCCAAAAATGGCTCAACAAAACCAAACCCAAACCCAAGTGTGACCCAAAAGCTAAGCCTAAGAGCCCATGTTTGGCCTAATCTTCCTAAGGCTTACAAAAGGTGCGTATGTTGGGTATAAGATGCGTATGAGCCCAATTTGTGGTGTACACAACTTTTGGACAAAAACCTCAATTCACTCCATTTCTATTTTGGTGAAATTCTAGGACAACCAGCATAATTAACCTGCTGCTCAAATGTCCCACCTAACCCTAGAACCCTATTCTCCTATCTATTTTCGAATGAGGCTTTCAATGTCATTAATAGATATACTAGGAGTTTAAAGCAACTCATCGTGTATGTTGAAATTGCTTAGACAACCGCTTTGATCAATATTTCCCTTTCGGCTTGAGATAATAACTTTTCCTCCCATCCTTGAAGTTTCCTCTAAATTTTCGCCTTTATGTAATTGAAACTAGCTTTTTTCCTTCTCCCAAACAAAGAAGGCAAAACTCAAATACTTCTCATATTGCTTAATCTCCAAAACTCCCAATGCAATTTTGATACATTCCCTTTGCTCATTTGACGTGGATTTGCTAAAGAAGATAGTGGTCTTACTTTTATTTATTTGCTAGCCTGAACATTCTCTATAGGAATCTAAAATGTTTAGGACCTTCTAGCACTCCAAATCTATGGCTCCGCAAAACAAAAGACTGTCGTCTATGTTAGGACATATGTGAATCATGTTAGAAACATATGTCAATATAGAATTGGCTAATCTTTTAATAAAACGCACTTTACTTATAATTAGGTAGATCTAGGATGTGTTTAATGCTTCAAGAAACAAGAGTTCAAGTCCAAATGTTAAAGCCATGCAAGTCTGTCTAAGAAACAAGTAAAAAAGTGCTGGATTTTAAAGCTCAACAGATAGCATCTATCGAGGTTTAAAAGGCAGCTTTTGCCCAATGCTCGACAGCTGCTCGATAGATACCCTATCTATCGAGATTTAAGAAAATCAGTTTTTCAAATCTGATTTCACTCCAATCAGTGTTTACATGTTTGGGCTTTCTTTTCTCACAACCCTAAACATATATAAGGATTATTTTAAGGGCCGTCACAGGGAATGCAAGTGAGTGCAACTTGATGCAAAGGTTTTACACAAGCATATTGTGACCGGAGACATATGTCCTAGTTCATCTTTCTCTTCAAGAAGCTGCTACATTTGTATGCTGTAAGGTTTTGTAATCAAGGAGTTTCATGATTTTCATCGTGTTGATAAACTAAAGAACTTTGCAGCCAACATCCTTCCCAAGTTGGTGGTTAGTCAAGTACTTGGATTCGTGCATCGATTGGTTAGTCATGTACTGGGAGCTGTGCATTGAAAGGAGAGATTATCACTACAGAACAGGTCCAATTGGGTATTGGGGTAAGGGTTCAACTGTAAATTGATATAAGGTACTGGGATTTCTTTACTTGTAACCGCTTGTTGTGATAATAGTGAATTCTCGAAAGTGGTGACCTTAAAATCACCCAGTGAGGTTTTTGCCTTAGAGGTTTTTCCCCATTCATAAACAAATCACCGTGTCAAATTTATTTTCCGCTACTTATTAACTTAGTTGGTGATTTGTTTGTGCTACCACACATATTGCATGTTAATTGAATTAATTAATTAACTTGGCTAATTAATTGATTAATTTATAACAAAAGGTCAATACATTCTTAGGCTATCAAGTGATATCAGAGCAGGCACACTCTGATTAGGGTTAATCTTTGCTTTGTGATCCATTAACCCCTGTTGTCATGGATAGAGGAAAATCCTTAATTATACCTCTTTTATTTGATGACACTAACCATGCATACTGGAAAGTACGCTTGAGAGCTTTCTTGCAATCATTAGATGAAAAAGTGTGGCAAGCTATGAAGATAGGCTGGACCAAGCCTAAGGAACGCCGGCTGATTAGGATGATGCAAAGATCAAAGCGGCTAACTTCAACAGCAGGGTATTGAATGCCTTATTCAGTACAGTCACTAATGAGGAGTTTAAGAGGATATCATCTACTGAAACTGCAAAAGAAGCATGGACCATCCTCTAGACAACCTATGAAAGAACTAAGGTTGTCAAGGATTCAAAGTTTTAGAGGCTTACTACAAGCTTTGAAGAAATCAAGATGGAGGAGGATGAGTCATTCGATGAGTTCTATGCCAAATTCAAGGACATAGTAAACTTAACCTTTAATCTTAGGGAAACCATTCTTAAACCCAAGATTATTAGAAAGATGCTTAGATCACTATCTGAAAGATTTCATGCCAAGATCATCGTAATTGAGGAATCAAAGGATATTGACAAAATTCCTTTGACAGAGCTGGTTGGCAATCTGCAGACCTATGAGTTGGGTTTGACAAGGATTGGGAAATCTAGTAAGAGCAAGAGCATAGCACTGAAGGCCAAGAACAGTGACATAGATGAGTCTTCAGAAAATGAAGATTCTAAAATGAAATCCTACATTATAAGGCAGTTCAAAAAGTTTATGAAGAATGCTAATACCAAGGGAACTGACAAAGACCGCAAGCAGTCCAGGACCAAAGAAGGATGCTAGGGATGGCGGTTAGTACACTATTCCCTCAAGACCAAAGTGCTTTGGGTGTCAAGACTTCAGTCACATGAAACAAGAGTGTCCTACGTATCTTAAGACCATTGAGAAGAGTAAGGAACTTGCTGCAACTTTGAGCGACACCGAGCCTAAGGATGATTCTGATAATGAGGATGATGGAATCCTAAATACCTTCACTGCCACTGTAAATCCTACTGAGGGGATTGTTGAAGATGTGGATGATGAAGAGGACTTGATGGATTCTAGGTTCGAGAAAATGGACGATCAAGATGATATCCATACAGCCTATGAAAAGTTGTATAAGGTTTCTGAGAAGCATGAGAAACTATATAAGCTGGCCCCCAAGAAGCTGAGCGATGTGGAACTTGATCGAGAAGAGCTCTTCACAAAATTTGATGAAGCCAATCAGACTATTAGAACACTGCGATTTGAGAATAATTTCTTAGCGGAGAATACCAAGAAGCTTGAGGCAGAGCTATTTTAAGTCAGAACTCAGTTGGAAAGGACTTCAAGTGCAAAGCTTGATGAGATGCTCAGCCTTCAGAAATCTGCTTCTGATCGAAACAGTTTAGGGTATGACTTCTCTTCTCCTAGTGTTGCTTCTACTAGTACCACTGTTTTTGTTTCACCTGCTAATAATATTGAATCTGAGAATAATGTTGTGAAAACTGTATTAGCTAGTGAGGACATAGATAAGGGTAAATCTATCTTAAGAGCACCCCCTAAGCTTGATAAAAAAGAGACTAAAAACCCTAGGGCTAAGAAGAGAAACACTAAAAAATCTAAACAGAAGAAGCAACATCTCTGTCATCATGTAGAGCAACTAGACATACTCGACTAAATTGCTATAAGTGGTTAGCCACTCAACAGAGCAACAGCATGATCTCATCAGGAAACCAATTCATCCTCCTTTGCTCCTCTTAGAGATCTATTGAAAGCTGTCATATTCCTTTCGAACTTGAACGGTTTCAATTCTTCTCCCTCACTTCCAGATCAAAGGTTTGCAAAATGAAAAGGTTCTTCCAAGGTGTGAAAGGAAAAAGACTCTAAGTGATTTAGTCACTTTTTCTCTCTCTTCCCTTTCTTGTTTTTAAGTATGCATTACTTGTGTGTTTTGCCTTCTTGTTATGAGTCAGTTTAGTTTTATACTTTGCTTTGTTTAACATGTTTTTATTTGTTTATTTTCAGTTTTGTTTTATTTTTCTTTTCATAAAAATTTTAAAAAAAAATTAATCAGAAAAATACAAAAACAATGTGTGTTTTGTGTATATTGGTACTTGTATACCTTGAATGACCATTGAAACAAAATTTTCTAAACTTTGTATCATTTTGTAACTTAGATGAGCAACTCTATGCACAACTAAACAAGTGAGTTTTGTGACTTGTGTTTGTGATGAGTAAAATTAAGTAATCTCTTGTACTTAATTAACACTCGTATCATTCTTTTTGAAGGGAAGGAGTAGAAAATCCTAAGAGAAAGGCATAAATAATCATCTCACTACTATTACCCGCCAATCATGAAATGACATTAGTATGTTTCGGCATAGCAAAAGTGCAATGTAAAAATTTTAACATCATTGGGTATTTCTTTTCTCTTTCTTATATGCCCATGCCTAATATTCTTAACAAAAAAAAATATGCAAAGAAAAATAAAATCAAAAAGAGTCAAAATGCTTTATAAATGACTGCAAGCATGTCTTCTAGGAGATGTGGGAGTTATAGGATGTACTTCGAAGGTGATAATCCCCATCAAGCAGTTATGATTGTGTGTAAGTTAAAGTGATTTTCTCATATCTCAAATTGTCATAACATGCAGACAATTATGCAATCTTGCGATATTTTTCACACACAACACGCAATATTCTTTGCTACTCTTGATACATGTATAAGTACAATGTGATTTAGCCATCACAAGGAATACATGTGTTAATGTATACTCACTAAACTGTCTTGATTTGTTTTTTAAATATAAAATTGGTTAGACTTGTTGTGTGTGTGTGTGTGTGTGTGTGTGTGTGTGTGTGTGTGTTTTGAATCTAAATGCTTGACATTTTCCTGTTGAGAAATGTTTTTGAGAGCTTAAAATGTTGTTTGGATCTTTGGTATGCTTAATTGCATTTATATATGTGTTTTTCTCTTCTTTGAAAAACTATTTTTGTTCTATCTCGACAGCTTCTCGATACCTCTCAATAGCTAGGCTATCTATCGAGCCTCTTAAGCTTCCTTTCTCGATAGCTGTTATCATAATTTTGATGCATCAAGGTTTTTGAGAATCGGGATCAATAGCTTCTCGACAGCTTCTCGATCCATCAAGGAAGTTTCTATATGCTCGATAAATTCTCAATAGTTTCTTAATCCATCGAGGTCACTTTGTTGTGGACATCTCTCGATAGCTTCTCGATAGCTGCTCGATAGCTTCTTCTGGAAAATTTTAATTCTCAACACCTGTCAATCCATCGAGCTGCATTTATTTCTATATATAGGGTCAGCGCGAGATTTCTCTCATTTCTTCCTGATCTCTATTGATAGAAATTTTCTCCTCACCTTCCCAAACTCATCTCTCTCTCTCTCTAAACCTCAAACCCAGAAGCTTTTCGGCCTAAAGATCTTCTTCCTCCTCTGGTATGATCTCATTTCACTCATCTTATCATGCAATTCATTGTTTTGACCTAACTTTTGGGATTTTTTTTTTTAATTTAGGGTTTTTCAAAATTAATGAGTTTTTCACAAAATTTGTGGGTTGGTTTTTGTTTAAATGAGTTTAAATCATCATGCATTGCTACACATTTGCATTTTAACAATGATTCATGCATTTTAGATGTGTGTTTAATATGTTGAAATGATGTATACTGTTAGGTTTGGATTGGGCTAAGTCCATGATGTTTTTACTTTTGCATGTCACATGCTCATGCATTTTTCATGCATACGTACCATTTTTTTTTTTGTTTCTATCATATTGATATTAAACTATTGGTGCTTTTCTACGTGCTTCTCTCTCTCTCTCTTTCTCTCTCTCTCTCTCTCTCTCTCTCTCTCTCTCTCTCTCTCTCTCTCTCATTAGTTGCTCTATGGCACCTAAACGGAAATCCACTCCGTCCTAGAACCCTCTTCGTTCTGAGGCATCTTCTTCTTCTCCTCCTATTGATTCTACTCCATCTCATGTCAAGTTCCATGATGATAAAGCCCGTAAGGACTTTTCGAAGAACTTTTCACGACGCGACATTCATTCGGAACACCAAGTCATTCTATCAGATTTTTCCGATACTAACCTTCCCACTATCATCTATAATAAGGGTTAGGAGTCACTGTGTGGCATCTCGATCACCTGTCCTTCCATGATCATACAAGAGTTTTACTCCAACATGCACAAATTTGACTATTCTGTACCTCATTTTATCACTTACGTTCGGGGTACGCGTATGATAGTCACTCCAAATCTTATATTCGAGGTACTACATGTACTGAGGGTAGAGTTTGCTGACTACCCTGGCTGTAAGCATCTTAGGACTGATTCCAAAGACGAACTTTCGTCTCACTTTTGTGAGACACATTCATCTTGGGGTGACCATCAAAACACCCCTTGCTCGGGCTTTACAAAAGGTCCTAGGTTCCTTAACATGGTGATGACATTCGTTATTCATCCTTTGTCTCACTATAACTTTATCATTGAGCCTCGTGCTCGATTTTTGTTATCCATTCTTGATGGACTTACCATTGATTTTCCCTCTCACTTTGTACTCTCCCTTATAAATGTCTATAGGGATACGGCGACCCGTAATAAGCTCATTTTTCCTTCGGCTATCACGTGGATTCTCCGCCATTTTTCTGTCTCCTATCCAGAGTATACACATTTCTCTCCTATATGTGCTATAGATGCTGTTACCATTAGATGGAGCGAGGCCCAGCTTCAACCAAAGCGGTTGCAGACCGTGACGACGACTCCTCCGATTTCTTCCACTCCATCCACCTCCGCTCCTTCTTCTTCTATGGGTGGAGTGACTCTCGAGGCCATCATGGCATAGCTTGTGCGCATGGATGCTCGCCTTGACACTCTCAGTGATGAGTTGTGTCAGGTGAACACCCGTGTTAGTCATATCACATGACGACAGGTTGTCATGGGTGGTTTCACTGCTTCTTCTTCTCCATCTCCACCGGCTTCAGAGGATGAGAGTAATGATGGCTCCGGTAGTAATGATGCTGATGAGGACGATGATGCTAGTTCTTCTGGTGACGACAAGATGACAACTTAAGTTACTTACCCTTTGTCATTCATGACAAAAATGGGGAGTAGTTTTGGGATAAGAGTAGTCATGTATTTAGGGGGAGAGTCAACATAGGACATTTTTGTGATAAAGGGAGTGTTTATATTTTAAGGGATGTAGTGAGGTTATTCTGTATTTTTCTTTTCTTTCTTTTACTTCTACCTCATGTATATCGGTCTTGTGACCATTTGACATACATTATACTTATCTTTTGATATATATATGTTGATGTATGTTTATTCATCTATCTCTTCATGTGTTGTTTCTTTTCTCTCTTTATGCACATGCTTCTTATTTATTGTATGCAATTTTTTATTTATGTTTCACACTAAGATGTCATGATGAGTTTTGTTTAAAGTGTTTTAAAAATACAGGTTGTCAAAGTCTTTCTTGCCATGAACTCTCTTCTTGTAAAGTTTTTTAAGAGTTTGTATTAGGATAGATTTTATTGTATTCAACAAGTGAGTATGAGTTAAGTGGTTTATGACTTCTCTCATATGTTCATTTGTTTGTTGCGGTTTTGTCACGGATTACCAAAAGGGGAGATTGTTAAGACATATGTAAATCATGTTAGAAACATATGTCAATATAGAATTGGCTAATCCTTTGACAAAACGCACTTTACTTGTAATTAGGTAGATCTATGATGTGTTTAATGCTTCAAGGAATAAGAGTTCAAGTCCAAGTGTTAAAACCATGCAAGTCTATTTAAGAAACAAGTGAAGAAGTGCTAGATTTTAAAGCTTGACAGATAGCATCTATCGAGGTTTAAAAGGCAGCTTTTACCCGATGCTCGACAACTACTCAATAGATACCCTATCTATCAAGATTTAAGAAAATCAGTTTTTCAAATCTAATTTCACTCTAATCAATGTATACATGTTTAGGCTTTCTTTTCTCATAACTCTAAACATATATAAGGATTATTTTAAAGGCCATCACAGTGGATGCAAGTGAGTGCAACTTGATGCAAAGGTTTTACACAAGCATATTGTGACCGAAGACATATGCCCTAGTTCATATTTCTCTTCAAGAAACTACTGCATTTGTACGCCATAGGGTTTTGTAATCAAGGAGTTTTGTGATCTTCATCGTGTTAATGAACTAAAAAACTTTGCAGCCAACATCCTTTTCAAGTAGATGATTAGTCACATACTTGGATCCATGCATCGATTGGTTAGTCACGTACTGAGAGCCGTGCATTGAAAGGAGAAATTATCACTACAAAACAAGTCCAATTGGGTATTGGGATGAGGGTTTAACTGTAGGTTGGTATAAGGTACTAGGATTCCTTTACTTGTAACTACTTGTTATGATAATAATGGATTCTCGGGAGTGACGACCTTAAAATCACCCGGTGGGGTTTTTGCCTTGGAGGTTTTTCCCATTCATAAACAAATCATTGTGTCAAATTTATTTTCCGCTGCATATTAACTTAGTTGATGATTTGTTTGTGCTACCACACGTATTGCATGTTAATTGAATTAATTAATTAAATTGGCTAAATAATTGATTAATTTATCACAAGGGATACATTCATGGCCTATTAGTTTGCAAACAATAAATAGGTTAGTCTTGGGCTGTATCTACAAAGAGAATAGCCCTAAATCTCCCCTTGAACTGCAGCTTAAGAAATCAGACCATGTAAGCCTTCGATGCAAAGGAGGAAGAGGAATGGGGGAAAAGGGTCCCCTTGGGGAATACCTCTAGATGGGGTGATCAAACCCTTTGGCTCACCATTTACCAAGATGGAATAGGAGACAGATGAGACTTATCCATTGCTCATTAAAACCAATCTTCCTCATCACTGCTTCCAAGTAGGACCACTTAACCCTATCATAGGCCTTACTCATATCTAACTTTATAGCCATAAAATCAACCCAATATGTTTCTGCATGTTGTGAAGGGACTCAAACACTACTAGAATATTATAAAATATGAGACAGCTTTTTGTGAAAGTACTTTGGTATTCAGCAATGATTTTGGGCAAAATTTTCTTTAGTCTATTAGCCAAAACTTTCGAAAAAATTTTATAAAAGACATTGCATAGACTAATGGGTCTAAATTCCGACACAAACTCTGGATTTTTGACCTTGGGAATAAGAGTAATAAAGGTATGATTGAGTTGATGTGGTAAGGAAGCATTATTGAGGAAGTGGAGGACAAATTGGGTTACCTCATCACCAAGGACATGCTAGTAGTACTGTTAGTAGAAAATAGGGGGCATTCCGTCTGGTCCAGAAGCTTTTAGGAGGGCCATCTTTTTGATTGCTTCTTTTACTTCCCATTCCATAAAATCTGATGATAACTGGGCATCCATATCTGCTGTGATTATCCTGTGAATGGTGCTAACTGCTGCATCCGTAGATTGTGGAGCTACTGACGTGAAAAGGTTTTGGTAATATGAAACCAAGGTATCAGTTATATCCTCCTGTTTTGAGGTTCATTCACCATTACTCATTCGGATCCTTTTTTCCTCTGGGTGGCTTTGCCATGAAAGTAAATGGAATTTCTATCACCATGAGTCGCCCAATAAGTCTTTGACCTTTGCAACTGTTGGAATTATACTTAAAAAGTAATAATTCAAGAGAAACAAATATAATACATCTATCAATTAACAATTATATCATGTGCATATGTAATAAAAAAAACAACAATAAGATGTGAGAAATTTTCATACTAGATTATATTATTCAAGGGCCTCACAAGCAATCAGGATGCTCTCCCCAGCTGGGCAGGATTAACAAGAGCTTTATTTTCTCTTTCACACCCCCTTGCAAGTGTGGCCTTGACAATATTTATAATATTCAGAAAGGACGTGACCAGCCATAAAATCCTTCCTATCGTAATAACACTTCATGTAACAGAAATGTTACATTTGTTAATAAACAACTTTATTAATTAGATTCATTAATGAAGAAGTTTATTAATGTGTTATTACTTTTGTAACTCCATGCTAATACATGGATTCATCTATCATTCATATCCAGAACTACTATAATGACAACACCTTTAATAGGAGTTCAAGTTACTAGTATTGATATGATAGATTTATTAAAGCCAACACTCAACGTGCATGAATCTCATTATGGAAGGACTTCCGAGATTATTATACACTAACCATCGAAAGACTAGCCCTTATTGTCTTCCATAGTCTGAGCAATTTTAACTTGCACCTCCCTTCCATCATGGTCCAACAATGTACCTATTAGAATAGGCTACATCATGATGAATATGGTCAAGTCGACTACAATGAATGCATTCATAATCATAGTCTACTAAATCAAGTAGACCTATTTCAATATATCAATATCTTATATCATAAAAATATTGCATAATTTCACAAGAGACTGAATATTTATTTGTTAATAATAGAGGCATCATATATATTATGTTAGGCCACATTATTCTAACAGTCTCCCACTTGGCCTAACATAACCCCATTTCCAATACATGTGTTTCAAATAGCCCAGAGGACAAGCCTTTGGTAAAAGGATCAGCCAAATTTTGCTTTGATGAAACTCTCTGAACAACCACTTTCTTCTTCTTAATCATATCTCGAATGTAATGGTAACGACCCTCTATATGTTTTGTGCGAGAGTGACATTTCGGATCTTTGGTGATAGCAATGGCAGAATTGTTATCACACAAAATGGGAATGGGTCTTTGAACACATTCTACAATTAGCAACTCTGTTAAGAATTGTTTTAAATATACAGCTTCTTTTGCTGCAGCATTCAAAGTTATATATTCAGCTTCCATCGTAGATTGAGCAACACATTCTTATTTCTTACTTTTCCATGCAATAGCTCCACCACATAACATAAATACAAAACCAGAGGTAGACTTTCGACTATCTAGACACCCTTGATAATCAGAATTTGAAAATCCAGATAAATTTAAATCATCAGAGCCATGATATGTCAATTTCCTACCTTTAGTCCGCTTCAAATATCTGAAAATCCATTGAATAGCCATCCAATGAAGTTTTCCTGGATTACTTTGAAAACGACTAACCATACTGACTGTAAAAGCAATATCTGGTCGAGTACAGATCATGAGATACATAAGACTTCCTACAGCAGATGCATACGGGTGTAACTTTGAGTCTAGTTTGTCTTGCTCATTTTTAGGACAATCTTTCTGAGAAAGTGGCCTAAGAAAATTATAGGGAATCCTCCCACTCAAACAGTCAACCATATGAAACTTTTCTAGTAAAGTCTCGATATATTTTTCCTGGGAGAGACTCAATTTTTTATTCACCCGGTCTCATTCAATTTTAATCCCCAAAATGTATGACGCTTCACCTAGGTCCTTCATTTCAAAAGTTTTGAATAGCCACTGCTTGATTTCAGAAAGCATCTCGATATCATTTCTTGCCAGCAGAATATCATCCACATATAATGTAAGAATGGCAACCTTATTCAAATTTTTCTTCACATATACACAAGGTTTAGAAGAATTTTGCATAAACCCCAAAACTATTACTGATTCATGAAACTTCAAATTCCACTGTCTTGATGCTTGCTTTAATCCATAGATAGATTTTTCTAACTTGCATACCTTGTTCTCATCTCCTTTTGAAATAAAACCCTCAGGTTGCTCCATATAAACATCTTCTTCAAGATCACCATTTAAAAACGCAGTCTTTACATCCATTTGATAAAGTTCAAAATCAAAGAATGCAACTAGAGAAAGTATAGCACGAATAGATTGGACTCTTACAACTGGAGAAAAGGTTTCTTCAAAATCAACTCCATATTCTTGAGAATAGCCCTTTGCCACCAATCTAGCTTTGAACTTTCCACTTTTCCTGAGACATCTCTCTTTCTTTTAAAAATCCATTTGCATCCAACTATTTTCATTCTCTGTTGCCTTTCCACTAGCCTCCAAACACCATTCTTTTGCCTAGAATCAAGCTCCTCATTCATAGCACTAATCCAATTATTTGAATCAGTATCTTCTAAGGCTTGAGAGTATGTTGCTAGGTCTCTCAAATCTTGACTAACTTTCACCTTCTTATAGTTTTCACTATTATAAAGGTAATAGTCAGACATATCATGCCCCTTAGAAATTCGAGTGCTTCTTCTCAAAGGTGTTGGATCTATAGCTTTCACTATTATTGACTCTGTATCTCTTTGTTCTTCCAAGACTTCCTTTTGAAAATCATCATTACCCTCAATTTCAAAAAGATCCTCCAAAAATTTTACATTTCTACTCTCCAAAATTACTTGACTTTCTGGATCAAACAATCTATATCCTCTAGACCGCTGTGGGTAGCCCACCATGACACACCTTTTTGTTTTAGACAACAATTTATCCTACTAGGATCAGGAATTAAAACATGAGCAATACATCCCCATATCCTAATATGAGACAAACTAGCTATCTTACCAACAAACAACTCATGAGGTGTTTTCTCTAAGGCTTTAGTGGGAATTCTATTTAAGATATGCATAGCTGCTAGAATAGCTTCACCCCAAAATGAAGTTGGCAAATTTGCTCTTGCCATCATAGATCTAACCATGTCTTGGAGTGTTCTATTGCATCTCTCAGCAATCCCATTAGCCTCAGGGGTATATGGAGGAGTGCGAAAATGAACAATTCCATTCTCAGCACAATATCTCTCAAAATCATTTGATACATACTCTCCACCTCTATCTGAATTGACAGATTTTATTACATTGTTTGTCCATTTTTCAACCTCAAGTCTATAAGTGATAAACTTTTCTAAAGCCTCCGATTTATGTTTCATCAAATAGACATACCCATATCTAGAAAAGTCATCAGTAAAGGTGATAAAATAACGATATCCTCCTCTAGCATTTATATTTATAGGTCCACAAATATCAGTGTGAACTCTCTCCAAAACCTGAGAAGTATGACCTCCTATAGAGTAAAACTTTTTCGTCATTTTCCCTTCAATGCAACTTTCATATGTTGGATAATCTTCTAATATGACATCACTTAACAGACCCATTTTGATCATTCTTCCAATTTTTTGTTTACTAACATGTCCCAATCTTAAGTGCCATAGATAAGTTGCATTATCTTTCACAGAAACATTAACATCACACACAATACTCCCACACAAATGCACTTGATACATATTATTATTTCGAAAACCATATAGCACTACAACATTATTTTTCTTCATCAAGAACCGTCCATTTCCAAAATAAAAATCATAACCAAGTTTTTCTAGCATAGAAACATATAACAAATTTCTCCTAAGACTCGGAGCATACAAACAATCAACTAAATCAAAAGTTGACCCATTATTTAGTTTTAACTCAAAAACTCCTATGCCTTCAATCTTGGCTTTTGCATCATTTCCCATATAAATGTAACTTGCTCCATCATTTATTTTCTGTAGCCCTTTAAACCCCTGCATAGTATTAGAAATATGAGCAGTAGCTCCTGAATCAGCCCACCAAGATCCCAACTTAATAATAGTTGTATTAATTTCATTGAGAATAAGATTGCCAAAAATACTTTGAGGTTGTTTCTCACGTGACCTCAAAAGAGAATGACATTCAGATTTTTTATGGCCTGATTTGTTGCAATGATAGCAAATAATCTGTTTTGTTTTGACCTCAACATCTTGCTTAACTAAAGTCTTCTTGTTACTTCTCCAATCATTTTTACCACTTTTGAATTTTCTTTTCTTCTCAAACCTTTTGCTTCCTTTAGGAATAGACTCCTTTTGTTCAGCAATGTTAATTGAAAAATTATTAGCTCTCACCTTTGCATCCTCTTTAGCTGTGACCTTAGATAAGAGATCATCTAATGTCCAATCCAAACTCGAAACAAAATAAATTTGTCTTAAGGTATCATAAGAATTGGGCAAGGATGACAAGATAGTTGAAATTTTTGTTTTATCATCTATTGGTCTTCCTTGAAGGGCTAATTCATCAGTTAAGACAATCATATTAATCACATGTTGACGAGCATCTTCTCCTTCTGATAATTTAGTCCTAATAAATTTTTCCCATAAGCCTTCCACATGTGCACTAGACTTTTTTCCAAACTTCACTTCTAGGCTATCAATTATGGATTTAGCACTAGGGGAATTCATATAGCTAACCATCAATGAATCAATCATATATCCCAACATAAAAAATTTCATTTTGTTATCTGCCTCAATCCATTTATTATAGGAGATTTTATCAGACTCAACAAACTCCTCATTGGGCTTAGGTGGACATTCAGATTTAATACAATGACTATAATCATAAAACCCCATGTACAAATCTACTCTACGTTTCCACTCTGCATAATTGGGTCCAGAAAGTGTACAATTTTTCATGATATCAGCCATGTTCAGAGAACCAAAGGAGTTTGCCATCTCTCTGTAAAACGCAACACATATAATTTGTGTATTAAAATCCAATTCTTTTGGCTATCAATTTCTTTTGATAACATACAAGAATTTATATTCAATGACAAATATTTCAACCAATTAAATTCATCCCGTATCCGTAGGGCGTAAGGAAGAATTTAATCAATTAGTATTTATCTCTTAAATATTTATTTATATTAAATTAGAGCCTGTGTCTATCCGTAGAGGCGTTGACACACACACACACACACACATATATATATATACATTGTGTCTATCCGTAAGGGTGTTGACACATTTATATATATAATCTTTCAAAATCCTATCTCATCCATGTGATTAACCGAAGGGGTGTCATCATGTTTGAGTTTAGAATAATGAAAGAATTATAGATGTATTAACTTTGAAGAAAACTAACTCCCACTACAAACTTAAAATTAACTAAATGGCGTTATGTTGTATTTGTTACAACCATTTATTAATAAAATTTATTGTATACCTAACATATAACAATATCACATGTATAGGGGAAAAAAAATTAACCATAAAGACAAGTTATCATAAATATTAGCAGAGCCTACATGCTTGTGACTGTTAGAATTATGCTTAAAAAGTAATAATTCAAGAGAAACAAATATAATACATCTATCAATTAACAATTATATCATGTGCATATGTAATAAAAAAAAAACAACAACAATAAGATGTGAGAAATTTACATACTAGATTATGTTATTCAAGGGCCTCACAAGCAATCAGGATGCTCTCCCCAGCTGGGCAGGATTAACAAGAGCTTTATTTTCTCTTTCACACCCCCTTGCAAGTGTGGCCTTGACAATATTTATAATATTCAGAAAGGACATGACCAGCCATAAAATCCTTCCTATCGTAATAACACTTCATGTAACAGAAATGTTACATTTGTTAATAAACAACTTTATTAATTAGATTCATTAATGAAGAAGTTTATTAATGTGTTATTACTTTTGTAACTCCATGCTAATACATGGATTCATCTATCATTCATATCCAGAACTACTATAATGACAACACCTTTAATAGGAGTTCAAGTTACTGGTATTGACATGATAGATTTATTAAAGCCAACACTCAACGTGCATGAATCTCATTATGGAAGGACTTCCGAGATTATTATACACTAACCATCGAAAGACTAGCCCTTATTGTCTTCCATAGTCTGAGCAATTTTAACTTGCACCTCCCTTCCATCATGGTCCAACAATGTACCTATTAGAATAGGCTACATCATGATGGATATGGTCAAGTCAAGGACTACAATGAATGCATTCATAATCTTAGTCTACTAAATCAAGTAGACCTATTTCAATATATCAATATCTTATATCATAAAAATATTGCATAATTTCACAAGAGACTGAATATTTATTTGTTAATAATAGAGGCATCATATATATTATGTTAGGCCACATTATTCTAACAGCAACCACATCCGAGTCTCTTTGTCAAGAAGTTCAGTTATCTCCTTTTTAATATCCTGAACCCGAAAATTCACTCCTGTTCGAATAGCTTCCCTTTCAGCGGTTTTGAGTTCTGCCTGTAGCTTCTCTAACTTTCTCCTCACGTTGCCAAAATGCTGTTTGCTCCACCTCTTCAATTCCGACCCACACTTATTAATCTTCTTGATCACACGGATTGATGGACCATCATTAATATCTGAAGCCTAAACGGATCCAATGGTCTTTGTACATCCACTATCTGAATTCCACATTTCTTCAAAGCGGAAAGGTTTGGAGAGCCGAGGAAGATCTATTAAATAATTTAATGGTTAAGTGAAGCTATAATAGTAGGAGGTCCTATTATAAATTAGTGGCTCATGAATTGTATATGGAAAAGAAATTTTTAGTCATGTTTTCTTGTATGTATATGAAAAAAAACATCAAGTAACTTTATTAAGATAAAGTTGAACATGGTCAACAAAAAAATGAATCAAATATAAACATATTAATATTGTTTGATGATAAGCTTAAACTCGACTTACGTTTTAAATAAAATTAAATGAATAAACCTGAAAAAATATACTTGGTTCGACTTATTTACAACCTTACTTTAAAGCTAAGTGTAGTGTTACAAGAATTTTGACCTCAAGATTTAATCTGTTATCTGTTAGCATCCTAACTATAGGGTTTAAAATGAAATTTTCCCTTACCTTTTATTTTTACTAATCAACAGTAAATTCTACATCACGAATGAAAAGGTTTTAGTTTGTTAGTTTTAGACAATTCACTGACGTATCTTTTCGAGGGTGGGAATTTACTGGTATATCTTGATTAATGTACATTCCAATCCACATATAGATCAATTTGACAAAAATTTGAAATAAGTTGGATCTTGAGAAACGCTGTAATCTAAAAGTATTTTGATATTCAAAAATGAATTAACACAGATTTTTTTTTTCTTTTTTCTGATAGAATCAATTTTGGTTGGTGAGATATGAATTTACAATAAAAGTTTCTTAGAAATAGTGAAAACTAAGATTTAAGATGGAGAGAGAAAACTTGAAACGCTTTGATGAGGAAGGAATACTCTGGCCCGCAACACAAAGAAATTCAAGGATAGTCATCAAGTAGCAAAAGATAAGGAAGACAATCTACATGATAAGGCAGGAAGCTACAGAGATAAGTTGGTGGGATCAATTCCTGGGGCATTTGAGAAAGCTTTTGGCTTTGCTTGTGACATGCAAGAAGACATTGAATCTGATGATGAAGATGAACACGCAGAAGATGGCAGCCTCAGAGTGTGCTTCTCCAGGGATGATAAAACCCGTATGAGAGCACCCTGGCACCAAGCGCTCATTATCAAACCTTTTGGGAGGAAGGTGGGTTACTCGTTCCTTGTTTCCAAGATTCGGAGTATGTGGAATCCAAGGGGAGGTATGGATTGCATTGATTTGGGATTTGATTTTTATCTAATCAAATTTAAGCTTAGAGAGGATATGGATAACATTCTTAAGTGAGGCCCTTGGTTTATAGGGCAGCACTTCCTTGCCATTAGGCAATGGGAACCTGAATTCCATGCATCTTCAGCAACTCTTTCTTCAGTTGCAGTGTGGATCAGGCTACCAAAATTACCTATAGAGTTCTATGAGCATAATGCGTTGCTGAAGATAGGCAGAGCTATTGGTCCTGTTCTACGTATTGATGCTAACACTGCCAATGGAGCTAGAGGGCGTTTTGCTCGTTTATGTGTCCAGGTCAACCTTGACAAACCTCTGGCAAAATCCATCTATCTGGGGAGGCTTAAACAGAGCATTATGTATGAAGGTATTGGCACCCTTTGCTTTGAATGTGGACGAATTGGGCATAGTAGGGAAGTGTGTCCATTCTTAGTCCGTGGGCATAGTAGGGGTGTTCAAGAGGAGCATGGTGGTGGAAGTCAAGAGGAACAGAGAGGTGTAGCTGCAACACCTGTGGTTGAAGAAGCTCTTGCCAGCCAACAGGATGAATATGGGGATTGGATGATTGTGACCAGACGTAAACCATTTAACAAAAACCGAGACAAGCTGAGTGGCTCAAGTGGGAGCCAAGCTGATGAATCATCCCAAATGCCTATTGAAAGGACCTTGCCTAGGGCAGGGGAAAATGATAGGGCGGCGGGGAAAAGAAAAGCACCACATTTGCAGGGTGACAGATCACATAGGGAAGAGTCTAAGAGTTTCCCGTCTCATCACAACAAGACAACTGATGGAAAAGGTACTATTAGAAATGGCAGCCGTGCTAACTCCAAACTAAAGACCAAAGTTACCGTTGGTAATCATAAAAGTGTAATGGGCCTGGGTAAGGATAAAATTTTGTTCGTATTTGGAGCGAATGCAAGCCCATCGAAAGATGGTGGGTTGGACCAAAGGCCTTGCTCTTTATCTAATGCAGCTGAGGCTGTAACAAAACCAGGTATAACGGGTAATGTTTGGGAGTCTAATACCCTGAATTTCAACAACCATGGAGAGAATAGAGAGGTGGGCGTTGTTTTACAGGGGCAAAATTGTACCAATCGGAGACGAGACAATCAGATGGATAAGGCAGGACCCAACGGAGATTTGGGGGTGGTTCGACTTGGAGTTGATGCTGGCCTGGAAAAATATGTTCCCTCTGACGGAGGAGAGCAGAACATTAGGCTACCTTCCTGTGATGAACAGGGCATGGGAGCTAACACCGAATCCATGGTGAAGGTTTGTCACAGACCAACCAGCGTTTCAAGCCCCTTCACCAGTAAACTCAAGCTCGTCAGCGACAAGATCAAGTGTGCCACTCTCAGAAAAATATCTGACCGAGGCAGAGAAGGAATGGACGGAAACTTTGATTTCTGTGAGGAAGATTCCTCAAGACAAGCCTGTGGAATGCTTTATGAAGGGGAGCTTAAATAGGATAAAGATGATCCAACTGGCAGAAGCCAAGATCTCAGGCACCATTCTCACCAAATCCTCAGTAGGGGAGAGGGGGATAATCCAACACTCGGTTACTCTATTCCGAGAAAGGTTGGTGAGCAAGGCGGAGGTGATGAGAGCATGGAGATTGAGAGACACTGAGGATGCTTCTTCCTTGGTGCCTTATGACTCTTCCAAAATCCCATTTAAGATGATGAATATTCTAATTTAGAACTGTAGGGGTGCTATGAAACCCCAATTCAGAAAGACAGTGATGGACTTGGTGGAGTGGCATACCCCATTGCTAATGGTGATCACAGAGACTAGAATGAGTGGTGCTAGGGCTATAGAAATGATTGAGTCCCTGCCTTTTGATGGTTCAGTGGTAGCTGATTCTATTGGCTTTGCTGGGGCCATCTGGATGTTCTGGAGGACTGACTTGGTGCATGTGGACGTGTTGGCCTCAACAGAGTAGGAGATCCATGCCATTATTCGAGTAAGATCTCAATCCCTTACCTGGATTATTAGTGTCATTTATGCTAGTCCTAGGTTTGTTGAAAGATGCATGCTATGGGAAAATCTTAAATTAATAGCCACCTTACATGACCTCCCTTGGGCCTTTATGGGAGATTTCAATGAGGTTATTGCTGAAGAAGAAAAGGCTGGGGGTAATCCTATTTGTCAAAGAAGAGTGAGGGCTATTCTTAATTGTATGAATGAGTGTCAAATGATGGATTTGGGATTCTCAGGGCCTAAATTTACTTGGACTAATAAGAGAGAATTGGGGGGTCTCATCCAATGTAGACTTGATAGAGTTTGGGCAAATCCTGAATGGAAATCTTCCTTCCCTAAAGCAAATGTAACTCATTTGGCCAGAGTTAACTCGGATCACTGCCCCTTATTGCTTAATCTGTGCCCTAATCTGTCTAATGCCTTCAATCGTCCATTTAGATTCCAACCTATGTGGTTAAGCCACAATGATTTTCCAGCCATTGTTAGGGAATCTTGGAATGGTATGGAAAATAATCTTATTGGAGCTGTCAATAGATTCACCCACAAGGTCCAAATTTGGAATAAAGAAGTCTTTAGAAATATATTTGTGAGAAAGAGGCAGATCATGGCAAGGTTGCTGGGAGCCCAGCGTGCGCTTGCCAATAATCCTAATAGCTTCCTAATCAATCTCCAAGAACAATTATCTGAAGAATACAATGAGATTCTACAACTAGAAGAGGATCTGTGGGTTATGAAATCTAGAGTCAACTGGACTATTTTTGAAGAGAGAAACACTTCCTATTTCAATTTGACTACCTTGGCTAGAAGAAGTAAGAACAGAATCACTAGCATATTGAATGATGAAGGGGTTTGGGTTCATAATGTGGAGCAAGTTCAAGAAGTTTTTACCAAAAGCTTTATTAAGCTATATCAGACAGACCAAACTGCCTGTCCTTGGTTTCAGAGATGGGATTCAGAGTGGTGCATGAGGCTAGAGGTTGAAGAAGCTAATGTTGTGGGACTGATGCCTTCAAATAAAGAAATTTGGGATGCCCTCAAATCCATGAAGCCATACAAGGCTCCCGGAAGTGATGGGATGCATGCTAGGTTCTACCAGAGGTTTTGGCTTGTGGTTAGGGAATCTGTGAGAAATGAAGTGAAACAAATCTTTGCCAACCAAAAAATCCCAGAATATCTTAACCAAACCCTTATTGCCTTGATCCCAAAACAATTGGGACCTAAGACAGTTAGCCAATATAGACCTATAAGCCTATGTAACACTGTGTATAAAATTGTCTCTAAAATCCTTGTTCAAAGAATTAAACCCCTACTGCCTAGACTTATTTCTCCTATACAAGATGCTTTTCTGGAAGGGAGGAGAGGAACAGATAATGTAATCATTGCTCAAGAGCTTATTTATTCCCTTGGGAAAAGAAGAGGTAAAGAAGGGTATATGGTGGTGAAGATAGACTTGGAGAAAGCCTATGATCGTTTAGAATGGAGTTTTATTAGGATGATACTCATACACTTTGGGTTTCCTAAAAACATCATCAAGCTCATCTTAAGCTGTGTGGCTACTTCATCTACATCCCTTCTATTCAATGGAAGCAAACTTCAACCCTTCTGCCCCTCAAGAGGAATCAGGCAAGGAGATCCCATCTCTCCCTATCTATTCCTTTTATGCATGGAGTTTCTTGGAGCTCAAATAACCAAGATGTGTGAGGACAATAAGTGGGATATGGTCAGAGCATCCAGGAATGGGCCTAGCTTCTCCCATGTTCTCTTTGCTGATGATATTCTACTCTTTCCCAAAGCTAATACCAAGAATTGTAATTCCATTATGGAAGTTCTTAACAACTTTTGTAACCTGGCTGGGCAGAAGCTAAACTATGGTAAATCTAGAATATTTTTTTCACCAAATGTACCTGCTAGGAGGCGGAGGACTATGTGTAGGAAACTGGGGATCATTGCTGCCAATAACCTTGGTAAATATTTGGGCTTCCCCATCATCCACAAAGGCAGAGTTGGTAATGCTTTCAATTTTATTCTGGACAAAATCCAAAGCAAGCTAGCTGGTTGGAAATCTAGAGTACTATCAAAAGCTGGTAGACTGGTGCTTGCCAAGACTGCTGCTGCTCCCATTGCAGAGTATTACATGCAGTGCCATAGCCTTCCAGTTAGAGTGTGTGATTCCATTGATAAAATGATGAGGGATTTCGTTTGGGGGTCAACTGAGGAAAGGAGGAGAATGCATATGGTGAGGTGGAGTACTGTTACGTTGCCCAAAGAGTTAGGAGGTTTAGGGCTTTATTCAATGAAGCATGAAAATGAAGCCATTTTAGCCAAACTTTGTTGGAGGCTTGCCCATGAGGAAGGGAAGCCATGGGCAAATATGCTATCAGCAAAATACCTCTATTCCAATAGAGTAACTGAAGAAGGTACGCATTTGCCTTGCTCTCAGATTTGGGCTGCTTGCAAAAAGGGAGGGCCTATTTATGTGAAAGGCTTAAGATGGACCGTTAGAAATGGGGAAGCTGTGAGCATGTGGAGGGATTTCTGGCTGCCTTGTGGGAGATTAAGGGAGCTAATTGAAGGACCCCTGACCCGAGAGGAAGAAGAGTTGATTGTTAGACAATGTTTTGATGATAACCATGTTTGGAAGCCTTCAAGCATCTCCTTTGAGCTCCCAGCAAGTGTGTTCAACACCATTAAGGCCACACCCTTCTCTTTTGTGCATCAAGGAAGTGATAGTCTCATGTGGGCCTATTCCAATAATGGTTTTTTCTCATTCCAAGCTGCCTATCTTCTTGCAAGGGGATTAAACCCCCTAAACCCGGATACTTTGTCATTTAAATGGGTTTGGAAGTTTTTTGAAACATTGCCAAAGATCCATTTCCTTATCTGGCTTTGTCTTCATGATAGTCTTCCTACAGCTCAAGTGCTAGGTTCAAGAGGTTTAAGCCTCGATCCTCTATGTAAATTGTGTTATAATCATAATGAAACTATAGAGCACTTATTCAGGAGCTGTGAGGTTGCTCACCAATTCTGGACGTAGCTGCAAGTGCCCCATTGCACCAGAAATTCATTCACTCTTCCCTTTAAAGCTTGGTTGGAAGTCAACTGTAATGATGGTATGAATGTCTCTGTTAAAGGTATTCCTTGGAAGGTGCTGTTTCCTATGGGATTGTGGCATTTATGGACTCACAGAAACAATTTTCTTTTTAGAACTGGTGTTGTGGATCCTCAGATATGGAGAAAATGCATTCAAGCCGGTGCTGAATTTTTCTCTCTTGGGTTTGCTTCTAAGTTCAAACAACAAAAATCCATTGTTCTTGTGGGTTGGGAGAAGCCACCGAGGGGTTGGTTGAAACTCAATACCGATGGTTCAGCTATGAGGAATCCAGAAAGAGCTGGTGGAGGAGGGTTAATTAGAGATCATGATGGGGCTTGGCTGAAAGGTTTTGCAAGAGGTCTTGGATTCACAAACAGTGCCTTGGCTGAGCTATGGGCACTTAGAGATGGGCTGCTGCTAGCCAAGGAAATGGAAATTCAACAACTTTTAATAGAATTTGATGCTTTAAGCATTGTTATTCTAATGAACAATGAATCTGAAAACCTCTTAATGGAGCCTCCCTTATCTGATTGCAGGAGCCTTTTGAAAGAAATTCCAAACAAGCGCGTGATCCATGCATTCCGGGAAGCAAACCAATGCGCTGATGCATTGGCTAAACTAACAGCACAATCTTTGTATAGTTTTGTTACTTTTTGTAACCCACCGCCTGTGGTGGAGGATATATTAGCTTTTGACAAGGCTAATTTGCGTTGTAATAGACTTGTGAATTCCTAAGTTAATGTTTAATCATGTTTTTACCGAAAAAGATATGAATTTACAATTATTAGTTGAGCAATTATTGCCTGTGGTATTGGGCGTAATAATTAGAGAGATTACACCATTGTATTTTGTATAGATAAAACTTGGAACAATTACTGGCTTGGCAGTTGGCATACAGCACGATAAAAGGAAAATTCCCATATGTATTTGTGCAACAAAAATTGAAGATAGGAATAGGATACAAGTAGTTGTTATTCATCATCGAACAAAAAGATACTAAAACAAAAACAGTATTTAAGAGTGTGTATGATATTCCACAACCATTGAAACTTAAAGTTAAAACATGTCAGAGAGGGTAGGTAGCTTGACCTCTCCCTTGGTAGAAAGGGGAATGGTAAAGTTTCCAATGATGGGAAGGTCAATAGTGATACCCAAATCCAACTCATAGTCTATGTCCCCATCTGCACAAACATCCTTTGCCAAGCTCACCATTATACTGTGTGCCACCTTCACTGGAACCTCTAGCATTGTTGTGTCACTCGCCTTCAGAGACCCTGGGTCTGGTACTGTCCCTGATGCAATCACCCTGACCCACACATACATAAAATTACCATAAATTATTGCAAATTTAATTTTGATTTTATCAATCCATATCTTTTACATTTAAAACAAAAAAAATTAAGTTATTATAATTTACAACGAGATCAAAAAGAAATGGAATTTTAAATTTGATCACCGCGTCTATATGGTAAATATGCAGTTACAAATAATCAAGCCAAAGCAATAGGAATTAAACCTAAGACAATTTCAAATAGAAAAACTTCAATCATTTCAATTTCAATTTCAATTTGTTTGAGAGAGGAAAAGGAGTGTTTATCACAAATAGTCTAAATAGCTTTGAACGAGTTTTAAATTTGTTTGAATTCTTAGTATTAAGAATTAAGATGATGGAATATCCCCAATTCATATCTATTCAGCATATCTAGTAAGTTATGAGCAACACATTTCTGTTTATCTCTTAATATGTGAACTATAAACATGAAAGGAACCTATGAAAGTTTTTGCCTCCTTAATCAAATAACCGAAGAGGCCAAGGAAACATCATGGTTTCTCAAAGAATTGATCATTGTAGCTTTTAACCCTTGGAAACCATAATAACTTTGATAAAGTATGCATAGTTGTATACCAAAGATAAAAAGTGTCGATCATATAGCGTCCAGTCAGAACTTCATCTTTTGAGCATATGCCCGTGGCAGATTCTTCAAAGGAATTTTTAGATGTTTAATAAAGCAAAAAAGATGTGGTATTGTGGAAGCTCTAAATTCCCTTCGAAGAACACCACCAAGCATATGCTTAAATTGATTTTTTTTTTTTCTTTTTTGTTTTTTTCCTCTTTAAAAATGCTTTAAGAAGTCACAAGCAAAAAGAGATCACACTCTTTGAAACTGCTATAAGGTACCACGTACCGAAGAATTGTAACTAGATTAAAATGAACAAAGTTGGAGTAATGTCCATGTTCCATGGTGCAAATGAAAAACATATAAATGTGATTGAATTCAGTATTATCCCATCATTATCATCTACTATCTATTATCTATGCTACTATTTAAAACGCTTTTACCATTGAATTCTTCTTCTTTTTTTAAGTTCGAAAATACCCTAACGCCTCTAGCAAAACTAAAATACATTTTGATAAAAATGTAATTCTAACTCTCACTAAAACATTGATCACAAATATATGACCGATCACATAAAATGAGCCCCAAAAAAAAAAAAAATCAAAAGCAAAGCTAAGATCATAATATATAGTATTATATAGCAACGAGATAAAAAAAAAATATTTATATATATATATATATATAATAAAAATAAAAAGAAGCTACCTGCCAGCACTCTTGAGAGTGTAAGAGATCTCGCAAATGGGTATGGGATGTCCATAAGGGTTGGTCACAGAGACCTTAGCGAGGTACTCCACAGAATCACCGCTCACACGCTTGAAATCAACATCATTGATAGTAGCCTCTGGCTTCTTTACGTTGGCCACATTCTCTACCACGAAGTTCTTAGCTTTGTTCAACAACTGAGACATTTTGGTTGAAGAGATCGAGAGATTTAGAGAAACAGTTAAACCCGGTTTCTGTCTCTGATCTTTGTTGAGGATTTTTATATATATAGTTGCAGACATTGGGTGGTGACACCTCATAATCATATTATGGTCTTACGCGTGACACGTTTCTTCCGCGAATAAAGATCTACGATCTGATTTTTTTTTTTTTTTTAATTTTTTCTTTAATTAACAGGATTTGAGCAAGGAATATTATTATGACTTAAGACCAAAGAAAAAAAAATTTGATGAGTCACTTTCCGGAATTTCTACCTTTGGAATGAAACTGTATATACGTTCACTAACGCGAAACTCATTCGCACAAATAAAAGAGGATTACCGACATGAAACTCATAAAAAATAAAATAGAATAAAAATAAAAATAAAAGAGGACTTTTACCGACATGAAACTCATAAAAAATAAAATAAAAATAAAAGAGGACTTTTACCGACATGAAACTCATTTTTTTGTGGAAAAAAAAAAAAAACTTTTTCACTCTTAATTTCATCTGGATGAGGCAGTGCATTCAAAATAGATAACTTTGCAACACTTAAAAGGTTATTTGGTATTATTGTTTAAACAACAATTTTCAATGTTTAAACATAGTGACAGTTTCAGGAATTTTTTCAAGGTGTTCCTTAAAAAGCATAATTTTTTCCAGTAGCGATTCCAAGAATTTTTCCCAAATGTATTGTTGTTTAGTTGTTTCATTAATTTATTTGTCTTTTATAAACTATAATTCGTTATAATGTTGTTTCATTAATTATAAAATTATTAATTGTTGTTTAGCCTAACATAATTTAATTTGTTTGTCTTTTATAATGTATTGGTTAATTAAATTATTAATTATTGTTTATTAGTTGTTTTTCCCAATTAATTATTGGTTAATTGATATCCCAAACAAACAAAATTAATTAGTTCAACTAATTACTATGGTTGTTTGATACTTGGAATATCACACTATTACTTAACAAAAAAAAATAAAATAAAATAAAATAAAAGTCAATAAATTGTGTAGCACAAAAATATTTAGGCCGTATAGCTTAAGTCCAAATCTAAAAAAGAGTGATTTATTACATATTTTATGACCATTAGTTGAACTAATCAACTAGTGCACAGCACACAGCCATATTTATTAATTATTAGTTGCACACTTGCACTAGTACTAACACACAGCACACTTGCACTACCCGGCCCCATGCCCATCCACCTCCCAATTCAATAGACAAACCCCAATGCCCCATGACCCCCGATCACAAGACTAGAGCCAATTAGATAAAGCCAATTTATTGCATCTCACCAAAAGACACCAACACTAAAAGACAATTAATAATCTCACCAGTCACCAACACCAACACCAACATCGGATAAAGCCAAAAACACTGTTTAAGATAATATAACTTGATTCTTGACTAGTCTTCAAATGACAAAAGCAAAAGAAACTGGGGAACTAAACTACACTTGCCCAATTGCCCACCAAAACAGTCAAAGGTTTTTTTTAGAGAAACCATATTTTAGACTCTAATTATGCTCCATCAGAAACCAGATACACAGAGTAAAACAGGGTAAATATTAATAAAGAGAGACTGAGATAGAGATGAAATACCTGTTGAGGGAGCAGGGGGGCTTGAGTTTGAGGAGCGGCGCCGTCAGGCACAGTGGCGAGGCGAGGAAGACAGATTGGGCAGCACGTTGTCGAGATGTAGCTTCCGTTTGAATGGGAGATCGAGTTTGAGACTGGCCCGATTTGGCAATCCGCGATCTCCTTCTCCGTCCAACGCGTCCGTTCCGTTGGTTATTGGTTGTTGCGTGACTTGCGTCTGTGAAGTGTTTAAGGCTCGATCTGATTTCAATATATTAGGTTAGGATTTTTTTTTTTTTTTTTGGTGGAGAATCCATGGGTTATTGGGTTTGCTACCCTTTGTTGGGCTTGATGTTGGGCTTGCCATCAGTTTTTTTTTTTTTTTTTTTTAGAATCCGTGGGCTTGCTACTTGCTCTATTACAATTTTTTTTTTTTTTTCAGATTTTAATTCAAATACTTTTTGGTTTTTTTTTTCTTGAAAGTAGAACAAATAAAATATTTTTTTTTGTTAGGGTGTTCCTAATTTTGATTGAGGGTGTTCTTAATTTTTTTTTTTTTAAGGGTAAACAAATAATTTTTTTTTTTTTTTTTCGGTTCAGGGTGTTCCTAGGAATACCCTGGGACCAACGTGGCATCGCTACTATTTAAACAACAATAATACTTTTGACATGTATTTTTATAACACTCAAACATGTATTTCTACAACACTAAAAACTGAACAACAATACTTAAACACTGTTACTAAACGGGCAATTAACTTTTTGCAATTATTTTGAGGTTAAGTCTAACAAAATTTTAAACAACAATAATACTTTTGACACGTATTTTCATAACACTCAAACACATATTCCTACAATACTAAAAACTGAACAACAATACTTAAACACTATTACTAAACGGGCAATTAACTTTTTGTCAATTATTTTGAGGTTAAGTCTAACAAAATTTAGTATTAAAATACCAATTCACCCCTCTCCAAAACAAACATTGGTTTTTTAATGCTATATTCTGTTAAACTCAATTGAGAAGGTGATGGGAGGATCTAAAGTATTACATGAGTTTTAGTTTATAGGGTTAATCATATATTTTTGTAGTTCAGAAGATAAGTATAAAACGAAATATAATTTTGGGTTCATATACCTTTTTTTTCTTTTTTTTTTTCTTTTTCTTTTTTCAGATTTGACAATTTTTTTGAATATATTGATTTGACAAATTTGGTTACATATATTCCTGTTACATTCCTATATTCTCCTATATTAAGTGCAAGAAAACCTAAAAAGAATATTCTAATCCTTAAGATAGCTTGCATAAAATATTCTTCTATCTCTTTTTCTAAACATGGGATAAACCTTTTTTTTTTTTTTGGGAGAATCCAAACCCGAGGCCAAAATATATTAAAAACATAAAGAGGGGAATTACAAAGAATCCCTCATTACAAGAGGAGCTATATCCTCAGGAATGGTCTCAAGCCAGACCTGCAGCTCGTTGCTTGACTTAGAACATCTGGCAAGAAAATGGGCAACCGAGTTACCTACACATTTTACATGAACAAAATTACAAACTCTTAAAACATTTGCCAAAACAAGGGTGTCCTGCAACACATGACCATACTCTGGATGAACAACCTCCCTAGATTGTAAAGCTCTAATAATAACTTCTGCATCACCTTTACAAACTACATCAAAAATACTTAACTCTTTAGCAAAATTTAGAGCTCTACAATACGCTAGAGCTTCCATAGTTGCAGCAAACCTGGGGATTGGGATGCGTTCTGCCAAGGCTCCCACAACTTGCCCACTCGAATCACGAATCACCACACCTAAGCCAGCAGCACCGAGATCACTAAACAGAGCCCCATCAAAGTTCATTTTGTAAAGAGGAGAAATGGGGGGCATCCACCTAACAACTCTTGAGAAAGCCATTTGAACCTGTTGTTCCTGCACCTAGGCGGACTAAAAATCCAACAAGAACTTCTCTGCTGTAGCCTGAATGTGGTGGTACTCAACAACAGAATCCCCCACTCTAGCCGAGTTTCTTCTATTCCAGATTAGCCACATAATAATACATAAGAGGTTAACATCAATTCGGTCCCTTAAAGAGAACAACAAGTCCAACAAATCAGCAAAAGCGGAGAACTTATGTTTTGTGCACTTCATTACTTCCACATCAACCTCCCATATAACAAACAACCTGTGACAGCCCCATAAAGCATGTATAGTATCCTCACAATTAGCTTTACAATTTGGACAATAAGCTGTTTGGACAACCCTTCTTCACCGCAAGTTGAACAAAGTTAGTAATGCTTCTGTAACGACCCAAGGAAAAGCGCTAGCCACATCTGCACTATACGTCAAAAGGACTAGTCATAATTGAGACTCCTTACAGTTGTTAATAAAACCCAGTTCAACCCAGTAAATACCCGATGTAAGACTCATTACACACCCACACACATCACACAATCAATCAAATTGGGACATCACAATCTCCCCCACTTAAATCCCTAATGTCCTCGTTAGGGCCCACTTTATGGGGTAGTGTCTCTGAGCCCACATGGGATTACCGGGCTAGCTCTGATACCATATGTAATGACCCAAGGAAAAACGCTAGCCACATCTGTATTATACCTCAAAAGGACTAGTCACAATTAAGGTTTCTTGCAGTTGTTAATAAAACCTAGTTCAACCCAGTAAATACCCGATATGGGACTCATCACACATCCATACACATCACACAATCAATCAAATTGGGACATCACAGCTTCGTTTGCGGCTCTCCAAATTATATGCTTGACCTTGTATGGAACCTACAAACTCCATATGCCCTTCAATATTTGGTTATAGCTTCTATTTGTTGAACATGTTGGAATTTTATTCCTCTCAGACAAAGCCAGCAACTTGTAAGCTGTCTGAGTGGTATAAACACCATGAGTTGAAGATTGCCACACCTATTTATCTGGGATATCTCGGATACTTAGAGGAATACCTTTTATTATGTGGGCTTCAAGGGGTAGGAACTCTTGTGCAATCAAATCAGCTTTCCACTAATGCTCTTCTTGATCAATAAGATCACAAACCATAGATCCGAGTGGCAAGACTGAGACTGGGAAAACTATTTTTGAGGCTGAAATTTGTGGAAGCCATCTATCTCCCCTAATCTTCAGTGGTTGACCATTCCCTATCCTCCACACCGAGCCCAAGTCAATGACATGTTTAGCCTGGATAATACTTTTCCAAGCGAATGAACCCTTATTAAAGACCTCACAATCCAAGACAGAACAATGGGGGAAAAACTTAGCCTTAAAAACTCTATGGAAAAGACACTCTTCATTATTCTCCAACCTCCATATCTGCTTAGCAAGTAGAGAGTCGTTGAACTTACTCAACTCTTTGAACCCCATCCCACCTTCGTTTTTAGGTTGACACAATTTTTCCCAACTAATCCAGTGAATCTTCCTTTGATCCCCCCTATACCCCCACCAAAACTTTCTTATTAAGCTCTCTATCTCTCTGATCAGCCCTTTTGGCAACTTGAAACAAGACATGGTATATGTAGGGATCGCTTGAAGCCTGTAATAGTGATTTTACTCTTTTATCCTCCAAAAGAAAAATACTTGGAAAATTATAGTTTATCCTCTTAAACTATACCTTCAATTATTCCTATCCTCTAAACTATGTGAAACAGAGAAAGCACACTTACCCCAAAATTTTCAACAAAAAACTGATATGTTTTAATATTGAACATAAGCTTACGTTAAGACTAATCGAAGAAGCATAATAAGAAATAAGGTTTCTAGCCTGGTCCTAATGCCTTAACGAATAGTAATTCTCGTTCATTTATGAATATTAGCAAGCATTAGAAATGCAAAGAAAAATAATTGAAAGAGAGCTGAGGAAAACTGACCTCCATTGATAATAGCTGTGTTTAAACCTTGAGTAGAAAAAGGAGAAAAAGACTTGAGAATCTGAAGAGGTACAGCCTTAGAGATGAGTATATGACACATTTACGTCTTAGAAATCTACCTTTTGTTGGGAAAAATTACAGCGGAAGCACAACCATACAAGAACACAAAAATTTACATGAAAATCTTTTCTCCTTGAAGGGAAAAATTATGAGACAAACTCCGAAAAATTTTGCTTTATTAAATAGAGATTACAATACTTAGAAATACAACTTGAGCAAAAAGAACTCTCTTTTTCTTTTCACTCACTACTCTCTTGCTCACTGTGTATCTCTCACAATTTTCTCTTATTCTTTCTATTTTTCTCTTTTCTTTTTGCTTGCTCTCACTCACACAGTTCTTCAAGACTGCACTTAGCCCTCACACTCTGAGACTTCACTTCTTTTCTTCCTTCCACACTCTTTACATCAAATCACAATAAATACAAACCACTTACTTTGACTTTGCTTCAACTAAAATCTCTTTCTTCAGCTCTCATTGGCCGAATAGCCTTTTGTTGTTTCTTTTCATTTTTCTTCAGCGTGTCCAACACACTTCGGCTCACTTCTCATTAAGAGAAGCCAGACTTCTCACAAGTCACGAGTGATATGCTCATTAAATGAGCTCTTGAAAAAACATGTGAGCTGGACCCATGGTGCAGTGCACCCAACATCTTTTACACAACGAAAACTATAATTTATTGAGTATTATGCAACTTATATTGCTTATAAAGCTATCTTATGAAAGTAGAAAACATTTTTGCACGTAATTGCTCTCCAAATGGCAATTACAATTTTCTCGCAATAATATCAACCTTACTAATTTTTGTAACAATTTCAACAGCTTTTACCGTTTCCAACTTCTTCTACTTATCATATTTACTAATAGCCTAGTCTTTTTCTTTCTTTTTTGATGAATTATAGCCTAGTGTTTTGTGGCATCCAACCACTTGTCCAATACATTTGTCATTCTGTCTTCAAGTTTCAGCATTATAATCTAATGGTCAATTCCAATAAAAAGAAATAAATAAATAAATCTAGTGGTCAATTAATTTAGTACATCGCTAGCCCTTTCAGGTCAAGAATAAGCTAGCATTTTTTTTTTTAATAATGAATAGTACTTAGGAAATTTCCTTAATTTGGAACAAATTAATAATTAGAAGAAATGAAAATATATGAAGAAAATCTTCGTGCACAACAAAATCTTACATAATTTGTTTCTAAAAAAAAAAAAAAAAATCTTACATGATTTTCACTAGGGGTGTGCATGGGTCGGGTTAGGTCAGGTTGAGAGGATTTTTTTACCCAACCCACCATGGTGGGTCAAAAAAAATTCGACCCAACCCAACCCATCACGTAAGTCCAACCCAACCCAACCCACATAGGTCGGGTTGGGTCGGGTTGAACCCATGGGTTTGACAAATTTTTTTAATTATTATTATTATTATTAAATTGAGTAAAAAAAATATAAATATTAATATATTAAAAAAACCTAAAGATTAGTATCAATGTAACTCCTTAAAGGCAAACAACACTAATGACTAAACAACTAATTTATTAGAATTTGTGTGAACTAATTAGCTTTTATATAGGATAGGAAGAACTGGTTATTTAAAAAAATTTATTAATTATATATATATATATATATATATATATATATATATATAAGTGCCCTACAATTAATTTAAAAAAATTATTAAATATAAAATATATATTAAATATGGGTGGGTCGGGTCGGGTTTGGTGGGTTTGTAATTTTATGACCCAAACCCGACCCGATCCGCTATAAATTTTTTTTTTTTGTAACCCAACCCAACCCATCAAGCCTTAAAAACCGACCCAACCCGGCGGGTCGGGTTGGGTTGGGTCGGGTTTGGTGGATCGGTGGGTTTTTTGCACACCCCTAATTTTCACAACAACCTTAATTTATACTTTAGTATGATTTTTTCGATAAAATAAAAGGTGTAGACACCAAAATTTTGATCTTATTGGGTGACCCACTTGATCCCAATGTCTTTTTTAGGAGTTTGTCTTGATAATGTGTGATGATTGTAGATACCGCATTTTGCCCGCTCTTGATTTGCGTGTCGTACTCCGAAAATTCTAAAAATATTATCTGTTCTCCACGGGGCCATAGAAACATCTAGATTGACGTAGCGCAACCCGTTTGAGCATTGGAGCACTCAAAGTACTATTTCAGGTCAAATTGACCAAAATGCCTCTAATCAACCCTGAGTTGACTAAAAGTCAAAATTAGTCAAATTCATCCCAAAATGAAATTTTTTTTTTAATGTTCCTACATCAAACCCGAGCTACTCGATGATTTTCGTCAAGTTTGACCAAAGATTGACTCTTGGGGGCACTAGGAACTCTAGTTTTGATCTGACCGTCAGAATGGATTAGGACCAGTGCCATTACGAAGATTATCAAATTTTCTTTCCAACAACTATTCATGGGTCAAAATCGGAGTTAAATCGGTTGAGATATCTAGAACACCATGAAAAACGCGTTAGCATACTTCCCGAGGCCATAACTTATGATCCAACCGTTGGATTTTCAATTTTTTTAGTGTTTTGGAAATGACATCCAGAGCTTTCTAGGGATACAAAGATTAGCTCAATTCGATTCTGGGAAGGCCTTAAAATATGTGTCCGAAGTTGAATTGAGAAAAGGCCAAAATTGCTGACATCAGCAAGGTGGCCGGTGCCCTTACAAGGTGTGCCGGAAGCCAAAGGGGCATTTTTCCAGTATAAATGCCTATACATGGCAAAACAGGCGGGTCGGGTTTGGTTCGGGATAGGTCGATCAGGTTTGCGGGTCAATCGGGTCACAGGTCAAAACGAGTCATTTTTAAACGGGTCAATCGGGTTGCAGGTCAATCGGGTCGTGGGTCGAGTCGGGTCGCGGGATGGGTCAAGTTGACCCATATTTTTCAAACAAGTTTTTTTTTTTTTTGAAATAGATGTAATCTGTCAATTGTTTATGACTTTTTTAACTGTGATTAGATTCTCAATGGTAATATTATTACCACTTACCAATTACCACTAAACACTTGATATCCAAATTTGGTGCAACTCTTGTTCCAGCTTGCTAGAAGCTAATCTTGGTATAATTTTCTATATGTTTAAAGTAGGAAGAGAAAATGAAAGTGGCAAGTAAAGAATGACAAACTATAATGGAGTACATAACATATTAAGTAAAGAAGAATAAGTAAATATTTTATAAGAATTACACCTCAATCTCAATCTACTCAACGTTGGTAAACGTGGCAAAAGGGGCAGGTCGAGTCGGGTTCTGGTCGGGTCAATCGAGTCGCGGGTCAAAACAGGTCATTTATAAACGGGTCAATCAGGTCGGGTTAGAAAATTTTGACCCATTTTGCCATGTCTATAAAATGCCCCTAGACCCCTCATTTTGCGGAAAAAAAGATTTTCTAGGTAGTTTTGGGCATATTCTCTCTCTAATTTCTCTCCCAAACACATCAAAACACCTTTAGACACCTTAAATTCTCATCTTTTCTCTAAAATCTTAAAGGCAATGTTCTTGCATCTAATCTTCCTCTCCTTGGTTCCATACCTTGGATTTGAGGTTTAAGGGGTGTGGATGTAGTTTTTTAGCTACAATCTACAACCCTTTCTCTTTATTGCTTTTCCTAGCTCCTTTCTACTTAATAAATTGCTTTTATTGCTTTTCCTAGCATGTTCTTGTTTGAAAAATACATGTTTGTATTGCATACAAAATATACACAGTGAAAAATTAACTGATCTACTTCATTCGCAATTGATAACATGTACTATGTAAGTTTCAAAATTTAAGAACAAGAAAGCGTACCTTGGTGTGTTGAAATTCAAAAATAAAAAATTAGAAGTACTTGGGAACACTTTAATCTTCACTCCAATTCCACTTAATGCCCAAGAAGTGTGGTCTCTCAATTAGTTTCTAAGGGAGAATAAGAGAGTGTCTTACACTTACATACACACCATTTCATTCCTTATATGATCTTAATGAAAACCCTTTTGAAATTTTGTATGTTTCTCTCCTTATACATAACTGATTATCTAATTGGGCTAACCTTTTGGGCTATTCCAATTTAACTTTAGTATGTGGCTTGGAGTGGGACCAAAAGGGAATAAATAAGACTCTAGCTCCAATTGGCCTTGGGCTTTTCTGTCAACTCTTGACAAGTCCAAAGTTACCATTAATTATATTCAATATCACTATATGAATATAATTACACTCTAAGCCTTATTAATAAATTATATCCCAAGATTTTATTATACATGCAACCCTTTCATTAAAATATTCGTAGTAATACAAAGCCATAAATGTTGATTGACCTTTGAAGATTACTACATCTTAATCCTTGAGTACCCGATTTAATCCTTTAAGTTATTCATCATATATTTATGAAATCCAATTTCATAAATATATATTTTAGTAATTCCTTACTAAAATAGTTGGGCCCAATACTCTGAATAACCAAACTCATTAAACTTATCTCAAGGGAATATTTTATATCTCCGTTAAGAAATTATGAATTCCATCTTGAGAATATATGTTCCATCAACATTAAATGCGGCTGCCCAACATACTGAGGTTTTGATCGTGACTTTAGATCTCACTCCTAATATATCAAAGCAACCTACACTTCATGATCAGGTCCATTATTCTCTCAGGATTAAGAGTTTATGTAAAGAGAAGTTGTGAGATTTATTATTCATTTGACAGTTGTTGGGAGAATAATAAATCTCACAGCAGTCCAGTTCAATATGTCTTAACTCTTAAAACATATCAACATATCAACTAGAAGTCTTCACTTCTATGATCAAGACAAATCATCTTAGTTGATATGTTATAGTCTTCGCAGATAAAATGCTCAATTTCATCACCGACTACGAACTAAAATTCTGAGTTTACAAAGAACTTGTGATTTATATCTTCTGTGACTAAATCACATACTATGCATCTTATGGACTAAGATAATGTCTCATTAGTTCATTTATAAATAGTCTCATATAATTAAACAAATTAATTATTTATGACATACCAATAAATTGGATTTTAGGGCATAAACCCCAACAATCTCCCACTTACCCTCAAAGGCAATTTACCAGATATCCAACACTTATCTCCTTTTAGAGTAATTCATAGTCACTCTAAGGCAAAGTTTGGAAACAAGTTTCAGCCAAATTTATTGCATTATCTTTTCTACTACTACTTCTCACGTACTCATATCTCTCTAATGAGATAATACTTACGCTTAACATGTATCTTCACCACCTAGGATGGACACATATCTTGAAGTCCAATTTCATGAATCACAATTAAACTACAAATCAGTATTTGTACATCCAATAACCATCAAATCATCACTTTGGTGGACAAGCATATAATCTCTCATTCTCCAGATATTTGAGTATATGCTTTACTCCCACTAAATTAAGTGATCTTAGATTCAATTAATATTTGCTTACCATGCCCACTACAAAATAGATATTTAGTCTAGTATATAGCAGAGCGTAAAGACTTCCTATTGATATGGTATTAGGAACCATCTTAATATGCTCTTCATTTTATATGTCTTAGGACTATAGTCCTTTATAAAGGAACTTGAAACTTAAAAGGGAAGAATCATTTCTTGAAGTATTACATGTTATACTTGGCTAGAATCTAATCTATTTAAGCAATTTGAAATAGGCCCAACATCCTAATTTCTGAATTTTAATAAAGTTTAATTCTTAGGATGTGACCAGTCTTTCTCAAGTACTTTATATCAAACTAGACTAGACAACAAAAAACTTTATTGATGACAATAACTCTATATCATTCTAAATGATTAGAATGTCATCAACATACATTAAGAGATTTATTATTCTATATATCTTTTATACACATAAGGCCTTTTAATACTTGATCAAAATCAAACAATTTAATTTCTTGATCAAAGATGATATTTTATGATTCATATGCTTGCTTTAGTCTATAAATGGAATTTAAGCAACTTGCATACTAAACTCTACTGGTTCTTTACTATGTACAAGTCTAGTTACATCATATAGATGACTTCCTCAAGATTGCTACTAAAAGAAGCTTTCTTGATGTCCATTGCCATATTTCATTCAAATGAAATATAATGTATAAGAGAATCTAGATAGAGTCAAACTTGACTATTAGTGAAAAAATCTTTTCATAGTAGAATCATTTCTTTCCAAATAAATCTTTTCGCCACTAGTCTTGACTTTGAAGGTTTGCACCTTCAAATCTATCAATCTCATTTTCTTGTAGACCTATTTGAGAAAAATAAGCTTAATGCCATTAGGTGTTTCTACAAGTTTTAGACTTTAAATAGAATCTAATTCTATTCACATAACCTTGATCTAGTAATCCATATTCATATCATCTATTACCTCTATGTAGGACCGAGGATTAAATTCATATCCTTGTGGAATGACATCAAAAGTTTATCCCAAAAGTATGAATTTATTTGGTAATTAATAATCCTCCCACTACGATATTGTACCAGTGTACTAGCTATATATATAGAATAATATCTTGCAGTGTATCTAATACAACCATCTCATTTCTTAATGTATTTTATAGTTATCCTACAACAAATTCTGACATTTTTCTTCTAGAAAAATTCTACGTTTAGCTTTAAGATTATTCACATAGTCATCATCAAGAAACTTTGTATTTGTACTTTACAAACATCTTGTCTTCTTTATGACTACCAAAATAATCTTCTACAATTTCTTTTGGATACCCAACATAAACACACATTTTTCTATCTTTTGATTTCAATTTGTTAGACTTCCTTTCTAGCACAAGTGCTGGACATCTCCAAAAGTGGAAGTATTATATACTAGGTGTTCACCCAATCCACAATTTGACAAATTTCCTAGGAACAAACTTTTTAAATCAATTTTAGAAAATGTATAGTAATACATAGAGTATATCTCCAAAAGAAACAAGCAAATGGAAATACTTATCATTAGGGCTGTCCAGATTCATCCGAGTACTCGACCCACCTGAAGAATCGACCGGATCCGACCCAAAACCGGTCGACCCGATTACTCCGGCGGGTCGGCGGCGGGTCTTCATCACTAGAAACCAATTCCGGTGGGTCGGGTTTCAGTTTTCCTCCTTTAAAACTCAAAAAACCCGAACGGACTGAAAGATTTCCAAATTCCAGCCAAAATTTCCAAAACCCAGCGATAAAACCTAGATTTTGACAAAAAATTTCCAGATGCCGGCGATAAAACCCAGATTCTGGTGAAATTTTTCCAGATTCCGATGTTACTTCCCTTAGATCCGATGAGATTTTGATTGGATCTGGCGAAATCTCATAGAATTCGGTGAGATTTTCGCCGGATTTGTGTTTTTTCCACCGTTTTCTCACCATCCCGAATCCGACCGACCCGCCCACCACTCGTTGATGTTTTGAACCGCCCGACCCAATTACTCCAGCGGGCGGTAGGTGCCTTTTTTCTCCACCCGATTCCGAGGGGTCGATTCCAGGTTGGGCACAAATCCTACCCGGACCGACCCGTGGACAGCCCTACTTATCATGTACTTTACTATTTCTAAAAAAGTCTTATTCCTCCTTCATGTATACTCTGACTTAAAGAAGTCATTGATACTATATTCTTTTACAAAAGGAGCCCTAGATCATATTATCCTCTAAATAGAATTCATAGACTGGGAATATAACAAAATAATGGTTCTAAAGGCCTATCTTTCACCAATCTTGAATATCATTTATATTAATAAGATCTAGACATAAGTGTCAAAACATACAATACCAAAGGATGGAAACTCTCTTTAAAAAGTAACACATATAAATTTTCATCTAGAAAACAATGCTTGTTTTACCAAAATAGCAACACATTCCTTTTGGTCATACTCTTGAGTCTAATTTCCTTTTGGCAACTATTAGGGCAACTAGCTTGTCCAACTATTTGGTATTATAATTCCTCTTCTTACCACCCTTACCTTTCGATTTAGGCTAAGAATTTGAATTAAATCATATTGATCCTAGCCTTAGCTTTTATGATGTCTTCCATTGTGTAGAACTCACTTATCAACTCAGATAATATAAAAAGAATTTACTTTCAAAACAATTTGAATTGATCAAATGATTCTAACAAGGACTTGTGGATCATATCCATATGAGATTAACATTTAATCTCTACATCCAAGAATTCCAATTCATTTAAAAATGAAAATATTTTCATAAAATGACATAGAATTGGAACTCCTTAAGCCTTTCTTAGCACTCAATATGATTCATATCAAACATATCATTTATACTTAATATAAAGTCTAAGTCTAGTGCTAACTCTTGCATCTCATGCTATAGTACAATTGAGATAGAAGCCAATGTAACATTTTAGCATTCCAATGGAGACTATGATCATATCATAAGCTATCTTCCATCAATGCATCTTGTATAGGAAATTATGACAATGCTAAATCGAAACATATTTATGTACTTTAGCTCCTTTAAGCACCATGTACAAAATTATTTCTTAGTTAATGTAATTCAATTAAAAAAGTAGCTAGAGAACAAAATTTATGACAACTTTATTTTGAGACTATGAACATAATTACAGGGACATTATATTTTGCATCCATAACCATATAATATGGAACCCAAAAACCATACTTACTAGGTGCAACAACAACCTAATCCCGCAATTAATATTCCTTGGTAGCGAGGTCATACCAATCACTATGATCAGGTGAGAATTATTCTCATTATTAATGCTATCATGGTAACTCTTACCATACAAAAATAATTTGCTGCTCTTCCTTTAGCCTCTAGGTAATAATAGCAAGAACTTAGCATAGAGGATACTATCAAACTTAGTCTAGTGTACACCATTGCCTAGACCCATGTGTAGCCACACAACTCTACCCTTGTAAAGTTTAATCTTGTAGTAACATGATACAAAACACCCTCCGCATGGAACGCAAGGCTCGAGGTGCTTGCCCACACCACTATAAACCGGGAAGTTCAATCTTGTAGTACCATGAAATAAACACCCTCCACATGGAACGCAAGGCTCGAGGCCAAGACGAGATGTTTACCCCACACCACTATGAACTGACAATGGAGGCTATGAGATCCAGCCCTTGTATCTCTCTCCCACTAGAAATTTTAGAACAAGTGGATTGTATTGAAATCATTGTGATCTCATCACAATTTTAACCCTACACATCAAATGTGTTTAATTTTTTAAATTCGATGTGATCTGACTAAGTCACGTCACAATAGCGTAACGAACATTCGCGTAATCACAAAGAATTTAACCTTGTAATCCGTGAAGTAAATACCCTTCGCATGGAATGCAAGACTCAAGGCCAAGACAAGGTATCTATTCACATTACAATAAACTTAACAAAAGGGTTATTTTAGCACTCCCACTCGTTATTTGGGTTTTTCTTTAAATAATTGTGATCCCATCACAACTAATAACCTTGCACTTGTTGAATACTCTAATCTCATTAGGATCACTAACTAAAATGGAAGTCCTAAACTATTTAGGATTCCTTAAACTCTAATGGATCAAAAAATTAGTTATAAAGAACTCTGTCCTTAATTTACTAAATAAAAAGTTCTAATCTCATTAGAAACTATATTCCTTTTAATTAAAGATTTAATCTCATTAAAACTTCTAATTAAAATAAATTAAGGATTTTAATCATACAAAAAATCTAATCTCATTAGAATGTTTCTTAAAAGACAAGTCTCAAACTATTAAGGACTAAGAGTTCTATTTAACTAATATCTTTGATCTCATTAGGTCTTTTAGTTAGATAATGATTAATAAATTTTCTTAACTTTTAAGGACCATAAAAATTAATCACTTTAAATAGAACCATGTGTAATCTCATCACAAATAATCTTACACTTCATCTATGTTTTAATACTTAGAAAATTTCAAAAACAGTTCATTTCGATCAGTGGAATCTATTTCTCAATTGATCGAAATCTTCATCAAAAAATTTCCAAGTTTCTAGATGACTCGATCGGTACCCGATTCCTATTCGATTGATCGAAAAGACAAATTTGATCAATCGAAAGGAATTCTCGATTGATCGAAAAATTGAAAAATTCCTCACAAAGTCTTGGGTTAACTCGATCGATCAAAAGGAACATTCGATTGATCGAAAGTGATTCTCGATCGATTGAAACTTGTGAAAACTGATTTTTTCAAAGTTTCTGGTAACCGTTTTCGACATTTCACTTGAACAAAAACATAGTTTCTTGATCACATCAGAAAGAGATTGAGATCAAAACTGAATTCCATTGATGCTATAGCCTTAAAGTTCAATCTAACATACTTAAAATCAAACTTAAACAACATCATTACATCGATATCAATTTTCATCAAACAATAATTTCAATAATCATGTAGAAAATTGAGTGTAGAATCTTCTAACATCATGAAATTACCATCTTTAATTCCAAAACTCACAAAACATGTTATACAAATTCAAAATTGAAGACCGTTCTGATACCAATTGTTGGAAAAATACATGTTTGTATTGCATACAAAACATATGCAGCGAAAAATTAACGGATCTACTTCATTCGTAATTGATAATATGTACTATGTAAGTTTCAAAATTTAAGAACAAGAAAACGTACCTTGGTGCGGTGAAATTCTAAAACAAAATATTAGAAGTATTTGAACACTTTTAATCTTCACTCCAATTCCACTTAATGCCCAAGAAGTGTGATCTCTCAATCAGTTTCCAAGGGAGAATAAGAAAGTGGCTTACACTCACATACACACAATTTCATTCCTTATATGATCTTAATGAAAAAACTTATGAAATTATGTATGCTTCTCTCCTTATATATAACTGATTATCTAATTGGGATAGCCTGAGCCATTCCAATTAGGCTTTAGTATATGGCTTGGAGTGGGACCAAAAAGGAACAAATAAGACTCTAGCTCCAATAGACCTTGGGCTTTTCTGTCAACTCTTGACAAGTCTAAAGTTATCATTAATTATATTCAATACCACTGTATGAATATAATTGCACTCTAGACCTTATTAATAAATTATACCCCAAGACTTTATTATACATGCAACCCATTCATTAAAATATTCATAGTAATATAAAGTCATAAATGTTGACTGCCACTTTAAAGATTACTACATCTTAAAATTATCTCAAGGAAATATTTTATATCTCCGTTAAGAGATTATGAATTCTATCTTGAGAATATATGTTCCATCAACATTAAATGTGGCTGCTCAACATACTAAAGTTTTGATCGTGGCCTTAGATCTCACTCCTAATATATCAGAGTAATCTACACTTCATGATCAAGTCCATTATTCTCTTAGGATTAAGAGTTCATATAAATAAAAGTCGTGAGATTTATTATTCATTTGACAGTCGTTAGAAAAATAATAAATCTCACAGCGGTCTAGTTCAATATGTCTTAACTCTTAAAACATATCAACATATCAACTAAAAGTCTCCACTTCCATGATCAAGATAAATCATCTTAGTAGATATGTTATAGTCTTCGCAGATGAAATGCCTAATTTCATCACCGACTACGAACTAAAATTCTAAATTTATAAAGAACTTGTGATTTATATCTTCTATGACTAAATTACATGAATCACATACTATGCATCTCATGGACTAAGATAATGTCTCATTAGTTCATTTATAAATAGTTCATATAATTAAACAATTTAATTATTTATGACATGCCAATAAATTGGATTTTAGGGCATAAACCCCAACTATCTCCCAAGTGTAACCCAAAAGCTAAGCCCAAAAGCCCATATTTGGCCTAATCTGCCTAAGGCTTACAAAAGGTACATATGCCGGGTATGAGATGCGTATGAGCCCAATTTGTGGTGTACGCTACTTTTGTACAAAAACCTCAAATCACTCCATTTCTATTTTGTAAACCAACAAACCGAATGAACCGACCGAAACTCCCTAATAGAATCCAATTTTTCATTTTTTTTTTTCAGTCCAATTTAGTGTAGTTTCAGTTTGAATTTTTGAAAAACCAAAATTTTTGGTTCAATCTCAAATTCATAAAATAAAAATCCGACACAAACCAAAACCGACCGATATGTATCAAATATTACTATGTACAAAGTATTTCAAGATAGTACCACTAGCTTAGTTGTAAGACATGCGTTTGACAATATATATTTTCCCAAATTCAAACCATACAAAAACATTTTAATTTTCTCTCCTCCTTATAACACAAAACTACATCAATTTATAGATTTAATTAAAACAAAAAACCCTACTCTCTACAGTTCTCACTTCGACCGCCACTCATTCTTTTCTTTTCCTCCATGAGTTCCATGCCTCTATCTTCTCTCTCTCATGCCACTCCTCACCACCACTCCATGCCTCCCTTGTTCTTGCTTTTGAATCTCTACTTCTTTTTTTTTAAAGTTCTTCATCAATTCTCTCATTGTTATGTTCTTTTGTGTTAAAGTTTGAGTTGTTTGTTTGATTTGGTTTGATTTTTGTGTTATTTGTTTGCTAAAAAAGTGAAAATACATGGGTTTTTCCTTTTCTTTGATCTGTTTGGCTGATAAGAATATAGAAGAAACCAAAATGTAGTCTGTTCGGTTTAGTGTTCCTTCCCTAAGGTTCGGTGTTTCTTCCCTATGGTTCGGTGTCAATGCCAAATATGGCAAAACCAAAAATTTCAGTTTGACTGAAAAATTGCCATTCACACCGACCAAAACCAATCGATTGAACCCCTAATAAAAACTCAATCATACAACTATATATTAAACAAGGACTAAATTACACATTGTTTATCACATTCAGTATCAAGCAAATATATATCCACATATTAACTAACAACATACCCATGAATCTATCAATTCATAGTTGTGTTTATACAAGCAAAGATGACTCTAGATAGAACCATCATCATTCAAGTATTAAGCGACCTCATACTCATCATTATATAAGCACACCAACATGTATTTCAAGCTAAATCAACTAACACATGCATACTCTAATGAGAAAGAGACTAGTTACATACTTAAATCAACTTGTTTGTGCTTAAAATCATCTAATAAGTCATATAAAGAAACATGGAGGTATATATCTAGAGAATAACAAATGGGTATGCATAGGTTTGCATATGTAAGGGTATAGCCATATATAGAAGCATGTAATTAAGCATATATGAAAAAAAAAGGCATGTAATTAACACATCAATCTAAGAGTTAAATTATGAAAATATCATGTTAATCACATACTTATTGTCGATGCCTCATGGCTTATGACCACCTTAAACGGCGACACGTGCTCTCCACACGTATGGATAGGGGGAAAGGGAAGCGGGCATGTGTGCCCCCCCTTCTCTTCCCTTTATAAGAATGATGCATGATTATGATGTGAACTATGACTATGAATCATTTTTAATTAAGGTCCAGGAGTCACCACCAATCATTAGGTTTTTCTAGGTCTGATTGGTCACCTAGTTCTATTTTGATTTCATTACCAATCATAGGTTAAGAAAAAGTCGTTTTTTTCCTAATATAAATGGATGATAAAAAATCTTGATTCTTGGATTTGGAAGTTTGTTACTTGTGAGAAAGGCGTTAGGTACCCCACAACCCCTGTTGTGAGACAATCCTTTATTTTGATTAGCTCTTAATTTTTGGTCATTGGTAGATAAAATCAAGCTATTGGCTGTATGTGGGCGCAAGCGCCCTTGACGAAGTGTCATCCCCCTTTCATGGAAAGTATGCCTTGGCCTAGGATGGACCATGGCAAAGGGTGTAAATGGAGTCACTATCTAGTTTAAGTCTAGGAACCATAAATATAATGTCCTTCGTAGAAGGACTGATCTTTACCAGAGCACGTGTCCGAGTTTATGAGGATGGGAAATTGCTAGGCACCCAACTCCAGCCGACTCGTAGGTTGGCTTCCACTCATTGTGTTCCAAGTCTTAATCTCATTAAAGGCAAATTTAACATGTTATTCTAACTCACACACACTAGCATGCATCTAAAGCAAGCAAACATGGCATATGGGATTCCACCAAGCATATATTACTAAGAGTAGAAACATCACAAGACAGATTCAAAAAAACATGTCAAGATACCTAAACATCAAAACAAAGGGATTCCACCAAGCATATCATGTTTATCAATCAAAACAAATGCATGTTCATAAGATTATGCATGACTTACCTCACTACATCACAACACCTATGCATCAATGCATGGTCATGGCATATGCATGTTCATGGTATTCAAACAAACAAAACCCTAATGATCATTAAAGGGATAAAACAAACCAGAGAGGCCTCTTAAAGATACATAAACTGGGTAGGAGCGAATTAGGGTTTTTGGGAAAGAGTATATGTGCACATACATAGGATATTGCGTGCACATCCCAACTATATGCGTATGCATACTACAAGTATGCATACGCATGCATGAAGCATGCGCACACATACACACTTGAAACCCAAACACAGAACATAAAAGAAACAGAAAACATGAAATCTAGCAACCTAACATGCTTTAAACATAAACATTATGTAAACCTAAACTAAATAAACATGTTATAAACACTTAAAGCATATATACAAACACAAACACCAAAAAAAAAAAAAAAAAGCCCAGTAAAGAGAAAATGAGGAGCCAAAGTTAGAAACTTTACCTTAACACTAGAACTCTTTAGAGCTTGATTTTGACCGTTCCCCTCAATCAATCTATTCACAATCAAATCAAAGATGGATTAGTAAATTTAGAATTTGAAGATCAAGACTAGAAAAAGGTCCCAATCAAACAAAATTTGACATGAGGATGTTTTGTGAAAAACTCCCTCATTGATTAACTATTTTCTAGTGAATTTTGTGTGCTTTACCACTATTTTTGTCCTCTCTTGAAAAATTGTCTTTTATACCTTTATATAGTCGAAAAATAGGAGTTTGGGGTGGCTCCTAGATGATGTGGGATTTGTTCCAAACCAATTTTAGTGCATAAAAAGCTTTCCTTTCATAGTTTCTGGAACTCTAGCTGCGTACGCATGCCCATGCATGTGTGCGCATGCAATAAGCATGCGTACATTACTTGAGTGTGCATACGTATATGCGTGTATGCGTGCGCACATTTAGGGTTTCCTACGGCCTTTTTTTTTCCAAAAATAGTTTTATTTTTCCAAAAATAAAGTTATATTTTTCACAAACACTTTTCTCAACTCAATTTTCATTTGATTGGGCCCTCAACCAACCTTGGGCTTTAGAGTACTGTCATCATTAGGGAACAAAGCCCTAAGTCGTAAAAGGATACAATTCTCAAACTCTTTCATCTTCTCCAATGGCACCCAAGACCAAGAAGACCTCTTACTTGATTTCCAAAGAAGTGTTCAACCTCACTCGTTGGGTTGGAGCCACAAGGATAACTGAGTCCCTTCCACTGATCTATAGGCCACAAAATCATCTTTTAGACAATGCACGAATTGGATTGGTAAGTTTTTCAAACTTTTTTCTTTTTTAAGTTTTGCTTTGATCTTCTGATTTAATATATTTTTAGACTTGTAAATGCTTGGGTTTTGCTGTGGGATGGGTTTAGATGAAAACCTTATGATGAGTTTTAATCAATGGTAGGCCGAAAATGTTGAGGAACCCATTTTGTATGCATTCATGCGTCATGCATGCTTGCGTGGCCAGGCTGTATGCATATGCATTCAAGCTTCATGCATATGCATTCATGTTCATAAGAAGGCATGCCTCAGCATGCATACGCATACACGGGCCAAGTATACGCATACACAGGCTTGATGCTCAAAAACTCTATTTTTTTGTTTAGTTTGATTTTTTTTTTTTCACTTATTTTTTTATCCAACATAACTCCTATGCTCCTATTCTTGTCTTCTACATGGTTTCTCACCTTTCACGAGTAGAGGTAGTGCGAATCATTTGTTTGCATGGTACCAGAATTTGACGGCTGAGACAAAGGCCTTGGTAAACATGGCCAGCTTCAGGCCAATCATGCGTTTACTTCCTAAGGGTGCTACCAACGGCATTCTAGTGCAGGCACTTGCTGAGAGGTGGTGGGACACTACCTACATCTTTCACATTACTGGGAGGGAGATGACTATGACTCCTCATGACTTCCACTAAATGACCTGCTTGAGGTCTAAAGAGCCCATCATCGACTTGGAGGGTGAGTCGAGCATTCAGCTTGGTTCGGACTTGCTAAGGCGTACCTACCCCACCAAGAGCATCCATTACTTTGATTTGGAGAGGGACTACAAGCCTTTTTTTCATATGACTCTAGATGATCGTGCCCGGATGGCCAATGCATTTCTGCTGTATCTGCTAGGGGCATATCTTTTTGCCAATGGAGGTCAGATAGTATCCTTAAGGTGGCTAGCTCTCTTCTGAGATTTCAAGCAGGCTTGGGATGTGAACTGGGGCCATGCTTGCCTCACCTACCTCTACTCAGTCATGGATACACTGAGCTGAGGGACTTTGCGTCAGTTGGCGGGGCCTTGGAAGCTCCTTGAGGTAAGACTTTTTCCCTTTTCTCATATAGTTTCACAAATTGTACTTCGTATTCTTGCAAACTATATTGGTTTCACATGTTATCTAGGTTTACAAACTACATTTCATATTCTTGCAAATTGTACCTTACTTTCTTGCAAACCGTATCTGCATGCTATATCTTATAAACTATCATCTCGCAAACTGTATCTTACTTTCTTGCAAACTATTATCTTGCAAACTGTTCCCATGCTCTTTCTTGCAAACTATCATCTTGCAAACTGTCATCATGCTATTTTCTTGCAAACTATCATCTCGCAAACTATATCTTTGTTCTCTTCTTGTAACGTTAGGCCTTGTCTTATGGCCTCATCTCTCGTGGTGTGGATGTGGACTTGAATTCAGGCTTATCTCAATGGCCTTTTCTTTGACTCAATGAGTAAAAAGAAATCCTCTAGTTTGGTCATCATTGCATGTTTCAAAGTCTCTTTCTAATCATAAGTGTCCTTGTAGATTGTGTTGGGGACCTTGGGTGGGTGTTCCTCTCATTGTTGCCCCAGATTTGGAGGCAGCTGCAGTTATTTCTACTGGGACTTCCCAACTCTTGGAGGGTGATAGCTTGAGGGCTTTATACCTAGCCGAGCGAGATTGCTACTAGCTAATGGGTGAGGATGCGCCTCAGGCTCCTATGGATCCTTCCAAGTTCATGCTTGCCCCACTCTCAATGATTGATGTTGAGTACCAGCTATGGAAGGATGGCATTGCCTATGCTGAGCAGCTTTTAGGTGAACTCGACTATGATGACTTTAGTGAGGGTCACCTCATGTCTCCTTTTCCCATCAAGGTATGTATCTTTTCTCTTCTTTCTTCTCTTTCTCCTTATCTTGCATATCCTATATATGGTGATATTTAAATATGGTAATCATTTCAAGATGCGGCTGGTCCAGCTTCTGGTGGTCCTGTTGACCTTCCTCGCTTGCCTTGGTCAGTCTACACCTATGGTCCTAACGGGTTTGCTCGGGAGCATCCTCTGGGGCGTAACACAAATTTCATGGGTTATCCTTTTCCTTAGGGCACCAGAGCTGTGAGTTCTCTTTATCCTTATCCTTTGCACTTTCTTCTTTGCATTCCTTAGGCTTGTCATAACATTGTCTATTTTCAAATTCAGCCCACTATAGCAGAGCATGAGGAGTTGGTTTGGCTTGCTAGGAACCTCAAGTTGGAGGTGACTGAGTATTCCAAGCAGATCTACGGGCTTGATAGGTATGCTCAGCTTAATGATGATGATGATCCAGAGGCAACCTCGAGTTCTTGGTCGAGGAAGAGGCAGTACCAGTGATGATCCCTACAGTAGACACACAAACAGAGAAACAAACATAGACATATAGCCAGTTTCTTTTCTTTTTCTTTTTCCTTTTAAGCATATCTTCTACACTTTTATTTGAGACATTGGGTTGTATTTAAGAATATCTTTATTTTTCTGCTATTATTTTAGGACATGTACTTATTTACAACTCATGGGATGTGTATGCATTTTATATTCCTTTTGTCTTGCTTTTCTTCTTTTGATGGTTGAAATTCTGAGTTCAAATCTATCTTGATCAATCCCTTAGGCCATAGGAATCATGAGAAAAGCCTTGGTGTAGAAATCACAATCCCAAATAGGAAATTTAAGAATATCTTTATTTTTCTGGAATATGAACCCTATGGTTGAAATTCTGAGTTCAAATCTATCTTGATCAATCCCTTAGGCCATAGGAATCATGAGAAAAGCCTTGGTGTAGAAATCACAATCCAAATAGGAAAGGGAATATGAACCCTAATGAGCATGTGCATACACGCATATGTGTGTGTAGGCTTTGACTGTGCATACATGTAGATACCATATATTGTCCGACCTTAAATTTGGTTGGGAACCCGAGTTTTAAATCAAGGGTCTCAGGGGCTTATTTTGATGTGATATTAAGCATATTGTAATTCTCTTCATTTTAATATCCAAAGGCAAAAATTAGGCTTGAATTGATTAAATTGTTGTGGAAATGAGAAATTCGCCAATTAATGGTTTGCCATTAAAATGTGCTTTATGTAAAGTTGTGATTTACAACCATGTTTTATGTTGGATTTTGATCTGTGTCAAATTTGATTGTATTTTGTTCAATTATTTCCCTGTATGTTTATGAGATTTGATGTAAAGGTTGAGTGTGAGAGTTTGGTGAAGAATTGTGAAGACAGTGAAGTTCGCGATTGGCTCACAAGTGGACAACCTACGAAAGGCCATGTGAGAAGCACATGCAAGAATTTGAACAGTCTTTTGCCAAGTTGTATTTCGCGAGTCACTTCGCGACTCAGGTCAAGTCATGAGTTACCCACGAAACTCTCTACTTGAAACTTTTTAAAGTGTTTTTTTTCTCATTTCTTTACCAACACTATAAGCCCATATTACCCACGAAATTGTAAAGAGACTTTTAGAGAGAAAACCCTAGCAATACACTTGAGAGTTAGAGATTGTAAACCCACAATCATCTACACAATTTCGCTTAGTTTTCCTCTACTCCTATCTCTCCAATTTCAAATCCTTAAGAGGTTCTTAGCCCAAACACTTACCTCACCCAATCTAAAGTGTTAAGTTACCTAATTAACTAAATTAATTTTTAAGGTTTTATTAATTAAGGTAAACCAAAAGTCTCGAACCAAAGATCTTAGACTCGGAAGTTCCGTTACGTGTGGGAAAAGTGTTAAGTACCTTCACAATGCCTATCCAAAGGATAGTACCTCATTTTAATTTATTTCTAAAATTATCTTTTTAGTGAAAAAATAAGATACTTAGAATTTTAATTTTAGTTTTTTAAAAGCTTTGTGCAAACAATACACACACACACACATATACATGTGACTATATATTTATCTATAATATACCATGTGAATATTTAAGTCAAAGAATGTTTACAATCAAGGGAAAATTACAACTTACCCACCTGTGGTTTGGTTGAAATTTAAGTTGTCTACCAGTGGTTTAAAGTTTGACACTTTACTCACTTGAGATTTGACCAAAATTTAAGTTGCCTACCTATCGTTTGAAATCCCATGATGCAAGTATTCTGCTAGATTCTTTTTGATCTTATTTGATCTTGTATTTGTATGTTTTTTGTGTAGTGACCCAAAATGGGGGTCTTGCATTCCATGGAATCCCACATCGCCTAGGGAAGCACATGGGAATGTGTTTATAAAGAATTCTCTCTTTAATGCGTAGAGACCTTTTCTCCTACTACTATGTGCTTTGAGGAAGAACAAAACCGTTAGGGGCATGGGCTCCAAAGCGGATAATATCTACACAGTTGGATGAGATCGTTACAGATGGTATCAGAACCGGCCCAGTAATCCCATGTGGGCTCAAAGGCACTACCTCACAAAGTAGGCCCTAACAAGGACATTAGGGATTTAAGTGGGGAAGATTGTGATACCTCAATTTGATTGATTGAATGATGTGTGTGGGTGTGTGATGAGTCCCATATCGGGTATTTACTGGGTAGATCTGGGCTTTATTAACAACTACAAGGAGCCTCAATTGTGACTAGTCCTTTTGAGGTATAGCACAGATGTGGCTAGCGCTTTTCCTTGGATCATTACATATGGTATCAGGGCCATGCCCTAGCTGGAATTGTAGGCCCTACACGCGAGGATGCGTGTGCCCGTAAGGGGGGTGGATTGTAGTGACCCAAAAGGGGGGTCTTGCATTTCATGGAATCCCACATCGCCTAGGGAAGCACATGGGAATGTGTTTATAAGGAATGACCTCCCTTTAATGTGTAGAGGTCTTTTCTCCCACTGCTGTTTGCTTTGAGGGAGAAAAAAACCGTGAGGGGCATGGGCTCCAAAACGGACAATATCTACACAATTTGGGTAGGGTCGTTACAGATTGTGATGCCTCAATTTGATTGATTATATGATGTGTATGGGTGTGTGATGAGTCTCACATTGGGTATTTACTGAGTAGATCTGGGCTTTATTAACAACTACAAAGAGCCTCAATTGTGACTAGTCCTTTTGAGGTATAGTACAGATGTGGCTAGCGCTTTTCCTTGGATTGTTACATTTTGTGTTTTTGGAAAAGAGAGACATAAAAGTGGAGCAAAATTACATATTTAGCCCTATTTTTAATATAGTTGGGTTAAGGAAATCTAACTGAGCTAATCTCGGGTGGGTAAATTGTCAAATTTCAAACTACATGTAAACAACTTAAATTTTGGCCAAACCACAGGTGGGTAAGTTGTAATTTTCCCTACAATCAAAGAATGTGAGATATGTACACAAATAGCATGTGAAGGATATTTACTACATAACTAGCATGTGAATATTAAATATTATACAAGAATAAATTGCAACGTAAAAATAAAAGAAGATGGATGGAAGAAAAGCACCTTGTTGACATCCACCTTATTTCCTCATTTTTACCATGCAAAAAAGATGACAATGGAAATATATTAGTGCCAACAAAGAAAAAAGGAAATATGTAAGCTTGATTGGTGCCTATCGGAAAAGTTTTAAATAATTCTAAGGAAAAGTTTTAAATAACAATGCTTGGGGAAGTTTTAAAATGTTAACATTATTTTATTTTTGAAAGGAAAATTTTGGAAAAAACACTTTTTTTTTGAAGAAGAAGAATTTCATTTTTTTTCGAAAGAAAAAGAATTCTTTTGAACAAGCAAAGTTTGTAATAAGAAATAATTTTTCACTTTCTTTGAAAAGAAAATATTTTTAGAAAATGTCACATATATTTATTTAGGGGAACCTGAAAATTTAGAGGGGGGATTTGTAGTTTCAAAAAAAATTCACTTTAGCAAAAACATTAGTAAGAAAAAGTTTTGAAGAAAAGATTCATGGGTCCATTTTTTTTTTAGCAAAAGGGGTTTGGATTTTTAAAAAGTCCCATGATTTTATTTGAGAAAACCATTTGAAGAAAAGAGCTTCATTTTGAAAAAAACATTTTTTTTTATATGAAAAGGTAGATAAGTCCTTAAAAGGAAGAAAAGCTTTTTTTTTTTTTTTTGAAAAGTTTTGGGTTTTTCTTTTGAAAAGATTTGAACCAAAAAATAATCCCATGATTTTTGTAAAAGACTTATGTTGAAAATATTTTTGGTAAGAAAAAGGATTTTGAAAGAAAAGTTCATGGGTTTTATTTTTTTTTTTTTAAGTTTGGGTTCCAAAAATCTCATGATTTTTAAGAAAATAAATATTCCTTTTAGAAACTTTTCTCATTTTTTTTAAAGAAATTCCAACGTGGTAAAAGAAAAAAAAATTTGAACGATTTTTTTTTAGAAAAATACTTCATTTTTTGGATTTCTTAAAAAAAGAGAAAAACAATATTTTTTTAAGAAAGATTATTTTGAAAGAAAAAGAAAGGATTTTTTGAAAGAACACACATTTTTTAGGGCTAAAAGGGAGGGTTCATAAAGAAAATGTTTTTTTTTTTTTTTTTTAAACAACTTTTGAAAAGGGGAATAAAACATTCTTCTTGAAAACCATTTCCTTGGAAAAACATACCTAAGGAATTTGTTTACCCAAGCAACCAATTTATGGAAACATTATTAATGAGAAAAGTAAAGAGCAACAATAGTATATGAGTGCTATGAATTTAAAGACAAGTAAATAAGTGCAAGAAATAAAGCTAAAATTGCTAGAAAACTAAATGACAAGGAAAAGTAAAGTGTTAAAATTTAAATGACCAAAATAAATAAATAAATAAATAAAGGGCTTGAATTTAAATGAAAATAAAAGTAAAGATTCATTAAAAAGGTTTTTTTAGAGATCCCTCCTAAATAAGCTTTAATCTATTTCAAGCCTTATAGTTGCTTTGTCAAAAAGAGATGGGAGTTCTAAGCCATCAATCATCCTTAAGACAACATTCTCATAGTGTGCTTTACTTTAGGTTTGAAGCTCATTTGAAAGGGATAGATAGAAAATCTTTTTCTTAAGTGAGTAGATAGTAATATATATATATAGAACAAGATAAATAAAAAGTGCCATAAATAAAGGGGAGTGGGGATTAAATGGGATGACAATAAAGTAAAGGGGATGGGGGAATAGCATTAGCATAAAAGGGATGACATTAAAGTAAAGAGGATGGAGGAATAACATTAAAATAAATGGGTGACAATATAGTAAAGAGGATGGGGGAATAGCATTAAAATAAATGGGTAACAAAATATGAGCAAGAATAAAAAATAAAAAAGGGGGGGGGGTGGGGGCTTCCTAGATGCCTTGAAGAAATGAGGTTTCTTCCCCCCTAAGGGTACTTCCCATATTTGGTCTAGGAACATAGCCACAATATCACAACCAACAACAAATAATATGAGCATAAAGGAAAAGAGAGATAGATACACAATCACAACAATAGTGCTAGGGTAAAGAAACTAGTAAATAAATAGAATTTCATATATATATATATATATAAATGGATGATGTTTACAAGAGATGAATTAGAGAGAAATGGGATGGGTGTAGTTATTAGGAAAACTATCCCATCCCTACATCTTACCCACAAAGATTACAAATAAAATGAGAGAGTTTGAATTATTGTGGTGGGTTTCCTAAAGAGAGGAGAGAGAACAAATTTTCAGAATTTTCTAGGGTTTTTTCAGATTTTTTCTGTATTTTTCTCTCTAATTTTCCTTTTTTTTTTCTCTCCCAATAACTTCATATTTTTAACAAAAAAATGGGGGGGGGGTATTTATAGAGAAGCCAAAAAAGTGGGAGGTTATGTGATGGTGTACCAAAACACCATCATATAGCCACCCAACTCTAGTCCAATCTTCATGTGACTGTTTGGAGGCCTTTCCAAGCTTTGGTTTCTTCAAACTTTATATCTTTTGAAAAATCTAGATGTCTAGTTTCCATAGGTTCTGACTTTGTGAGATTTGGAGCTATTGTCGTCAAGATATCGACCTTTCCATAGGTTCTGTGACGTTTTTCCTTAAAAAGTTTATTCCTTCCAATCTGTGACAGATATCATTGAGCCCTTTTTGTGGGGGGTGGTCGAGACCTTAGACTTCAAGCTGGTTTAGCCGAATCACTCCAATTCTTGCCCAATCAATACAGTGTTTTGCATTAAGTTGGTCTAAAAATAGCCTGTTTAAACTAAAAAAAGTGAAGTTTTTAATTGAGGTTTTGGTGTTTTGTTGATATCTCATCCGTTTTAGCTTTGATTTTGGCCCGTGAACTATCGTTTTGAATGGAAAAATATGACCTATGAGACAATCCAAAATTCAACTCGATTGGATGGTCGGATCAAAAATTCAATTTTTTGACCATACTCGGTTAGGGTTTTAGTCTTAATTGCTTTCAAAGGGGTTTTTGGAATGTTACAACCCTTTGATCCACTATCTGATCATGTTGCATTTATTTGTTGCCCTTTTTTTGGCTTTGAGACTTGTAATTTGCACCCTTTTTTTTTAATAGATTTTGGCATTTGTTTTGATGCTTGAATTGAGGTCGGACAAAATATGGTATCGACATCTATCATCTTCATTAAGATCATATTCACATTTTTGTTAGTTGCCTCCACTGCACCATTCATTTGAGGACGTTAAGGAACTGAGTTTCAGTGCTCAATCTTGAATTGCTGGCAAATTTGGTTAATCATCTTCCCATTCAAATTCTTCACATTATCGGTAGCAAGTTCTCCTGGCAAGCCATAGCGGTAAATGATATTCTATTTCACATACCGAGCTACTACAGCCTAGGTAATGCTCTTGTAGGAAGTGGCTTCCACCCATTTGGTAAAGTAGTCAATAGCCACTAAGATGTATTTATGCCCGTTTGAACCTTTCGAAACTATAGGGTCAATGACATCCATACCCCATGCAGAGAAAGGCCAAGGTTCCACTAGAGAGTGCAGAGGTTGTGGAGGAGCATTCTTCTTATCTTGATAAAAATTTTAATACACATTTAGTTATACTTATTTGTAAATGTATCTCAAGCATGTACATGGGGTTACAAATACGCATTTAGTTATACTTATTTATAAATATATTATGTGCATGGAGTTACAAGCTAATTTTTTATTAGGTTGGAGGACCACTGGACATTGCTAACATGGTTCTCCAGGCATTGACTAATTTCTCAAAGAGAAGAAAGAGAGGGAAATTAATTTTGATGGCCTAATAAATACAATAGTTTAACCATAGAATTAATGCAAAAATTCATTCTATAAAGCTATGATCACAACAAAAATTCACAATAATTTTACAACGCCCAATTTATATATCATCTCACACATGAGCCAATAAAATAAATTAAATTGCAATTGTGGTGGGCATAGGAATGAGTTGATAGACATATTAAGTAGTTTTATGAAATTATTATGAACTACCATGTAACCCATGCAAACGCATGGATATATTTAAAATTAAACACAATTTTTATCATAAAAATATAAATAATTAGTCAAATTATTTTTTAAAAAAGTAAACATAATTAGTTACATATTAAAATTCTTACGTAAATTTAATACTACGTATGATAATTTTTTTTTCTTCTAATTTTTAATAAGATGGAACGTGTGGTGAGCTTTGTTGTGTGGTGATTTTTATTGAGTATATGTGTTGGATTATAATTTCAAATTCTAATTGAAATTTCTCTAAACTTTACCTATTAATATATATATTTATATATATATATATATATATATATTTGTAATGATCTAACTTAATTACTTTTAATATTTCAAATTTGAACTTCATAGGGATTTGGTATTTTGTGTCAAATTTGCAATTACTTAGATTGTTCAACCACAAAATTAATTTTAAATTGAACTCAAGTTTTCTCATTGGATTTGGAAATTGTTAGGCACCAAAATCTGACTCTTTAAATACTAAATTCCAACATGACAAAGCCAGTAGCTTCACTTGGCAATTTGAATACAAAGTAGAATTTGAGTGCCATGTGAATAAGTTGTGCCACATAGAATTAACCATTCAGACAATTCGGTATATGGTGAAGTAATTATGTTAGTACCATAATTTTGTCATTATTTATTCATGTCACGAGTTGCGAATGACAGAATTATAAAACTATTATTATTACGCTACCACTAATTGCTCATCATATGAATAAGTTGTGACTTTAATTTTGGTATTAGCATTTTTTGATTTTGTTTTTGACAGGGTATTAGCATTTTTGGTGGCGAGTACCACTTATTTCTTTCTTCTCCTCTTTTTATATAAAAATAAAAATAATAATAATAATACAGTTAGTTTAATCACCGAGTTGAACGTCACGCACTTTTAAGCCAAGAAATAGCGCGTTCTCTTTGATTAATGATGAGCGTTTTTCAAACACTTGTCAAAAGTCAATTTCACCCCTACGCTCTTCCTGTATTTACTGAACCTCACATTCCCTGAGTCCCGTAATTAAACCCGGAAAGTAAACCATTTTTGTTAATCTCAAAACCCCGTACTGTAATACCGTACCGAATAACAACGTTCCGTATTCCTAAATCCTAAGTACAACTCAACAACATAAAAACCTTAAGCTCCAAGAAACATAGATAGATAGATAGATAGAGAGACAAACACTTCAGACTCAGAAAATGACGAGTGGTCCACAAAGTGAGCCTCGCTTGACGTCGTCGTTTTTGGTAGATAAGGTAGCTGACGCACTTCATTCTGGTCACCTCACTGACCCATCTGAGCTCTCCGATCTTTGCTTCTCTCTGGCCAGGTTTCTTCGCCACCTTTTGTTTTTTTCACATTCAAATCCCATAAATAAATTCTGGGTCTTGCCTATTTTTCCTGTTTGAATATTATTCCTAGCTAAGCTAAGCTCATTTTATAGTTGATTAAGATTTTCTCTTTTTGGCCCAAACTAAATATATCAATAATTTATAATATCTTTATTCTTTAACCTATTTATTATAATATATATATAAAAAATTGAATAATGCAAGAGATACAAACTATTTTACAAAAAATTTTATAAATTGCTGATGAGATGAGTGATTATTGATAAATAAAAAAAGTGATATTAATAATGGGTCTAAATGAAAACTAATTTAGCCCATCAACATTTTGTGTGACTGTAGTATTCCTCTATAAAATTTTAAAACAAATATTTTCTTTGAATAAGTCATGTATAATTATCCTTTAAATTATATTAATTATTGTTATTTTTCTTTAAACATGTTTTTTTAGATACAGTAGGATTCCAAATGTAAATTGTTCTCTTCATGATAAGAGAAATATAATAATAACAATATTAAATTAAAGACTTTTTTTTAATGAATGACAAAGTGGTACATGTCCCGAACTTTTAGTCTTAAAAATTTTAGTATTTTTTCATAGAGATGACTTATATCTGTAACATTTTCACAACAAATTATAGGTGATTAATTGTCATTGGTTTTAATTTGAACCTACCATTGAAATTACATTTTTTTCCTCACCAATAACAACCTGAAATAAATTGTCACTTAGAATTTATTGTAAAAGTGTTGTGAAAATATTGTGAACATTTTATTTCTCTTTCTTTTAAGCGAAAAATTATATCCATACATTCATGTATCTTTATATCTCAAATTAAAATGTAAAAGAGTTAGTTTTTGGAAAATAAAAGGAGTTTTTATTAAAGAGATTTACTTATATATATTTTTGGATATTATAATATTTGTCAATGATCATTCTCTAGAATCCTGCCCCCCCCCCCCCCCCAAAAAAAAGGACAAAAATAATGTATTTTTGGATATTATAATATTTGTCAATGATCATATTTTTGGATATGTTTTGCATATCTTTTGACCAAGAATTTTACAATTAAATTGATAGTTATCAAGTTTCATGCTGAAGTTGTATGTTATTGCCTGTGTCTGTGACCAAAAAAAAAAAAAAAAAAGAAAAAAAAAAGAAGGTTGCCATCCTAGGAACCTTGGCATCTTGACTTGAAGCAGAGTCAAGGGAATTATCAACTTGTTTTTGTAGCACATGCATATGAACTCTGGTTTTATTTTAGTACACACTTTTTGGTTACATTAATATAATGGAAATGTCATATGACATTCTGGTATTAGCTCTCTTATTTCTAGTAACTGCTAATTGTTTCAATTTACGTTTATAAACATGGCTTTTGGTTAAGCTTTCTTGACTAATGATTGATTCCAAAAATACAGAGGCATTGATCATGCAATTGCAAATAAGGAGGTTCTGCTAAAAGCAAAGGATTTGCCTGTGTTGGTTAAACAGGTAACTTGTTGCTTATGTGCATTTTTGCATGTTTCTGAGTTTGTGATGGCAACTCATTTCTATTCTTAATTGCATTTTATTCTGTGAGATTATGACACATTTGCTTGAAAATGAGCTTTTGAGGCTTGTTTTTAAGAGCTGACACACATAATGACACCATATGATTCAGAAACATCCCCACAATCACATCAATGATGGTTTTAAATGTTTTCCTATGGTAAAGGGTTCACAACACAATTCAAAATTGTTTCAAGGGCAGTGAGTTTACAATCGTAAACACATTGTTCTTTTCCATCAATAAAACTCTTATTATCTATCAAAAAAAACACAATTCAAAATTGTAGCTTTATTAATTAATCGGATCAATCTGGCCCTAAATTATGGGTTTGTCTTAAATCACATGAACGTTACTGGAAACTGAACACAGTACTTTGAACCATTAATTTTATTTATAGTTAAACTGATATTGGTTTCCTTTTTCCATTCTATACCATCCCCTTATAATTTATCGCATGCAAATGCAGATCTTACAAGCATTTGCACATCATGTCATAATAATATTAATTCTTTTCGTTGACTGGTTCATCGTGGTATATCAGATTCCTGTATGTTAATGCACATAAATGCATATCTTTCCAATTTTCACACAGTTGCTTTCATTTTTTTTGTAATTTTTTCTTAATTCATCATGAGATATGTTAAGTGAATATGAAAACTGTTTGCAAGTTTTGCTACTTAAATTATATTTTGGAAGGAGCTATATTCTTTAATTCGTCTTATGCCATGTAGGTATATAAGTGCATTAGTGATTGTTCACTTCAAGCAGCTGCAATGACGCTTATGATTTCGGTCAAGGTATACACAGTCACTTGTATTGTTTAACCGGATCTGTTGTGGCTCATAGCAATTATCATCTTAAATTAATTGCTAAAGATTGACTGTTGATAGTAACACAATAATTTCTTTCTTAGTATTGTCAAGAAAGCTAAAACAGTGCATTGCCAAGTGAAGTTATGAAAAATATATGTGCTCCTTCAGAGAAATGTTGAGTACCCCTAGAAATTTGTTAAGTTTGGTACTTTGTGATGATTAATTAATCATGCATGCAACTTGTGTTGCTCCAAAAAAAAAACCTAACCATCAAAAGTGATAAGTACACTTACACAACTCACATCACAATAGTTGAACCCCCTTATTTATCTTATAGTATAAGAGTTCCAACTTTAGATTGTAGGGAATTGGCAGAACAGTGATTTTTTTCCCTGGTTCTTCTGAAATAGGTGGTGGTGTAAACAATCGCATAGTGCACTTTTATCAACTCACCATGCGTGTCAGGCTCCTTTGGCCTTGTTTTCAATACGAGCTTTCTACAAAGCCACATTTCACAAGAACAAGGGCCACCATCTTCCTGTTTCTGAACCAATATATTCAACAATCCTTATATACTTTTGTTACTTTCCCATTCTATCCTGTTATGAGAGGATTTGAAACTATAGAGGGAACATGTGAGTTTTCATTGGTACCTGGTGGTTATAACAAAAATAATAGGTTATTCATAAAACATTGAGAAACCTCTTGGTGTATTCAAATACTCACTTGAGGTTCTGTCCCAAAAAAAAAAAAAAAAAAAAAAATGGTAATTTGTACAAAGATTAATGCGAAAGGACAATTGTCTCAGTGTTGGGTGTCTGATTGGTTGCTAGTGCTTAGTCAAGAACCAAAGCGTGTAGTTAAGGACCTTGCCTTACCCACCTGTCAACTAGGATTATCTCCTTGTTTTGTGAAAGCCCTAAGCTACTGCACAAACATCTTTGAAGTACATGTTCTGAAACTGAGTTCAAGAATAGGTCAGAATGTTTGAGAGGAATCTGAATAATTTAACACTCTGGAGTTCTTATGATAATTTGGTTTTAAATTATCATCAATTATTCAAGGTAAAAAATTATATATCAAGTTAGAATATTTGCATTTAAGTCTATAATTCCTAGAAAATATTTTTCCATCTTGCAAAGAATTTCCAACTAATGCTTGATTTGATATATTGATGTCTGAGTTAGAATGCTTGTATGATTGGATGGTTTCAAATTGAAGATATAGTTGATCTTCTTACTTTGGCTGAGGAGGTTAGTAAAATTTATCTTTATTATTTTTGGTCCTTTCTGGTTGGATTAGTTGTTTTCTCTTCCTTTTTTTTTATCCTTCTTCTTTTTGGCTTTAATTTTTTGGACCTATCACTTACACATGTTTTTGTGCATATTTAGATAGGTAAAAATTTCAGTAATACTGAGGATATTAACATTGAACCAAGCTATGCTCTCCCCAGTATTTCAAAAATCATTTCTAGGTATAAACTTCTCCATACTTTGCTCATCTGGCACAGTCTTCAGTGTTAAATTAATTCAGTTCTATATGGGATCCAAAATGTTGATCTGCTTATAAGCTGCTATACATTTGTAGTTTTCGGGAAAGAAGTCAAATTCAATTCTACTCTAATTGTCTTCTTTATCTGAACTTGTTGACTTTTAGCCCAATTAAATGACTTCTTCAGTCTGGCAGATTCCAAGTAACATATTATTTGAATATTTATGGACCTGTTTAAAATAGAATTCGGTTGTAATGAGCTGAAGCCTGGTTCACCATTGTTATTAGCCAACTTACACAAGCCATGGTTATTGTCTAACTTGAAATTAAAGATTATTTAAGAATGAGGGTTCTTCACACACCCCCTGCCAACCAAAAGGACCTAGAAGTTCAAGGTTTACTTAAATAAAAACAATGAGACTTTTTTCCCCAGAATAGTTAGTGAGATATGTGGCACTTATGAATTTCTTCTGGGAACTGAGATTTTATTCTTTTAGATCTTAGTAGTTTATTGATATATTCTTCTTTCTTCATGTATGTGTGTGCATATACAGATTCTATCCACGTATAAAGATGGGCCACATACTTGATTCACTTGAGGTTAAGGTAGGTTCTAAATATCAAGTAACACACATGCTCTTAACTCTAAAAACTTTCTTTTTAAATCTCTGACTTTCTACTTTTCCAAAATATTTTTGGTAGGCTGGGTACCGGACCATTTTCTCTGACTTCCATATCTTGAAGAGTATGTTGGTTCCTATGCAAAATCAGATAGTAAGCATGTCCTTAATTAATTGTATATAATATGTATGAAATCCAATGTACTTTACTTACTGCCATAGCTCACCAGAAAAACATGGGATATTGTAATTTGAATCAAAACCTGTGCTTTTGTATTTTCTTGATGTACCAGTTGTCTGAATTAAACGGAATTTTATTGTTCATTCATTATCGAGATTGCATCTTGACCTCTATTTTGTAGCCATTTTTCATATCCATTTCAACACACTGCTCATGCTCTGCTCATTATGAGCTTCTTACATTCTTCTGTGGCTTCCAGTTATAATCCACTTTTACTTTAGCTATACATTTAATTGTGGCATTTTCTTTTGTGTCATAGTCTAGGTTCTGTATTACTTGCCATTGTTTTTTCATAATGGACAAATCTGTGTGACAATAGTTCCAGGTGGTTTGTAGCAGGGTCAAATATAAATGCTTGCTTCTTTTAGGAGAAAATGTATATTTATTTGGGAATATGCAATCAACCTATGTTAAACATTCTGATCACTTTCTCTCTGCTTTTTATTTTTAATTATATATCCATGGAAGGTTCAACTACTGTTCTTTCAAATAAATATATTTCTTTCTTTATTTTCTTTTAGGGTCTGTTTGTTGCTCAAATGGATAAGATGGACACGTCTTCTTGCATTATGACTCCACCTCAAGCAAAGTATGTGTGGTTTATCTTCTCCATTTTACTCCAAGGAATGAACTTGATTAGGATATTTCTTGTCTTCTGTAGCTTTCTTTTAAATGGTCAAGGAGTACAAGGAAGAATTAACATTTCCATGGTTTGTTTAGTTATACTTAAACTTGCAGCGATTTTTTGTTTTCTTTCAAATCTCATATTTAAAACAAAGATGCTGTAAATTTTATTAATGGTGTAATGTCTTCCATGCCTGAATCAGGATACTGGACCACAGCTGCCAACAAATATTACTGCAATGCTCAAATATGGAATTAATCTTTTTCAAGCTGTTGGGCAGTTTAATGGTATGTCTGAACATAAGATTCCATGTCCAAGCATACCTATTTGTTTGAAAATCTTCTGTTAACATAGTGAGAATTTGAAATTTTATAGGTAATTATCTCATTGTTATAGCCTTCATGCATGTGATGTCATCAACTTCTGACATGCCAGTATTACAAGATTATGCTCAGCCTGTTCTTGCTTCACTTGATTCTGGTAAGACAAATGAATGGAAAAAGGACTATCCATATTGTTGGTTATCTTGTTTTGTGATGTTTGGAATTACTACATTTGTCTTTCTTTCTTGGATGTATGGACACAAACTAAGACGATATATTACTTATATTGAAAAATATTAGATTCTGAGATAATCGAGGGGCCGTCGCGTGTTTCATTAAATTGCCCAATAAGGTACGACATCATACTATTCTTGCCTTTTGTTATTATTAATAATCACACACTCACTCAATGAGTACTAAACTCATGACCTTACCCTCCACTTTGCTAGCTTTACTTAAGCAATACACTGAGGGTTTCCTCAACGTCAAAACTTGGGTAGAATTGCATGATTGCATCACAGAAACCTCAATTGCATTTTGCTAAAAGCTTCAATCAACTTGTTCTCCATTAAATTAATTATATGAGTTACATCTTGGTTATTAAAATATAAAATCTAATAATGTAATAATTGTAAAATTGAATCTCTTGGTTTTTTGAACCCTTCCTTTTCCACCTTGTAAGCTTTTGAAAGATCACATTTTTCCACATTAGCATTATAATATATATATATATATATATATATATATATTTTTTTTAATTTCAGAGTTATAAAGAGTACTAAATTTTTTATATTAATTTATATCAATTAGAACCCACAATTCTGTTGGACTAAAGCAACCCAACACTAACCAGTTCTGTTTAATTTGGTTTTTAGTTTTCATAATTATAAAGTGTTAAATTGTTATATTAGTGGAAACTAATTAAATTCACTATTTTATTGGACTAAAGCAACCAAAGACTATACAAATCTGATTGCCTTAAGTTTGATTTCTTTAAACAACTGATTGAAATTCATTTGGTCCTTCGTAAAAATTCTCCGATTTGACATTTTGTTTCTTGATACTTATTATTTATATATGTATCATATATAAGTATTTCTCGTTGAATTTTTCAGTGCTTGACATGAGTTAATTAGTAGTATAATAGTAAAATGGATGAGTGTGATTTTTCTTAGGACTTCCTCTTGTTCTCTCACATTATCTCCTATGCCCTAGCTGATTGCATCTAGCAGCTTGCTGCTCAATTTAAGGAGCTGTCTGTTATTTGGATGACAATGTTGATAATCACTTAGATAAGACTACTGTTTTTTTGCTCTGGATAAACTGGAACATCCTTCTAATACTGCTATGTGAAATCAAGTCAAAGTTGCATTTTGTTGCATATGACATCCAGGGGATTGAGAAAGGGACTACTTGGTGGAGACACCATGTCCTGCTTGACATAAGGCACTCAATGTGCTGTTCTGTACTATTGATTGGGTCATAAATAAGTTTGTATCATCAACTTTTCCTTATTTCTGCTCTTCAGTGTCTCTGACAATGAGCCTCAAGTCATTGAATTAGGATCAAAACAAAAAATTTGACAATCATGTAAATCATGTCAATTTTCATGGATCAAGTAGAAAGTGGAGGCTTTTTAATACATGGTTTATTTTCTCATGACAAGATTATTTATCAAATATATTTTCTGAACCCTGAAACCTCTTTTATCCTTGGTAAACCTTAGAAAAATTAGCCTTAACATTGGCTTGTACAGACCCTGGCCTGATTGATTTCAGTTTTGTTTGGTTTGAACAGCCACAAGCGTATCAAGACTCCTGTGAAAGGACTTCTCTGCAAGCATTATCAGGTGATGCTTCAATACATGAAATATTAGAAAAAAATATTGTTCTTGTCAGGTGCACTGGGACACAACCAGAAATAGGTTAGGTTTAAAACTTCTGGCTTAATTTTAATTTAAGATCAGGTTGAAGATGATACAACCTGAACCTGAATCTTCTTTTTATAAAGTCAACTAGAATTTCTTTTTTCTATTTGCAGTGTGATAATCAAAATCTTCCTGAACCTGAATATTCTTTTTATAAAGTCAACTAGAACTGCTTTTTCTTTTTTGCAGTGTGATAATCAAAACATCACCAGCAATAAGTTAAATAATTAATGAAATGATTATCAGTTGGATTTGATTGATTAGGTGTAAATTCTAGCCCAAATTCAACCTGATCTGCTCAATGTGTTGACCAATAAAACTCCATGAGATTGCTCTGCCTGGAAAAAAGCCGGGAACCGGGGGGGGGGGGGGGGGAAGTGAGAAGCTAGAGAGAGAGAGCACAAGTTTGCTGGTCTGGTTCACAGTTTTGTAACTGAATCATCCTATACTTTTTTTTTTTTTTTTTTTGAGAATCAAATCATCCTATATTAGTTGTTACTTCAGTTCTCAATGCTGGAATTCGCAGATTGCAGATTTTTGTTGCAATTCTAATATATAAAGCATAGGCTCTATGCTCTTGTGCACACTGTCACATCAAGACAATCATCCATGTCATACTAATAAAAGCAACAATTATCATCATTTATTTTGAATGAGCTTTGGAGTTGTAATACCTAACATACACTCTTTCAGCAAATTTCTCTTGTGCAACACTAACATACCATGCTCACCAATATAGCCAAGTCGCATACGTCATAATTTTGTGTCATCTGTGTTGAACTTTGCAGGAGTGGCAACTGCAATTCCACCTACAACTGTGTTTCCAACCAATCTATATAGCTTGTTTAATTTCTATCCCTTCATTACTGCCAAAGAACCTTCAGTAATCTTCATGATTCTACCCTTTGATGAATTGGCTTAACCTAAATAATCTAGAAATTCCAAAAAACCTTAGCTCTTTTATTTATCCAAAAAAATAAATAAATAAATAAGCTTTCCATTTTTTGATCAGTAAAAAAACAAAGCTCATTCTAAGATATAGAACATGTCTAATAACTCCAAGAACTCTCACAACTCCTTCAAACATCTTGATCTTCATAGTCCTAATCCCAATGATTAGGCTTGCAGCATCATTGCTCATAGGATCATACCTTCATTGCAAGGCCTTTACATGTTAAACCGTTCTTTTTTTTTTATCAGTAAAATATGGTAAGAGCATATAGAATCCAAAATCCATGATTCATATAGAACAACATTACCTTGTGAGACCGAAAGTAAATTTGCATCAACCTTATGGTTATTTAACTTTTCTTCAGTGATATTAGCTGATTCCGAGGAATGATTTTCATACTTCCTCTCCTCTAGGTGCAGTTTCAACTCTTTGCACTAATATTTTTAGTATCCTTTCCTATTGGAGTCCTTCCTCTTAACTTGCTTCTGTTGTGATTGTTCGACTTTGACTTTACAACAAGTCCATACGCCTGAGAATCATCACCATCTTTTTTCATCTTTACATGTGACAGCAAAGCACCAACCACCTCATTGAGTTCTAAAGTCCCCTTCCCCATATATCAACATAGTTACCAAATGATCAAAAGATGTAAGCCTAATAGAAGTGTTAGTTTGTCTTCCTCTTCAAGATTTACCCTAAAATTTGGTTAGTTTAGTGTTCAACATGTTATACACGTTGAAATGCTCCAACAATTTTGTATCTTCCTTCATCAAAAAACAATAAAATTGCTTCTTCATATACAACTTGTTTGTCTTTTTCTTTCTCATTTGCAAACCTTATAATTTCTCTCACGTTCGTTCTTTTGTCTGTGCGTCTAGGATGTTGTGAATGACCTCATCACTTAGGTTAAGAGAAATTTCATTGACTGTGTTCTCATCCATCCCTTCCAGTCTTTGTCAACTTTGTGTTTTTTTGCCTTACCAAGTAAGGCCCTATGAACTCAATGTTGGATTAGGAGATCCTTCAATCCACATTTGCTGAAGACAAAAATGGTCCCTTGCCACAAAACTTCTGTATCTCAGATTTAGTGCTTGTCATCTTTACTCTAAACCAAGAGATTGAATCCTAAAATTGCTCTAATACCACATGTTGTGCAATAGCACTCCCAAGATTCTAATCAATAATAGTAGAGACAAAATAAATAAATAAGCACACACAAAGAACAGGAGAATTCATGGGGTTTGACAATATGCCTACGTCATTGACAGGGAGAAGGTTCCAGACTAAAAATCCAAATTCCAAATACGTCATAGGTTGTCTCTCACAAAGCACATGCAGCTAGAGAACTTTTTTTTTTTTTTTTTCCTTCTATGCATCTACACACATCTATCAAGACTAAAGCCAAGCATGAATATAAGTGACAATGTCAGTTAGGGTAAAACATAAATCTAGAAAAAATGGTTTGATGGGGATTCCTTATTCTACACAAATTTGGTCAATATGACCAACCTTTATGTTGTGGCCATTCAAACCACGCATCATGTTAGCAGGAGATCTAGAGGCCTCATGCATCTAAGGAAATGTTGATATTCTTTTCTAGCTCTCTTGCTTCATACTTGCTTACTTTGTACCCTAGGTTTGAAAGCTCCAAAAGCTCCTTGTGTATTCATATGGTTAGTGTGGGGAGACTGGTGCAATTGGTCAAAATGTTCAACATTTGGAAAATGGCCTCCACTCTTTGCATCTGTAAATAGTCATTTGGGTTTCCATTTAATTGATGCAAATGCCGTAGCCCCTAGATAAACTCATAGTTAACTTTATTCCTTTTCTTTCTTTAAATTTGAGCATTCCGGTTTTGTGCAAAATGCAGTGTTTCGATTATAATAATTTCATGGAGATGAACTCAAGAAGGCCATCATGGCGTTGCCCTTATTGTAACCAGTCTGTATGTCACCCAGACATACGCGTGTGCCAGGATATAGCTAAGGCAAGTTGTTTTTGTGTGTAATGTTTTCATTCAACAATATTATGACTTAAGTGAACCAATTTGCTTCTTGTTCAGATATTGCAAGAGGTTGCGGAGAATGTTGTTGATGTAATAATCTCGGCAGATGGATCCTGGATGGCTGTCTTGGAAAACGAGGACCATACTGAACAAACGGATCATAAGACACAAAGTTGTCAGCAAGAAAGACCTCAGCAGAGTGATTCTGATGGAATCTCATATGTTCCTGCTGAAGTTGCTGATCTTACCATGGAAGGGAACAATGCTGGCAATGCCATGCGTAAATCTGAAAGTATGAACAGGCAACATTTCGTGGATAATCCCCCATGTTCTTCTGTTTCTACTCAAATAGAGGGACACAGTTTCTGCTGCCCCATGTCCCACACTGTTCATGATAATTTGTCAAGAACAACAATCCCTGATTCACAATTATTGCCTTCTGGAAGCAATGGAGTTCTCACAGCTCCAAGTAATCAGCAAAATGATAGAAGGGGTATGATATTTAAAAAAATATTTTCCTTTTAAAAAAAAATTATTTCTTCTTATAATGCATCACTCATAATTATTGTGTAACCTAGGCCAATCAAGAACAAGAGATGACGAACCATTTGAAAGGAGTATTCGACGTAGACAATATAACACTTATGATGAAAGTAGAAGTCCATTAGTGAATATCTTGGCAAAAACTACGGTTAATGAAGATGGTACTGTTACCACCAATATAACTGAGCAACACATGCCTCTACAAGAATGCGACCTTCCTTTGTCCAATTCTGCTGCCCCACATGTTTCAGTAGGTGGCACTTCTACCTGGGCTGGCCATGTAACTGATGGCAATCCTCAGTTATCTTGCACTTTAGCAGTTTCACCTGTTGCAACAGATGTTGTATCTCCTCTTCTGAATCAACAATCTGTGCATGTACACAGTTTTCCTGTACCTCTCTCATCACGACAAAGCCAACTTTTAAGACGCAGTAACTTGCAGTCTTGGCAATTTGGCTTTGGAAGTCCAATTGTCAACAATGAATGTGGGAGTTTCCCATCTATGGCTATAAATGTAGGTGGAACTTCTACTTCAACTCCAACTCAGGGCCTCACAGCCCAGGGTCAGGTGCCCACTTCATTTGAACCAAGAGCTTTAAATTCATTAACACCCAGTGGTACCATTTCTTTTAATTATCAGAGCACTCCTTTTATGGTACCTAATATGAGTGGATATTATGCATTTTGTGGGGGCAATGATAGAGGTCAGCAACTACTCAGGCAACTTGTGAATTCTATACCAGTCTCAGACATGGCTTCGTCTTCCATGCAAAATCATTCATTCACACAGGTTTATTTGATCTTACTTTGTTTTGTAGCTATAGCCTCTCTTTTTCCTAGTAAGCTTGATGCATCTGCATATAAATAAATATAATCATCATCATAGATTGCTTAACTTGATGCGTAAGCTAGATTAGATATGTTGCTCTATGGTGTGTTCCTATTACATTGATTTTTGCAGATAAAAATATTTAATGTGATTTTATCTATTATTTCAATTATAAGGATCATTTTTTGGGCTAAGCTTTTCAATATGGGATTTAGATATTAAAGAAAAGAGGTTTTCATGTGCATAAATGAAACTGCAAAGGAGACCCTTTTCTTTCCCCTCATTCCATCTTGGAAATCAGTTGACCAAAGAGGAAGAGTGTATACGTCTATTTAATTATTTTTCTTCTGACATCATTTTTCGTCCTCTTCACTCTTTTTTTTTTTTAATTACAGAACTGGAATGTTAATAGGAACCATTACATTTCTGGTCAAGCAGTCCAACAGGCTGGCAGTTTTCCTGCTCAAGGACTTGGTGCACATCACATTTCTTCCACATCCTCCTTTGGGCATCAAAATCCACACCAATCTAGAGCTCCCTGCTTGAGGATGACTTCAGCTATGACCCAGCCTCAAAATATTGTCCATCCATCTATTCATGAACAAGCTGTTCAGTTTCAGCAAGGTGTCAATAACACACAAACTCAGCTGAGGGCTGCCGCTCCACCAATGGCCCAGATGTCAAGAACAGCACCATTCGTACCAGTTCAACTCCAGCCATCTACAAGAGGTTCATCATTGTCTCATTTAATGGCTTCTGAGCGGTTTAGGACAGCTAAAGAGCCGAGAGGGAGAGTGGATGAGACAACACAGCCAGTCTTGTGTGGTGATGGCTCAACAACAGTGGCATCAGTAGATAACTGGCAGCCCTCAGGCAGAATGAGGGGAAGCCTCAGAGGCGATGCTTATGCTGCCGCTCTTAGACAATTCATGCTTAGTTCAACCCAGTGTGCTCAAGTTTCCCAAACCTCATCTGGGTTGATGACTACCCCTCATGGTCCATTGCCAATGCAAGACCTCGTCCCAAGTAGCATCAATGCTCAAATTAATCCACCGGTACAAACTCACCAAAGGCCTGGAGGTGCAACTAGTTGGTCAAGCAGTTGATCTGCTTTACTTAAATCTCTAGGGATGCTAATCGTCATCATTTGAGTCGGGGTCACACTCTTCTCAAATTTTTGGGATTTGCATGATAATTTGCCGAGGTGCATCCTGTAACCATCTTGTGCAGTTACATGCTATTGTTTTGAGATGTTACACGAGTATATTTTGTGGAGTTTAGTTGTATAGTGGTTATCCAATATGCATGAAGAGTTTTTTTTTTTTTTTTTTTTTTTTTTCCCTGGAATCATTGAACTAGATTTGAAAATTTTGAGGGGAGAAAATCAAAGGCAAGAGTATTAAAAAGTTACTAGAATGAAGCAACTGTAATATGTCATGTTTGGATAGAATGGAATAGGGGGCTTGTTGAAAAGGTTTAGAAGAATGGTGGCATATAACATGATTGTTACTTCAATGCCCCCCAAAAAAAAACCAAAAAAAAAAAAAAAAAAAAAAACAAAAACAAAAACAAAAACAAAAAATGAAATAAATTAGACTTAGGAGCCAACATTCACGATAACTCACTTTATTGACATTGACTCGGTAGTAGTCCTTTCTTTGGTGGTTCCACTTACTTATCAGTTATTTTAATCCAGCCTTTAAGTTACCTTCTTTGGGATTCAACTGCAAGGTCACAACTCATTTGATCTCATACTCAATGAGTTATGTTTGATTACTTGATGTGGTGGTTTGCTCTTATACCAAATGTTAGAAATCTATGTAGCAAACTCACCCTTGAAAATTGACTTGCAAAAGGAGGGTGCTTAAGAACTTATAAACACATAGCTAAGCTTATAATTAATCATTGTGAGACACTATTATTATAAGAGTGTGGCTCCATCCAATGATTTAAATGTGTATGGATCGAGGTGTATCCCATACACTGCCTTGATAAAAATCAATTCGAATAAAACTATAGCCCTTTTGAAAAGTTGGTACCTTTTATTACAAGCACTTGCCTAGTACCTCACTTGCACTTGCCTAGTGCCTCACTTTGGGATTAGGATCAAGTGGGTGCAATTACTCCATTCCCTCTCACAAAATTTTTTTACCCCTCACTTTTTAACTCTCTCAATTTTTTTATTCAATGGTTGAAATTGAAAGTTGTTTTTTTCAACTCTCAATCTCAATCATTGAGAGCTATTATATAAGGTGCAATATCCTCTCAATCCTACTCATAGTTACTGCTCCAACAATGTTGTCTGGCGTAAAGTTTACAAAAGGGATGTCCTAAAAAATATGGTCCTCTTATGAAATTTCTCTAATGAACAAAATATTAATGGCTTTCCTAACCTACCACTAATTGTATCTGAAAAATTAGTACCCCTCTTTCATTAGAGTTTAAATAAAACTAGTATTATGCATGTGCATTGAAACTATACTAATAATTTGTGAGTCCTTTTAAAATTAAAAAAAAAAAAATTACTTAATGTAAATTAACTATCTTAATGTGCCACATGACCAAAAAAATAAATAAATAAATAAGAGAAGATATTTTAGTTCCTTTCTTGAGTAACTTCATTATCATCTCCACATATTTTAATTGGTAAAAATAAATAAATTGAAAATTTGAAATTTTAGTAAAAATGATTAAATCCACATAATAATAATAATAATAATAATAATAATAATAATAGTTTAACCAAAATTATTTATATCACCCTGTTCTTGTTTAATATTTTCTTTTTCTTTTTTGTTGAATTTGATTAAGATTTCTTTCATGAGTTACATCTTTAGTTGATGTACTCAAAATTTTATCCTTTATCATCATATTTTAGACATTTGATTTTGCACCCATAATTTAATCAAGAAATATAGCTAGAGTGACCATTCATATACTCGAAAAAAAAAATCATAGTTGCATTACATGCATTAATTCATTCATTGCATAACATAAGAATAATCTTGAGATTCTAACAGTCGTGACAGTATGCCCGATTTCCAAATCGGACCGTCGAATTGAAAGATATCATTAGATCAAGTTTTCACGATCTGCATGCATTTTGTTTGGGTGGAGCCAACCACGCATGATTAATTTAAATTAATTTTGATTGGATAGACAATTAAAATTAATTAAATAATTTTGTGATTGGTTCTTAGTTAGTGTCAAAAATAGACTTACTTGGATGGGAATAAAGTGGATAATCAGATAACAATGAAATTATGGATAATCAAGATTTTTTGGGATATTTATTTACAAGATAATCATCACTTTAGAGACTTGAATATCCAGAAGAGGGGTTTAATTTTTAGAATTCGGATTAAAAATGCGTCTAAGTACAATTCCCGGCTCAAAAATCCTCAAAAAAAGGAGTCCAAAATGGACCAAAATTCAAACACAGGTTCGGCACCCAATTTAACCTTACCATTTTCAAACGAGGACTCTTGGATTGAGATAAACCTTACCATTTTCAATTTATTAGAGATAAGGACACGTCCCAATTCATATCTAATCATTCAGCTAATTTTTCGAAGTATTCTCACCTCTATAAATAGAGGATGCCTCTCAAAATTCAGCACACTTTTCGAACCCCCCCCCCCCCTTCTTTCTGGCTCTTCTCTTCTGATTTTTAATACCCTTACATTAAAGACGTTTTGGAGGCTTTTGCCTTAGGAATTTCTTTTTTTGTAAGTAAAGTATTTTAGGCTTCAAAGAGTTGAATAAATTTTTTTGAATCCTAAAATATTATTTCAACTAGAAGAGCGCGCTCATTCAAGAGGTATTCTAATTTCTTTTCCTTTCCATTAGTTTTGTTGATGATGCATGAATATGTTTAACATGTTTTATTATTTCTTGTTGTTAATGTATAATTACCATGTTCTGCTTGAATTTTTCTTTAACATGTTCTTAGATGATTACTTATTGTGGTTCTCTTTCCTAAATTTCAAAGTCTGCTAATGTCTCTCAAAGATTTCTTTAACAAAACTAAAAACTGGTTTGATCTTTCAGATATGATTTTTCAAAACCAAAAAAACTGATATGATCTTTCAAATCTAATTTTTTTTTTTTTAACCCAAAAATGATTTGTATTTTTCAAATTTGGTTTTTTTTTTAACACAAAGCTGATATGTTTTTTCATTAAATACAAATATGATTTTTTAGGAAAAGTTTTCTTTGACACAAAATTGCAGATTTTGAAATTTAATGAAGAGACTGGAAGTTAGGTTGTAGTTTTTTTAATATGTGATGCATGCGTAATAAATTTATCGTATGAATGTGGATCCTCTTTCAAAAAGCTTTTTATTTTTTATTTTTTTATTCATAAAAACATATCTGATTTTTCTTGATAAAATTACTTTTTTTTTTTTTTAACTTTACACAAAGACAGATTTGATCCTTTTAACAAAAATCTTATTCTTTTTTATTCATAAAAACATATCTGATTTTTCTTAATAAAATCACTTCTTTTTCTTTTTCTTTTTCTTTTTTTTTTTTTTTTTTTTTTTTTTTTTTTTTTTTTTTTTTAACTTTACACAAAGACAGATCTGATCCTTTTAACAAAAATCTTAATATATTTTATTCATAAAAACAAATCTGATTTTTCTTTACAAATCAAATTTTCTTTTATACACAAAACATATCTGAATTTTCTTTAAAAAGAGGACACATCCATAAGGTAAATTTATTTGAATTAATTTTAGTTAAGTGTCTGTCATGTATGTTCAACATATCATTCACATCATGCAAAAGAGGATATATTGGTCATTAGAATCTAGAAGACCAAACTCTGTCTGGGCGGAATGGGTACCTAATACATTCTCACTCCGTAACCTAGCCCCCGAGCTTAGAGTTTTTGGATAAGTAGATTAGTGTTTTGTTTTTCTTTAATTTTGGTAGATTGTAACTAGGACCAAAAGTTTTGTATTCTTTTGCATAGATTGTGTAAATAGGATCCAAAGTGTTGTAAGATTTAATTTACCAAAATTGTACTGTTCTTTATTCAATCAATGACAATGAAGCATTTTATCATGTAATTTGTATTTATTTTTTCTTATTTTTTTGCATAAAAAATAAGTGGCAACTCCACACTACTTACCCAACAATGGAATAACATGTATTTTTTAGAGATTGTGGGTATAACGGTTGGAAGTCTAAAAGCATTGCCAAAGCAAAGATAGATATTGTAGGTGTAACTGTAATGGTGGGAATGCTAATTAGAGTAGAGGAAATGTTGTATGGTATAATTAGATAATACACTGCTAAATGCTGGTCCTTTTTTTAATATATGTAAATATATAATAGGTAATAACTAAGCAATTGAATTGAAGGAAAGGCAAACGGGATACTTTTTTATTTTATTTATTTTTTATATTTTATATGAAGGATCTTTAGTATAATTAAAAAAAAAATGCAATATTTATGGGGGTTTCAAATGTAAGTGATTTTTTTTTAAATAATTATTTCTATTTTATAATTACATTGTTCATTATCAAATGGTAATATATATATATATATATATATATATAAGTAAATAATATATACATGCACCATCACCTTTAAGAGCACTAAATACAAAAAATTGTAACATACCATTAATTTAGGATTAAATATGCTGCCACATGTTAGATGTGACGTGTTATGGAAAAATTATTACTTACCATGTGCCATCATGTGTCCACATCATTCTAAATAGATAGAAAATTGCGTCATTTGTTATTATTGTGTGCATCCATCAGTTATGAAATCCAACTTTTATATTATATTATAAATAGGGTAATTTTAAAAACTTATACAATTTTTTTTGAAAGACAAATGTATTAAATAATGTGCACTTAAAAAGTTAGATTTTCTAAACATGGCGAAAATAGTAATTCAAACTGCACATCTTTACTTTAGATTTCCATCTTCGAAGAACATTTTTGCATTTAAAAAAACAAGTATTTTTAGTGTGGTCATGATGTTTTCGCACAATTAGAATTATTGAAAACGAAAAAGATAAAGGTGATGATTATAGAATACGCAAAGTAACATACCAATGCGATCTTGACAATGATATACAATGAGAATACGTACGGTTCATTTACGCAAATTAAGTCACAGATAAGATGCACTAGTATTTGGGGTTATGACCATGAAATAGCAAGAACGAAGATACTTGTGCTTGTTCTGTTCTTGTACCATAGCACACAATGAGCTTAGAACCTAGATAGAAATTGCATTTGCTTCAAAAGAGGAGTTAAGGTTTCCATCAGCTTCTCACAGGGATGATTGTGAATGCCCTCATATGTTGTCACCACAATGCTCGTGTCTTTGGATAGCCTTTGGACTTGTTTCTTCACATTGCATGTGTGATGCGTGCACCGATAGTAGCTCCTTTGTCCAAGTTTAATAGAGAAAGTCAAAATTCATAGTTTCTTTTTTCAAATCAATTCAGTAAAATCAATATTTCTGGATAACTATGATTTGATTACCACTATCACTAATCCATATGATTTCAGCAAATAAAACTATACATAATTATTAGGATATCCTAAAATAATATTAATTTTACAAATCGTAATTATGAAAGTACTATGGTAGCTCAACAAATTTAAGTGAGAATTAATTAAGGCCAAGGCTCTCTCTAATTCAGGAGTAATACTCAGAAACTCTGAAGCACGGAGAATAATGCACATTCCTTTCACATTCATAGTCTATTTATTAAATTTATGATGAACCCCATTATGAATTTAATAGACCCCATTATTTATTCATGCTTCGAGAGTACTTAATAATTTTCCCTAATTAAGACAAAAAATAATAAATAATTGATGATATACAATTGATCTCCTAGTTTATAATCTCATCTCCATAATTAAGAGTGAGTTAATATATTCAAGATTTCATTTTCTTTGATGTCCACTTTATTGTGATTACTCTTTATCATTAGGTGAATGTACTAATTGTTTTTTTAGTGTAGACGGGTTTATTTGAATCCATGCCCCTTGATGATAAGAGACTTTAATCTTTAATCTAACTAAACTAAAATTCGTATACTCAATACTTCATTGGTATAATTTATTTAAAATTTAATAGTATTATCAATGTTGACATGGTATGCTAAACATTAAACTTGATCACAATAATAACTCTAACGTAATTTCTTTAATGATTACATATGTATTTAGAAGTGAAGTCAGGGTTTTAGTTTAGGAAATTAAATAAGATTGAAATAAAAGGTTGAACACAAAGTTAATTTAATTAAATATATAATGTATAATATAATGCAAGTAAAATGTTATTTAAACATTGATTGACATTGAAAATTGGTTTAGCCAAAAAAAAAAAAAAAAGATTGACCAAAACTTAATGTAAATGTTACTTATAATTTTTTTTTTCATGCTTAGTGTTAGAGTTAGAGTTAAGAGCTAAAATACTCACTGTCATTTTTAAGATAGGTGACTATAATTACATATTTCAAAAAAATAAAATATTTAAATAAAAAGAATCAATATAATCTAACTAAACTAAAATTCGTATACTCAATATTTCACTGGTATACTTTATTTAAAATTTAATAGTATTATCAATGTTGACATGGTATGCTAAACATTAAACTTGATCACAATAATAACTCTAACGTAATTTTTTTAATGATTACATATGTATTTAGAAGTGAAGTCAGGATTTTAGTCTAGGAAATTAAATAAGATTGAAATAAAAGGTTGAACACAAAGTTAATTTAATTAAATATATAATGTATAATATAATGCAAGTAAAATGTTAATTAAACATTGATTGACATTGAAAATTGGTTTAGCCAAAAAAAAAAAAAAAAAGATTGACAAAACTTAATGTAAATGTTACTTATAATTTTTTTGTTCATGCTTAGTGTTAGAGTTAAGAGTTAAGAGCTAAAATACTCACTGTCATTTTTAAGATAGGTGACTATAATTACATATTTCAAACAAATAAAAAGAATCAATATATTTTTATAAATTAATTAATTAAAAAAATTAATTTAAATATTAGTTATTCAAAACATTCATTTGATTAATTAAAAGTAAAAAAAAAAAAAAATTAACTTAGAATTATTACAAGTACGATAATATTCTCAATTTTTAAAAATGTTCTATGTGTACCTTAATTTTAAAGAGATTGTATGCATTATTTTATTAATTAAATTAAAATCATCAATGTTCAAAGAGATTGTATGACTTTAGTTTTTTTTTTTTTTTTTTTTGAGATCACAATTTTTATTCTTTCTATCTTAGCTTCCATGTCAAACTATCAACAGGTGGGTTTATTATTAAAAACAATTCTTAAAAATTATGTATCCATATAGAAGAATTTAAAAACAACAAATAATAGTAATGTCATTTTATAATATTAAGATCAAATATAGACATATTTTCAATAAAGAGTTTTTGAATCCACATTACTACTAAAAAAACAATGTCTAAAAACACAACATTTTTCATAACCGTATGTTAAATAGATTGTGATGAATATACAATAAAATGATATCACTGGTAGTCCTAGTGAAAGTATCGTTACATAATCATAATTTGTTACATGAATAAGTTGTGAATTATATCGTCCCTAAAGTATTAAATTTTGGAATTTTTTTATTATTTTTATTTTTTAATGTAAGGCCCCCTTCATACTTGATCCCTGGTTCCGCTTATATATGTACATCAGAGAAAGAATGCGGAGACCTTGTGCCATTGATGCAATTAAAACAACAAGGAGGAAACGGGCCATCCTTAGTTTATTCAAGCATAAATCTATTAAATTCTAGTGCAAATTGATTTTGTTTTTACCTTAAAATAGCAAGGAGGAATAAGAAACATGTTTTGTTCCAGACTTAATTAACTATGTTTGGAATAGAAAGAAATGAGGTGAAAGTTGGCCAAAATATGTTGATTGCCCTTCCCTTCTCCTCTCATCTTTATCTACCCAAACGCATAAAAAATGAATGGAGAAGAAGGAATGTGAACTATTATAAATAAATAACCGAAAAATAAAACAAATTACATTTTTTGTTAATATATCCTAATCCATTTTTTGGGCTCCACCCTTACTCCTCAAGCTATCATTGCCAGTCCACTTAATTTCTTGCACTTAAGAAAAAGAGTGGGATAAAATATGGGTACCCTTCTTCAATTTGGATGCCCTCGCAAGGCCCTTATCTCAATTTTCTCTAAAATTTGAAGATATTGAAAGGGAATGATACTAATTTAATGAAATTTTTTTTTTGGTACTTCCCTTTTTTTATCTTGATCTATTATATTTACTAACATTCCAAGAAAACCCTAATCACTCATCACTCTATAATACTTCATTTTTTTTCTTCTTCTCCATTCTGCGGCCAAATTAATTAGGGAAGGGATAATTATATATTCCCCCCATCCTCCTATCAAACATTCAAACATCCCAATAATAAATAAGGCATAACTATTTGCTCCTCATCTCTCTCTTCAAAAGTCCAAACCTTGGAGGCCATTAAACTTAAAGGAGCAAAGTCATTGTGTAGTGAAAAATGGCAAGGATACAAATATATATATATATATATATATATCTTGCAACACCTTTCATTATTCTAACATTTGTTTTTTGGTTCATTGTTCAGATTAATGACAGTATCTACCAATCTTGGTATATATATGTTAAATTTGTTCTCTAGATTTTCTAGACGGACTAAAGAGCAAATGGCTAGATTTGTGCTTCATTGAATGTGAAAATTGAAGTTTGAAGCTGGGATCAAGATTAACGACCTATAATTCTTAATTTGAGAAGATATATATGTTGGTTAATTAAAAGTAGCTTAGCTAATAATAACAACCAAGAAACATGTAACAAAGCTTATATAGAACCCCCATAAACATATAAATATATATATATATATATATATACACACACACACATATATAATATATATCTGTAAATAAAGCCATGCAACGTAATAGGTATGAGAACTTATATAATAAATGAGTAGCCAGCACACCTGGGATAAACGCTGTTCTTCACAGCTTTCTGCCCATACTTTCTCCATCGATACCCATCATCAAGTATATCATCCGCACTCCGAGTCTGAAATGCAAACCTAGGCCGTGTTGCTTTTTTGATCCTACCACCACTTTTCCTCTTATCCTTATTATTATTATTACCCTTCTCATGATCCAGTACAACCCCATTTGTGGAACCACTTAATTCCATGATAGGCTTAATATTATTCTCAGCTGATGGGAAGCCAGCTGGTTGAACTGTAGAGAGAAGGCTGATCCAGTCAATTTCTGGGTCTAATGAGGGTGTGAAGAGGAAGGGAGGGTTAATGTTATTTGGTGGTAGTGATGATGGGGTTGAGGAGTTTTGGCCTTCCATTGATGTGTAATGGGCTAGCTCCACTGAGAATATGTAGAGAGAGAAGATGAAAAGGTTGGAGAATGGAAGTATATAAAGAGAAAAATTTAAGATGGTGTGGAGGGTGAGAAGGGGTTGGACTGACACACAGAGAGAGATATAGGTGCTTAGTTATTAATTAGAAGCTTATTATAGGGGTTGAAATGAAAGTAGAGGTATATATGTCTTGCAACTAAGGTAAAGCCAACAACATTTCAACTAATTCTGTTCAACTGCCCCTGCAAGTAAAAAGGAGACGTGCCCCAAGATCTATATCGTTATCATCTATGCATTTTTATGCATATATATATATATATATATATATTTGCATTAATGTCTTATCTTATATATGTTCTCTCTCTCTCTCTCTCTCTCTTTCCACACGTTTTATATTTACATATAATGTACTATATGTTAATTGTGGAACTATAGAGGACACATGTTCCAAATGTAACAAATTATAGCTTGATTTGCTATATTCTCTTATCCAACAGATACCAGGACCGTATAAAGAATATAAAAACAGCCAGGTTATGACTATTTGATCATCTGCGCGTACCAACTTTCTTTTTTTCTTGTTTTTCTTCACAAAGTTTCACATTTATTGAAAACATGAAAGAATCGTATATATGCAAGGTGTTACATGTCATAATAATTAATTTCACATTTATTTATTTATTTATTTTTATTTTATTTTGTCGATTCGATCTCAAATATCTGACTGATGAGGTGCTTGGGTTTTTTAGAGGAAAAATTTGAACCTTTAAATTAAGTCTAAACATTAGAAATATCATAATGTACCAGTTCAACTATAATACTCTTAACCAATAATATTCTATATTATGGACAACGTCTTTGCATATGCACAGCTTCCGGCCCATTGCTCTTTCCCAACCTCAACTCCAGTCTAGTTTCACCAAATTTTCGTGGCCAAATATTCATTTCTTAGGACAGTATTATTCGGGCCGAAATAATTCTTGGCGTATCTCAAAAAAAATAAAAAATAAATAATTGCTTGGTGAGTGCATTGAGACTAATACAGATGTTTCATGTTTAAAATAAACTATACGTGGTGAACTCCATAATACGGATGTTTAAACCAGACACAGACTTCATGTTCAAAATATAAATCATTACAGTTTATCAAAATATATATATAAATCTTTACGTGGGTTGTAGTTGTAAAGTTGTTTTGTCATCTAATAAAATATCTGAAATTCAATATTATTGTGAAAATGTTGTAAATGTAACATTACTCAATAAAGAAAGAACAATTATCATAAAGCAAACATTATAAATTGAAATTTTGAAAGAATTTAAAAGGGCTACACTAGTTTGAACAAAATAACCATCTGGTGATGAAAAGGAATGAATGATACAGGGATCAATTTTCCAATATCTTAAAATGCTATTGACTGCGCGCAATAATCAAACATTAGTGACTTATTATTATTATTTGGCCAGAGTGTAGGGAAGGCAAGCCTGTTTGGGTACCAGAATAGGGATAGCAATTTTTTCCTGTCCCGCTTACCGACCCCTCCCCACTTCATCCTGTGCGGGTTTTTCCCATCCCGCAAAGGTGGTGGGGCGGAGATGGGGCAAGATTTTAGCCCTGCACCACGAGGCAGGGTGGGGATGGATTTAAACTTTTTCCCTGCCCCGCCCCTCCCCATCCCCACCCCACTTTGCGTGGATAAGGGTTATAATTGTAAATTTTTCATAATCTAAAAATCTACTATTTAAACAAACATATCAATATTAGCTTATTTTATTCTACTCAATGTGGTTCTCTACCTTTATTTATTTATGTGTTATACTATGAGATTTTTTTATTATTATTATTTTTTTTTTATGATTGTCTTGTTAAACACTTAGATATATTATTCAATTTTTTTCTACAAATTGATTTGATTTGATGGGATAAATTTAGTTGTAATTTCAAGTATATTTTTATTAATGAAATAGGTTTCATTAAAAAAAAATTGTTCTAGTTGTAGGAAAAATAAACAAAAAGTAGAGTTTTATGGAGTGGGACAGGGCTTCGCGGAGCTCCAAGGGATGGGGATGGGGATGGGGTGAAAAAGCTTTCCCCGTCATGTAGGGCGGGGTGAGGATGGGACAAGACAAAACCATGCAGGATGGGGACCCCATCCTTCGCCCCGTCCCGTCCCATTGCCATCCCTATACCAGAATTGTATAGTGAATGACCGCAGTAGAACATAAATAAATATTTCAACATAAGTTACTCTCAGCGTGTTTCAGCTATCAAAGGCTCCCAGCCACTAGTTCATTTGCTTGTGTGACTCTTAATTTGTGTTCCATCAAGAACTAAAAGATAAAGAATTCTAAAAATGTACTCCATCAGCAATAATTTAATATATATATATATATATATATATATATATAAGTAAAAACAAAAAACAAAAAAACAAAATCCGAAACCTTTTTAGTTCACCTACAAAGGACTTCCAGCTTACCCATCAAATTAGTTGACCCCAATATTCCACCCACATGCTGATGAAAATCCCACACGACTTGAGTTTTATTAAAACTTAATTTACTGATTGATATGCGCACATTACATTAGCAGTAGTGAAGGCTAAATACCAAAAGAGATGAAAATTAAGGTTGAGGTTCCCCTAACAATCATCACCAGCTTTGTGTAATAGATATCACCCTTTTAGTGAAAGATGAGAGGACCATACATACAAAAACAGTATATATAAACATCAGCAATCATAAATCCAACTTGAATCCACATCCTTATCTTTTGTTTGAATGGAAGACAATGGAGCAACAAAGAGACTAAAATCTACTAAATTTTAGTGATCTACTCTTTTTCTTTTTCTTTCTTTCTTTCTTCTTCTTCTTCTTCTTCTTCTTCTTTTTGGCCATTTATGATCTCCTAAAGAAATATTAAATGCCTACGGGTTTTACCATCATGAAAGAAAAAAAATTAAAAATTAAAAATTAAAAACTAGGGAAAAAAATTGCTGTACTTTCAACAAGTTCACGTGCAGCAAAGTGCAACAGCAAATTTTGAATTTTCCTTCTAGTGTATCCATATTACATGGTACAACGGTTTTCAATTTGATATCTTGAAGAGACAACCATCAAACTATACAAGCTTCATTTTCAAGCTTGAAGATTCTTAGACTGGCTCAAAGACATGATTTTTTTCCAGCAATTTAAACATGTTAATTTAATTTACTGAGGGAAATAAGGTTTTAAGCAAATTTAACTAGCAAAAAAATAATCCTGTAGGAGTGAGAATGAAGATCAGAACAAAGGCTTCTTCCCATTTAACATTCCCATCAAGTGCTCGAAAACCTTCCCTCCTCCATCACGCAGACCAGAATGCATATACTCATTAGTGATCCACAGCCTAATCCCTGCAATCTGAGAAGCTGTTTCCATAGCTATCTTGAAGTTGACAAACAAATCATCATAATAAACAGCTGCTGCAACAGGCACCTGTCAGCATGGAAAGAAATAATTTGATAAAGCACCAGCCAAAGCCCAGTGAAATGCAAAAACCTGTTTTCTCACTCATTAACAAAATATCTATTACTACTACTGGTATTACTAATAATAATAATATAATAATCACATTTTGGGCTGTTGGAAAGTTGAGATCTCCATTGGAAAATCTTACAGCCAATTACAATTCACAAAGATTGACTAACTACAACATCAAAGGTAACAAACCTTGTTATTATTGAGCATATTAATGTCATATAGTGGAGGCCAATCCTGCTTCTCAGCCAATATATGAGCAGCATCTTTGAATTTTGTCAGCGCATGAATCTCATCAAACATCCATGGAAATATCATCTGCACAAGTAACAAATCCAGAATATATGAATTCATTTCATAGTCAAACGCTACAAGCAACACATGGTAAAGACCAAGTCCAAGTGAACTTCAGAAATTGCAAAGAAACTAACTTCAGCAATTTGGCTTCTACTCTTAGGCCATACTACTGACTCGAATCATTGAACACCTTTTTTTGGATAATCAAAAGGGGGGGCAGGGGTGACCATTTGTGACTAACCCCTTAAGGCGTGACCTAATAGGGCCACCCCCGTTAGAGAATGTTAGATTGAGTCATAGCTACTGTGACCGGGGCGTCACAGACCTCACCCTAGCACCCCAAGAGAGCCAGCAAAAGAGGCGCAATGCAAGCTAGGAACCCTCCTCCCACACGGTACCCGCCACAACTCGAACAAGGGACCTTGTGCTTGCATGTGGGATCTCTCCCAACTGGGCCACCCCTCCTGAGGCGAATCATTGAACACCTATACAATAGCGTGCCTCTTTGTAGCAACCATATTAAAAACCCACAATTTAGGTATTGAATGCAACAGAGTGTTAACATGATCAAAGTCTAAGTGCACAACAATGTCCATATTATGAATCAGGGAAAATTCCACAGATGCTCACAAGGTACACATGATTTAAATTTAAAAAAAATAAAAAAATCCCATTGCCCTTGTGGTTCATAATATTAGAGGATGGGTCAAGCATCATACAAACAATTTATCTTTGTGTACTCTGTACTTGAAGCATATTCTTTTCTTGTAAAAGAATTTGTATTGAATGAAATAAAAAGGGTAAAAGGGAGAAAGAAAGATGTCCGATATATTTGGTCATGGCCAGAACTACTACTAAACTACAGTCAGTCCACCCATAAACCAGTTATAGTCTCTACAGTTGCAAAAATATTGCATGCCTCAGGGCAATCAAATCTTAAATTGAAAAAATTTTTGAAGCTAAAATATATTTTGCTGCTTCCAAGTTTAGGCTTGTTGGTTATTGTCAACATAGTTCTGCCCAACTCCATTAATCAAGTGCCATTGTCACATGAGCTGCATGTGACATAAAATAAACATTGTTTCAGTGAAAATTTCATAAACAATAAATAAATTTTGAGGAAAGAATAGATTTAAAGAAGAATAAGAAGAAGAAATGTTAAATTTGAATTCAAATTGTCCAAATTAAAATTTGAAAAATACAGAAGATTGACTGATTCCATTATAGGTACAAAATACAATCAAGACAATTGCCTAATGCCACAAATTCAAATCATTTGCACTTTGGCAATAAAAAATTCATCAAAGATTTAATTGGTTTTTATGCCCAGACCCTAAAAAGCAACCCTTTGAGAAACAAATTGAGCAACTGATGTATTTGGCAGAAGCAAAACAAGAAACATTCGAAATCTACTAGCAATTTGGGGAGAAATTCAGTGCTATCACTTAAGAGGGTAACCCAATTCACTGGGGACTTACAGGGTTAGTCAAATCCCAAATCCCAACATGACCATTTCTCAGGCAGAACCTCAATTGCCTCCTCGTTCAGTTGCAACATCATTGAGTCTGCCACCTTCCTCGCCCAACGGCACCTCATCAAAATCCTTATCTACTGACTCCTTCATTAGTCACCACACATCTTCAACTGTTGGTTCTTATTCTACATCAACCAAAAACCAGTATATAACTGAAACCATGACCATTCCAGTGACAAAACCAGTTTGTAGTTCATACTTCTCCTATCTGCCCACCCCCCCCCCCCCCCCCCCACCCTGATTTTCGTTTTTTCCTTTACAGCAGTAACAGCACTTAGTCATTGGAGTTAGAGAAAGGACCATATTGAAATAATAAGAAACCTTTTTGAGATGATCAAATTGATACTTTTTTTTTTTTTTTTTGATAGGTAATATGAGTACTATTATTGACGAAATAATAAAAAAGAAACAAGCAATGTGTTTCATGAGGATGAACAACAGCAAAGCACAAACAGAAAACAAATAGGAAAGCAATCAGGAGACTAAACTAAGAGAAGAGAAGAACAATCTGTAAAACCTCAGCACCAAGACCAATCAAAGAGGCTACGCTGACACACGCCTTTTTAACTCAACCAAAGACTTCTCATAATTGATACTATAGAGACCAAATTGACAAGTATAACACAGAGGGACCAAAATTTATTTTAGTCAAGTTTGAAATTAGTTTCTTTTAATGAAAAAGATTTCTTATTGTTACATTCAAACCAACCTATCTTTTTTTTATTTTAAATCTTCCACAATACTGCAACATCCTTTTTAAGGGTTTTTTTTTTTTTTTTAATAGGATTCAATTCTGTAAGGAACCCCTATAGAAATTTTTATTTACTCCCCACTATTAAAATATTGCCATGTCAGACTTTTTTTTAATAGAAAAATAGGTAGTCCACATACAGAACACAACCCCCTAATGACTATAAGAGGGAAGAAGAAGAAGTTGATGAGATTGAAGAGAGGGAGAGAAAAGAGGATTCATGATTTTTTGATAAGTAAATATTTTATTCAATAAAAAATACCTCATGAACAACAGAATACACAAGACAGCCTTAAGAATTACAATCAAATAATTACAAGCAAAGAAAATCAATTCAGTGAACTCTGTAATAGTGCCACTGTCACTAAGACCCAGGACAGTTGACCATTCATAGAGTAATTTATGAAAAGAGACTTTCAACTGCATTTCCGAAACTTCCACATCTCACATCTTCAAAAGTGCGGTAATTCTGCTCTCTCCACAAAATTCACATCAAATTCTATTAAATTACCAATTGTCCCAAAAGTTTAAGTTGTTAGGAAATAGTGAATTTAATCACTTAACTATAATTCTAACACTTCCCATTACGTGTGGGCTTAAACTTTCCCTTAATAAGTGGGGGCCCCACACGTGGGATTTTTAACATTTTAAGCGGTTAAGAAATTGTAAATTTATTCACTTAACCATAATTCTATCAAGCTCAAAGGAACTAAATTCCACACTACAGAAGAACATTTTTCTAACTAATTTCTCCAACCAACAAGTAAATCAATCATTTTGTTCAAGATCACCAATGAACTCCAAAAATACCAAAAGCATAACTCCACAAACCATAAGCAAGATCACAATGAAGTAACAAATGGTCCACCATCTCCTCGCTACTCCTGTACAATCAGCACCAATTTACTAGTGTAAATCCTTTCTTTGAAGATTATTAGTCAAAATCTTCCCCACGCTGTTGTCCACAAAAAGAAAGCAACCCGCTTCAGGGCTTTGGCACGCCAAATTCCTATCCATGGAAAATAGATCCATTGGAGTTCGCAACACAACATAGTAAGACCAAATATCAAACCACTATTTTTTTTTTTTTTTTAAAGATAAGGACCAAATGTCAAACCTCTCTAGTCCACCCACTATCATACTCTTCCAAAAGTTACAGCCATGAGTTCTTTGCATTTGTTTTGTTGTCCAACCTCTCTAGTCCACCCCATTCTTTAATGATATAACCTGTCTCCACAAACAAGTTTCTTCTTCCTTCCTGATATGCTACAGCCATTTCCCTAAGAGAGCTTAATTAAAGGTGTCTAATTTGTGCATCTCCAAAACCCTCACAGAGAATGGGAGAGATTGGAGAGCACACTGTATTTCAATCCACCAAATGAAATTTAAACCCATCCCCGGGCCCACCCCAAAAGAAATTACTCTCCAACTTATTTGACACATGGGGTGAAATAAGTAAATAAAGAAAGGTAGCAAGTTGGAAGGTTTAACAGCACACTCTTAATAACATTAAGCTTCCCCCTTTCGACAAATATAACTTTTTCTAACCTGAAAATCTTCACTCCATTTTCTTTATAATGGGATCCCACACTGTTTATGCTTTGAAAGACAAATGCAAAGGCATGCCTAAATAGTTCATTGGAAAACTCCTAATTTTGCAACAGAGAATATCAACTAACTCCCAAAATCTCCTGCACATTCCGGCTAATTCAGCTATTCCAACAAAATTCTGTTCTAATAGCTAAGTTGAAAAGGTCCCCAGAATCGAATGCAAAACATTGGTGCCAAAGCCCCAATGGAGTTTTGAACCCAAGATATTGCTCCAGTTTTGCCAAGAGCTTTGTAACTCAATGATACTCCTTTATAAGGAGAACATTGGTTTGAGTTCCCCACAGCTGAATTATAATGCGCAAAAGATCCCCTTTTTATTGGCATATTGAAACAAATAGGTGTGTAAATCCATTTATCGGATAACTTAATAAGCTTGTTCGTGGTTTCCTAATAAGCTGTTGAGTTCATAATTTCATAAAATATCTTGCCTTAACTAGCTGATCTTTTCCATCCTACATCTAACATTTACCAATCAGTTATTTTTCTATCCAACAGACTCCAATAACTGGAAGGAAATTACGGTTGATTGTGAATTATAAAGGAAAATATTATTGCCATGCGCACCTCTCCCATGAAAATTACGGGGTGACCTTCTTTGGCAGCTTTGATTGCATCAAATTTTCCCTCATCTTCACTCCTTATTCTGTGAGCAGACCAACTTGATGAAGCACCCTAAGAGAGAGAGAGAGAGAGATTAGACATTTTTTTTTTAAAGTTACAATCAAATATGATTTGATTAGTAGAATTATAGACAATAAAAATTCTACCTGACAGTAGATTGACTCGTGCAGAATCGCATAGAGTGGGTTTGTATCAAAAGCTATTGAACTTTCAAACTGCATAAATGGAATGACTTGAGGTAAATTCTAAGAATGAGATCCATAACATTGGGTTCAAGATCAATAAGAAATTAGTAATTCTCTTACAGCATTCAAAAAGTAGTAACTGATTTGCTTTGGTGCTCCCGGAACTAGTACAGGATCCCAAACCCCCTCAAACCTACAGGCCATAGTAAAAATAAACTTGAATTAAAGAATAACAAATTTTAAATCATAATAACTATTTTGGTATTCATGGTGACTTACATATAGTGTAACCGCTCAAAACCAGCAGAAGATCCTAAACAAGAAAGGCCAAGAGTTTGAAGTCCCCATGGGGTTAAGATGCCCCCAGATGGAAGAAGCACCTATACCAAAATAGAAGAGAAAAGAGGGGGTAGGGGGGTTGGAGGGATTCAAAAAATTCAGCTTGAGCTTTCAGCATTAGGAATAATAACAAAATCATATGTCGCAGATCCTCACCCCTCCTCCCTCAGACGCTGCTAAATAATTAACAACTTCTCTAACAATTTCAATGTCTTGAGGATACCTCTTGTAGTACTTTTCATTTTGGAGTATAATCTGTTCAGAGCATACTCTATACACGGTATCTGCAGTGCATCCATTTCCAATTGGAGGGGTTCCACCAGTTAGAAGGACTTGTCTCAGTCCTTGTGGTGCAAAACTCAAATAGGTTACTGCACAAAATCCACCATAACTCTACACAAGAAGGAGAACAAGCTGTCATTTAGATAAACAGTTGGCCTCAATGAACTAGAAGCAAAATTGTAACAATGACTAAATGCTAGGAATGGACAAATGGTGAGAAGGCACAAGATGAGAGCAACAGGAATGCAACAAAAGGAGAGAAGCTAATGCATACATACATGCATATGTGAGTGAGTGCGTGTGTGTCCGCGTGCGCACGCGTGTGGGTGTGGGTGAGGGCGTGTGTAAAATGGAATAAAGTTTGACAGGGAGGCATCCCATGAAGATTGATTGGGCAGTGCATTTTTACAAGCTTTGATCGGATTTAGAATAATTTAAACTATTCAAAAGATGGAGGAGAACATATATGAGAGGAATTAAGCATTGACATTGTAATCTTAAAGCTTTTCTTTAGGAAAAAAAAAAAGAAAGTGCTTTCCATATATGAAATGTTATAGGTTGTTCAAATACATGCAATGGTTTTAATCATATGACTCTAATAATTTATGCAAAGTGTAAAGAATTTCAATACAATTATTTATATATTATGTAACAGTTTACATAAAAAAGAAAAACGATGAATACATGTAAAAATGGGTGATGCTCTAGCAATTTTGATGCGATGCTTCCTAGCAATTTTGATGTGATACTCCCCTATCATACTTTTTTTTTTCTCTGATGGGACTCCCCTATCATACTTTGTGTGTGTGTAATATACATATAATAAAAAATTCTTGCAACTTGCTTGTGGAAATTGTTTTTTGCATGGTCTAAAACTTGTAAAATTGAGGCCTCGGCAGAGGGCAGGCCCATGACTATGTACTGAAAGATCACACGCACTCACAAATAACAAAAGGAAATGGTAATCTTTGTACCTGACCCAAAATTGTCCAAGGTCCAGCATCAGGAACAAGACGTACTCGCATAAACTCGGCATCATTTACTATATTGTCAGCTCGAAAATGTTTTAAGTAGTCAACCAAATCCTCTGCAGACTTAAATTGTGACATAGATGATGCCGTCAAAGGAGTCGATAACCCTGTTCCTCGCTGCAAGAAAATTTCAGCAGTAGGATAAAAGGAAATATATATAGAGATACAGATATCAAATATCAATAAAAGCTTTTTACTAAGAGCATCCAGAAACCATGCCTGATCCATCAATATGAGACGAAATTCTTCACAAGCTTTGTGTATCCATCCACTAGCTTCTGTTGGTCTAGGGCACTCAAACCCAGGTCCACCTTGTAGGAATAGTAGGTATGGCAGCAGTTGATCTTCTTTCCCAACTGCAACACGGATATGTGATTAAAAAAGAATTTTAAAACTAGTGACCATGTAGAAATAACCCAATAATAATCCATATAAGCATTTTACAGAACAATAGTCTACATCAAACACAGTTTGCTTGTCAATCACCTATCTATATCGACTGTTCAACAAGAAACAGATAAGATAATTAAAACAAAGACAATATTTCACTTTAGTTAATAAAATGGAAACTTTTCATAGGTGTAATCTGTACGCAGTGACTGCTTGCATGCATATTAAAAAAATATCAATTCATCGTGTACATAATGATGCAACAATGTTGAACTTGCCCCTAATATACTTAGCATTGCCATTATCTACAATTCCACGCTTTCAACAGACAATAACCTGCTAATAACACAAATTATCACTTTTATGAAGAGTTACCGTAGTCAATATTCTTAGTGGAAATTGGTGGTTCTACACATTTTGGAGTTTGGTCCATGGTCCATCCGATAGAGAAATAAATCGAGCACTTTGTGAAAAAAGCAAATCACATTGCTTCGCATCAAGAACAAGTAAGAATTTGAAAAACGGGAGAAATGGACTTCCATTCCCATACATGTGGGGTCTACACACATTTGATTGAAAACCTCACTAATTGATCTAAAATTTCGAGCACATTTTATTGCTGAAACAAAACAAAGACATCTACAACAACAACAACAACAAAAATCCTATATCATACATGTACAATCTTTAGGAGCAACTAATTAAACCTTTTTAGTCAACTATTTATATAATTGAACTTTTTCTCTATACGAAATTCTCTTTTGCATTTACATTACTCTATTTTCTGAGCAATCACATAAATTTTTCATCTCAATCTTATAATTCAAATTCAAACACAATGATCAAATAATAATAATACGAATTAGACTTTGATTTAGCCATTGACAACCTCACTATTAACCTCAAAATTCATGCGCATTTGATTTGTCACCTTTTTTCTTTCTTTTTTTTTTTCTCTCTACACGCAATTCTGATTTGCTTCTACATTCCACTATTTTCTCAGCAATTAAACAAGTAAGCCACATAAATTCAAATTCAAACACATTGATCAAACAATAATGACAAAGATAACACGAATTAAGGCTTTGTTTTAACGAAATGAATAAAGTTTTCCAGTACCGGCAACGACTTCGCGAGCGAAAACGGAGATCTTAGGAGAAGAGCGAGGTTCGAGGGAGTAATCGAGAGGGACAACGAATCGATGGTTTCGGAGCCGGAGCTCCGGCACGGAGTACCAGGTTCCGACGACGTGGTCCGGCGAGGAGTTCACTCCGGCCATTGAAGCCACCGTTCGGACGAAGAGAGATCTTGCGGCTGAAAATGGCGAAATGGCGCGAGAGAATAGAGAGTGAGAGCGAAAGAGCTGGAGTGGGTTTATGAGTGAGGGTGACGCGTGCGTCGCCAACATTTTTGATAGCGAGTGTGAGAGAGGGACACGTGGAGTGAATCTGAGGGTTTTGGGTTTGGATAAGATTTATGTGAACCGTTGGATATTGATTGAAGCCTTTTTTGACGGTCAAAAGTGGGGGTGGGTTTCAGAATGATGTCAATTTTGATTAGTGCTATTTTTAAGCAGGGAAAAGATAGCGAGTGCGTCATTGTACACACACGCAAAACTAGCGGCAATGTATAAATATGATTCATGATTGCATGGAAAGAACGCATATAATATATACTAGCCTCTGAGCACGCGCGTGAGCGCATGCTTAAAGGCTAGTTTATAGGATGCGCTTGTGTATTTTCGGAACTCATATCTAGTTAATACAAATTAGATTAAAAATAAAATTAATGCTTCCCATTAGTGAATTAATAGACAACCAAAGTGACATATTTTGTAATACTTTATAAAAATCCGATGGTACATAACAAAAATATTATATGGATTCGCAACAAAAAAATAAAAATAAAAAAGATAACAAAAAGGGAAAAAAAGAAAAGGTTAATCTGATTAGCTGTATTCTCACCACTACTAAGTTGGGCTTCATTTTGTGCAATTGATATATTGCGCCTGCCACTTGCACAGGGCCTTCATTTAAATTTATTCGATTTGTCTCTAAATCAGTTTGACTGTGTTCAATGTTTGTTGTTCCACGATCTCTATTACCTATAGGATGTGCTTGTGTATTTCCAGAACTCATATCTAGTTAATACAAATTTGATTAAAAATTAAAATCAATGCTTCCCATCAGTGAATTAAGAGACAACAAAAGTGACATATTATACGGCCTGATTACAATTTGGAAAAAAGAAAAAAAAGAAAGAAAAAAAATGTAATAGATGGACTTTAAACATTCTATGAATAAATAGCAAAAACTAAGGTTTTTTTTTTTTTTTTTTTTTTTTTTTTTTCACATAGGAAAGACATCCATTAACTATTTAAAATTTAAAATACTCAACTTCTACACAAATACAAACTTCCACCACCACCACACACACGTTCTCCCATTTGAATTGGGCAATTCAAGCCGTACTCTTAGTCTTAACTTCTAATCCTTATAATTTCTTTTATTTTTTTAAAGTTTTTTAATAAAATAAAATTTTTAAAATTGTTTAGAAATTTGTCTTACTTGGTTACTCCTTAACTAAAATTTAAAATTTTAGATAAGTAACAACTTAAAAATCTTAAGTTTTAGCTTATCTAAAATATCATTCTCAAAAAAAAAAAAAAAAAAAAAAAAAAACACTTATCTAAAATTTAAGAGTTTTAACTATTCATAAACACATCTCTTGAGTTTAGCAAAAAAAAAAAAAAATCCTTACACCTACACAATGAAGGCTTAATAAAAATTGGTTAGGATAACCAATTATGACTTTTTAAAAAGTCACCCGGAATACATGGTTCTTACTCGGTTACTCCTTTTAAAATTTTAGATAAGTAAAAACTTAAAAATCTTAGATTTTAACTTATCTAAAATTTATTTCTAAAAAAAAAAAAAAAAGAATCTTATCTAAAATTGAAGACTTTTAACTGTTCATAAACACATCTGCTGGTATTAGCAAAAAAAAAAAAATTCTTACACCTACACGACTAAAAAAAAAAAAAAAAAAACCCTATATCACACAAAATTTTAGTTGTCTTATAATTTGCTAAACCTGAATACTACAATTCTTTCTACTCAGACATGTAAAGGCACCAATGTTAATTTAGAAATAATTTTGTAATCTTATGTTGGATGTAACGGTTAGTGAATCTATCTATATCGGTGGAGAATTGCAATAAGTATTTAACGAACGAATTACCTAAATCTTGTAGAGAGGCGTGAAAGTTCAATTTGAGAGCAGAGCAAATTACAAAACTAAGCAAAGAAAAATAAATTAATTGATTAATTAAACAAAAGAAAAATCTTCTTCTTCAACTTGTCGCCTCCGATTCCTTAATTCGTTCTTGTTGAAGGACAGAATTTTGAAAAGTTTCACGGCACTAATAAAAAGTAACGTGATCTATGTGTTTTCTCTTCTATATTCAATTAAACCATACGCAAGTTCCTTTTATATAAAGATGTAGCCACCTGATAGAAACTATATTTCAATTAGGAATAGGAATGGTAATGATTGAGAAGAGTTTTTGTTGATGTGCAACAAAAAATTCTATTTCAAACCGGAATAATAGGAGTAGACGTGGGTTCAACTGAGAAGTTCTTTTTTTAATGAGAAGTTCTGTTGAAAATTATTTCAACTGACACTTTCTTTTTTTTTATTTTATGTGGGATAGTTACAAACGTACTGACACAATTTTTATCACCTCTTTTTTTTTCTTTTTTTTTACGTGGGATAGTTACAAACGTACTGACACAATTTTTATCACTTTTTTTTTTTTTTTTCTTTTCACGTGGGATAATTTTTGCTTATTTTATTGGAGGGGTAGTTATTTTCTTACAAACGTGAGTAGTGAGAAGTTCTTTTTTTGAGGAGAAAAGTGGGGAAGATTTATTGTACACGTTTCTTTATTTTTTTGACATCACTGGGGAGTTTTTTCTTTTTTTTGACAACACGTTGGGAGTTTTTTATGCTATTGAATAGAAGTAGGAGTTTATTAATGTATTATTTTAACCTTATTTTTAAGTTTTAGATAGGGGTATTTTTGACAGTTTAAAAAGCAATAACTAACTTTCGTTTGTCAATTTACTATTTTAATCCCATTTTTAAGTTGTTGGTTAATTAATTTAGGGGTATTTTTGACCGACAAAAAAGCAATAACTAACTTTTTGAATCCTCTTAATATATACAGATTTTTTAATAATTTCTTTCATCTATATATATATATATATATATATATAATCGAAACCTCTGCTGGCACCACATTTTTTCACATCAGCATAATATTTAAAAAATAAAAAAAATATTATAACACCTCAAAACTCTAACAACTTTACCCCTCTCTCAAGTTAAGAAATATAAAACCATAGTTTCTACAAACTCTCTCTCTCCAAATATAAATATCAAATTCAACCCCTTTAATTTCTCTTTATATTTTTTAGGCTTCTATAGAGTTATAGTGAGTTATGCTGATTTTGTTTTTTTGTGTGTGTGTATAGATGGTCATAATACTCCGGTATTCCAAGAGAAGTTTGTGTTTTCGTTAATTGAAGGCCTTAGAGAGATAAGTGTTGCAGTTTGGAACAGGAATACAAAAGACGATTTCATTGGCAGCGGAAAGTAATTACTTTGTCTCATATTTTTGTTTTTGAATTTATTTTGTGTGCTTTTTAGACCCTTTTGGATCAATTTTGTTAATTGGGTGTTTTTTTTTTTTTGATAGGGTCCAATAGGGGAAGGTTCTTTCAAAGGGTTACGACGACCGCACTTGGTGTTTATATACTATTAGTGGGGGGTAAGTGCTATAAATTACTAACCCTTTTAAGTGTATAATCTATTTCTAAAATCATCTATAATATTTTTTCCTCCGAAAATTTTATCTCTTTAATTTTAGTATATTGTGTTTCTTAAGTTATAGATAGATTTTCTTTATTTCTTATTTTCAATAATAAATCATTTTATTGCAATACCGGTAATTGTTTGAGAAATCCAATATGTTCATATCTCTATAGAATAGAGAATAGTAGAAGCCAATTTTATTACAACTGCTTAAATTGAGTTGACTTAATTCCGTACAATTACAAAGTATAGCATGAAAGATAATGAAATTAATTGTTGTAATTTTTATTTTCTTTCCATGTTTTGAAATTCCATGTTTTTATTGTTGATGAGAAATTAAGGCTCAGTTGCACAATATGTGTAAATTTTTCAAAATGCTACTTTAAATAGTAAGTTAATGTGTCTCTTACATTTGGGTATTAGTTAGAATTATTTTCAAATGATTGTACCAATAAAAGTGAATGTGTATAAATTTTGTTTAACTATCCCGTGTATCGCACGGGTTAGCGACTAGTAGTTCCATAAATCCTTGTCCTTCCAATAATGAGAAATGAGGATTCAAAAAATAATTCTATAAATTTCTATTCGGAAAAAAAAAAAAAAAATTCTGTTATTAAATTATAAGATTCTTAACTTATAATCATTAACAAACATGAAAAATACACAATTTTATTCTAAATAATTTGATATTAATGGCCTAAGGAAGGGAAAATAAAGGAATAAAATAGGATTAAGTAATTTTGTTTAAATATTTTAAAATGAAAGAAATAAATGTAAGTTATCTTGTTGGAGAGTAACATTAGATGGAATAGAATGTAATCATTTATAACAACATAATTATTATGCCCCTATTTTAGAATAAATGACTAAATATATATGAATATTTTGAGAGTTTTAGTGAAATTTTTTTAAACCAAATTGCATTCCCTCATATTCTTTCCAGTTTTTGAGGGAATGAAACTTTGAGGTTTTGAGGAAATTGAGAGAAACAAGTATTCCTTCTTATCTATTTTACTTCCTTCCGCTTAAACTTGCAAATAATTGGATGCTCTTTTCATTCCCTATATTAAAACTCCTAAACAAGGGTCAATGATTTTTTTTTTTTTTTTTTGGTATATATATATATATATAAACATCTTAAGTGGGGGATGGGATTTAAACATTGGACACTTCTATTAGAAACACCAAGATTTTGGGGAGTGTCAATTAACATAAAGCTCATTAGCTTCTTATGGACACCAATGAAAGGTGCTAAAATTGCTAAAAAGCTATTTTAGCACCTCAAATATTAAAAAACCTCCTACATTAATGGTATTATAGCTAGCTAATTTTTTTTGTCTCACTACTACAGTAAACTGTTACTTGTAGCAGTTACTGTAGCTAGCTGCCAAACTTGAAAAACTTTTTTTTTTTTTTTTTTTTAAATAACCCCTAATGATGTTGAAAAATCAGTGTGTTGAATGGCTCGGGCTTCTACAGCAACTTCGTGACCTGAAATGAAAAGAACTATCAAAGGGGACCGGCCAAGGACCCTCCAATGACTAAGTTAGTTTTTTCTTCCAAGGAACGCATATGGAGAGTGTATAATTGGATGAACATACCTTAGTTTGTTAAGGGTGGATCCCTTTTATAGAGGACTTGGAGTGGGTCTACTTATTTGGTTCCACTAACATCATGGGGGATGCATGGATTTCATGGAGCATTGCATGAGAGACAAGTGGACTTAGTAGAATGTGGGAGAGATCTTTGAGGGGTTTATCCCACGTTTAGGAAACTAAAATTTAGCTACTCATATTGAGCAATCATAATGCTTAATATTTTTCTAAGTGTTCACACTCATCTACACCTCAGGCTAGTATGGACGAGTATATTTGACTGTTGAGCCCCCTTTGTAATCTCTCTAATTTCTCCTTTAAGGTTCATCTTGTATGTTGATAGGTTTGCATGATCTTTATGGACGAACTGGACTTTGTATTTTACCATAAGTTGCCCCCTTGTCCATAAGTCGTCTTAACTATCGTCCACCATATTTTTATGTTGCTTTCTTATATGTTATTTTACACGTGGCTCCTAATGATATGTTGACAACTTGTAGACGTGGCATCATAGATGACGTTGGATTTTTCAGTGGAGATGATGATGTTGGAAAATCTGGTTTTGTATCTCATACAAAACACATAGCGGAAGCAACAATAACGGATCTACTTCAATCATGAGAGATAACATGTAACCTTGAATTAAAGAACAAAGAATAGAGAGCGTACCTTGATGCAGTGAAATTCAAAAACCAAGACTTGAAAATACCTCTAATCTTCATCTCAATTCCACACGATACCCAAGAAGTGTGGTCTCTCAATCAGTCTTTTTGTACATTGATTCTCAAAGAAAAATCCTTCTTTTTCTCCTTGCAGAGAAAAAACTGTTTTCTTTTCTTTTCATCATACGTACATTCTAACTACAATGGTAGTTACTTTATTTAATAACTCTTATTAAATAAAAATTGATTATCTAATTGGGATTAGCTTTTTGGGCTTACCCAATTAGGCTTTAGTTTGTGGTTTGAGATGGGACCAAAGGGAACAAATAAGACTCTAACTCTAATGGGCCTTAGGCTTTTCTGTCAACTTTTGACAAGTCCAAAGTTACCATTAATTATATTTAATACCACTATAAGAATATAATTGTACTTTAGGCCTTATTAATAAATTATATCTCAAGACTTTATTATCCATACAACCCCTTCATTAAAATATTCATAGTAATACAAAGTCATAAATGTTGACTGCCACTTTAAAGATTACTACATCTTAATCCTTGAGTACCCGGTTTTATCCTTTATGTTATTCATCATATATTTATGAAATCCAATTTCATAAATATATACTTTAATAACTCCTTACTAAAGCGGTTGGACCCAACACTCTGAATAACCAAACCCATTAAACTTATCTCAAGTGAATATTTTATATCTCCGTTAAGAGATTATGAATTCCATCTTAAGAATATATGTTCTATCAACACTAAATGCGATTGCCCAGCATACTGAGGTTTTAATCGTTTCTTATAGATCTCACTCCTGATATATCAAAGCAACCTACACCTCATGATCAGGTCCATTATTCTCTCAAGATTTAGAGTTGACATAAATAGAAGTCGTGAGATTTATTATTCATTTGACAGTCGTTAGGAGAATAATAAATCTCACAACGATCAAGTTCAATATGTCTTAACTCTTAAGACACATCAACATATCAACTAGAAGTCTCCACTTCCATGATCAATACAAATCATCTTAGTTGATATGTTATAGTCTTCACAGATGAAATGCCCAATTTCATTATCGACTACGAACTAAAATTCTGAGTTTACAAAGAACTTGTGATTTATATTTTCTGTGACTTTTTACATAAATCACATACTATGCATCTCATGGACTAAGATAATGTCCCATTAGTTCATTTATAAATAGTTTGATATAATTAAACAATTTAATTATTTATGTCATGCCCATAAATTGGATTTTAGGGCATAAACCCCAACAATCTCCCACTTGCCCTCAAAGACAATTTACCATATATCCGACACTTATCTCCCTTTAGAGTAATTCATAGTCACTCTAAGGCAAGATTTGGAAATAAGTTTCAGTCAGATTTATTTCATAAATTATCTTTTCTACTATTATATCTCACGTACTCAAATCTCTCTAATGAGATAATACTTACGCTTAATGTGTATCTTCACCACCTAGGAGGAACACATATTTTGAAGTCCAACTTCATGAATCACAATCAAACTAAAAGTCAATATTTGTACAACCAGTAACCATCAAATCCTCACTTAGGTGTATAAGCATATAATCCCTCATTCTCCTAAGATATTTGAGTATATGCTTTACTCCCACTAATTAAGTGATCTTAGATTCAATTGATATTTTCTTACCATGTCCACTGCAAAATAGATATTTAGCTTAGTATATAGTATAGCATAAAGACTTCCTATTGATATGGTATAAGGAATTGTCTTAATATGCTCTTCCTTTTATATGTCTTAGGACTATAGTCCTATATAAAGGAACTTCAAACTTAAAAGGAAAGAATCCTTTCTTGAAGTATTACATGCTATACTTGGCTAGAATCTAATCTATTTAAGCAGTTTGAGATAGACCCAACATCCTCATTTCTGAATTTTAACAAAGTTTAATTCTTAGGATGTGACTAGTCTTTCCCAAGTACTTTATATCAAACTGGACTAGACAACAAAAAACTCCATTGATGACAATAACTCTACATCATTCTAAATGATTAGAATGTCATCAACATACATTAAGAAATTTATTATTCTATATAGCTTTTACACACAAAAGGCCTTTTAATACTTGATTAAAATCAAACAATTTGATTTCTTGATCAAAGATGATATTTCATGACCTAGATGTTTGCTTTAGTCCATAAATGAACTTATAGCAACTTGCATACTAAACACTACTGGTTCTTTGCTATGAACAAGTCTAATTACATCATAAAGATGTCTTCCTCAAGATTGCTACTAAAAGAAGCTTTCTTGATATCCCTTGCCATATTTCATTCCAATGAAATATAACGAATAACAGAATCTAGGTAGAGTCAAACTTGACTATTGGTGAAAAAATCTTTTCATAATCAAACCATTTCTTTCTGAATAGATCTTTTCGCCACTAGTCTTGACTTTGAAGGTTTGCACCTTCAAATCTATCAATCTCATTTATTTGTAGACCTATTTGAAAACAATAGACTTAATGCCATTAGGCACCTCTACAAGTTCTAGACTTTAAAAAGAATCTAATTCTATTCACATAACCTTGATCCAGTAATCTATATTCATATCATCTATTGCCTTTACGTAGGACCGAGGATCAAATTCATATCCTTGTGGAATAACTACAAAAGTTTATTCCAAAAGTGTGAATTTATTTGGTAATCCTCCCACTACGATATTGTACCGATGTAATAGTTATCTACAGAATAATGTCTTGTGGTGTATCTAATACAACCATCTCATTTCCAAATGTATTTTATAGTTGTCATTCAACAAATTTTGACATTTTTCTTCTCGAACAATCTACCTTTAAAAGAGCCCTATTCCTCCTTTATGTATGCACTAACTTAAAGAAGTCATTGGAACTTCATTCATTTACAAAAAGGAACCCTAGATCTTATTATCCTCTAAATAGAATTCATAGACTGAGAATATAATAAAATAATGATTCTAAAAGCCTATCTTTCACCAATCTTAAATATCATTTAGATTAATAAGATCTATAGACATAAGTGCCAAAACATACAATTACAAAGGATGGGAACTTTCTCTTTAAAAAGTAAAACATGTAAATTTCCATTTAGAAGACAATCATGGACAATGCTTAGCTTTACCAAAACAGAAATACTTTCCTTTTGGCCATTCTTTTGAGTCTAATTTCCTTTTGGCAACTACTAAGGCAACTAACTTGTCCAACTGTTTGGTATTATAATTCATTTTCTTACCACCCTTACCTTTCGGTTTAGGCTAAGAATTTGAATTAAATCATATTGATCCTAGCCTTAGCTTTTAGGATGTCTTCTGTTACGTAGAACTCACTCATCAATTCAGATAATATAAAAAGAATTTATTTTCAAAACAATTTGAATTGATCAAATGATTCTAACAAGGAATTGTGGATCATATCCATATGAGATTAACATTTAATCTCTACATCCAAGAATTCCAATTCATTTTAAAATAAAAATATTTTCATAAAAAGATATAGAATTGGAACTCCTTAAGCCTTTCTTAGCACTCAATATGATTCATACCAAACATCTAATTTTGACTTAATATAAAGTCTAAGTCTTGTACTAACTCTTGCATCTCATGCTGTAGCACAATTGAGATAGAAGCCAATGTAGCATATTAGCATTTCAATGGAGACTATGATCATATCATAAGCTATCTTCCATCAATGCATCATACATAGGAAATTATGACAATGCTGAATCAAAACATATTTATGTACTTCAGCTCCTTTAAGCACCATGTCCAAAATTATTTCTTAGTTAATGTGATTCAATAAAATAGTAGCTAGAGAACAAAATTTATGACAACTTTATTTTGAGACCATGAACATAAATACCAAGACATTATCATTTTGCATCCATAACCATATAATATGAAACCCAAAAAACATACTATACGAGGTGTAACGACAACCTAATCCCGCAATTAATATTCCTCAGCATAGAGTGAATACCAACCACTATGATCAAGCGAGAATTTTTCTCATTATTAATGCTATCATGGTAACTCTTACCAAACAAAAATGATTTGCTGCTTTTCCTTTAGCCTCTAAGTAATAATAGCAAGAACTCATCATAGAGGATACTATCAAACTTATGCCTAGACCCATGTGTAGCCACATAACTCTACCCTTGTAAGGTTTAATCTTGTAATACCATGATGCAAAACACCCTCCGCATGGAACGCAAGGCTCGAGGCCAAGATGAGGTGCTTGCCCACACCACTATAAACCGGGAAGTTCAATCTTGTAGTACCATGAAATAAACATCCTCCGCATGGAATGCAAGGCTTGAGGCCAAGACAAGATGTTTACCCCACACCACTATGAACTGACAATGGAGGCCATGAGATCCAACCCTTGTATCTCTCTCCCACTAGATATTTTAAAACCAGTGGATTGTCTTGAAATCATTGTGATCTAATCACAATTTTAACCCTACACATTAAATGTGTTTAATTGTTTAAATTCAATGTGATGTAACTAAGTCACGTCACAATAGCGTAACGAACATTCGCACAATCACAAAGAAGTTTAACCTTGTAATCCATGAAGTAAATACCCTTCGCATGGAATGCAAGACTTGAAGTCAAGACAAGGTATCTATTCACATTACAACAAACTTAACAAAAGGGTTATTTCAGCACTCCCACTCATTATTTGGATTTTTCTTTAAATAATTTTGATCCCATCACAACTAATAACCTTGCACTTAATAAAGACTCTAATCTCATTAGAATCACTAACTAAAATGGAAGTCCTAAACTATTTTAGGATTCCTTAAACTCTAATGAATCATAAATTAGTTATATAGAACTCTATCCTTAATTTACTAGATAAAGTATTCTAATCTCATTAGAAACTAAATAACTTTAATTAGAATTTTAATCTCATTAAAACCTCTAATTAAAATAAATTAAGGACTTTTAATCATAAAATGATTAAGTACTAAGAGTTCTATTTAACTAACGTCTTTGATCTCATTAGGTCTTTTAGTTAGATAATGATTAATAAATGTCCTTAACTTTTAAGGACTATAAAATTAATCACATAGCTTTGCTTTTAATCAAAGTTTTAACACTTACTCAAAAACAAGTGAAAATTCAATAAACAAGTGTCAAAATTTTTGGCTACTCACGCGAGTAATGAGTTTTGGCAACTCACCCAGTTGCAAGTTCATCCAGAAGCCCTCGTGACTCATCTCACGACCCTCCAGTTGCGAAAACGCCTAGAAACAGCTATTTTTCTTTTAACCATTTTTTACGTTTCCAATGTTCTTGCATCCAAAACACTTTTGATTTTTATGAATGAAGATTTATAGTTCAAACATTAAGGTTTTCAAGATCAAGATGAAGAACCCTAAAACATTAAGAACACTATAAATCATAAAAATTTAATCTCCAAAATAACGTCATGCCTATATTAATATATGTAATCATGAAATGATATCATAACACTAATGGATTATATACCTAAACATGAATCTATACATATATTCATTTAATCAAAAGAAGTAAAGGCATATGAATGATGTCAAGCACATGATTCCATAAGAAAGGTTTTAGTGCTTCAACTTTTACACGATTAAGCGTAACAGTTATATCATATTTCAATAAACCTAAAAATCTCATTGGCGGTGTGCATCTGTAACTATGGTTTTAACGAATCAACTTCGTATCCATATAAAATTATATAAATATATATATATATATATATAATATATATATATGCAAGACTAAAACCACAGTATCCGATACAACAATTAATATATCACATATATCAATCTCAGCACATTGGTTTATTTCACAATGATTCTAAAACAAAATTATACAGAAAAATCCGCTGCAGAATTTTAAAACATCAAGATAACGGTTTTCTTTGATTCTAAAATCCAATCACATGTTATACAAGCAGGATATTGAAGACCACTCTGATACCATTTGTTGGAAAATCTGGTTTTGTATCTCATACAAAACACACAGCGGAAGCAACAATCACGGATTTACTTCAATCATGAGAGATAACATGTAACCTTAAATTAGAGAACAAAGAATAGAGAGCGTACCTTGATGTAGTGAAATTCAAAAACCAAGACTTGAGAATAACTTTAATCTTCATCTCAATTCCACATGATGTCCAAGAAGTGTGGTCTCTTAGTCAATCTTTTTGTACATTGATTCTCAAAGAAAAATCCTTCTTCTTCTCCTTGCAGAGAAAAAATTGTTTTCTTTTCATTTCATCAAACATACATTCTAACTACAATGGTAGTTGCTTTATTTAATAACTCTTATTAAATAAAAATTGATTATCTAATTGGGTTAGCCTTTTGGGTCTATTCAATTGGGCTTTAGTTTGTGACTTGAAATGGGATCAAAAGAAACAAATAAGACTCTAGCTCCAATGGGCCTTGGGCTTTTCTGTCAACTTTTGACAAGTTCAAAGTTACCATTAATTATATTCAATACCACTATAAGAATATAATTGCACTCTAGGCCTAATTAATAAATTATATCTCAGGACTTTATTATACATACAACCCCTTCATTAAAATATTTGTAGTAATACAAAGTCATGAATGTTGACTGCCACTTTGAGGATTACTACATCTTAATCCTTGAGTACTCGGTTTAATCCTTTATGTTATTCATCATATATTTATGAAATCCAATTTCATAAATATATACTTCAATAACTCCTTACTAAAGTGGTTGGGCCTAACACTTTGAATAACTAAACCCATTAAACTTATCTCAAGGGAATATTTTATATCTCCATTAAGAGATTATGAATTCCATCTTGAGAATATATGTTCCATCAACACTAAATGCAACTGCCCAACATACTGAGATTTTGATCATTTCTTATAGATCTCACTCCTGATATATCAAAGCAACCTACACCTTATGATCAGGTCCATTATTCTCTCAGGATTTAAAGTTGATGTAAATAGAAGTCGTGAGATTTATTATTCATTTGGCAGTCGTTAGGAGAATAATAAATCTCACAGTGGTCCAGTTCAATGTGTCTTAACTCTTAAGACACATCAACATATCAACTAGAAGTCTTCACTTCCTTGATCAAGACAAATCATTTTAGTTGATATGTTATAGTCTTCGCAGATGAAACACCCAATTTCATCACCAACTACGAACTAAATTTTGAGTTTACAAAGAACTTGTGATTTAAGTAACTTTTCATATAAATCACATACTATACATCTCATGGACTAAGATAATGTCACATTAGTTCATTTATAAATAATCTCATATAATTAAACAATTTAATTATTTATGTCATGCCAATAAATTGGATTTTAGGGCATAAACCCCAACAAATGACACGTGGTGGACTATCGTTGGTTGAGGAGTCAAGATGATTTGTTCTTCGGGTAATCATGACATGTGGTGGAGTATCATTGGTTATGGAGTCGAGACGCTCCGTCCTTTGGGTAATCATGACATGTGACATTGTTTTATTAGCTAGCGTCACTTCAATGTCCCACCTGGTCACCTATAAATAGTTCAATACCTCTGATACCCTCTTCACTTCTTTAAATTTTCTTTTATGACATTTTTGTCTCAACTAATCCTTTGCTCTCTCTCTCTCTCTCTCTCTCTCTCTCTCGTTCTTAGTCATCTCCATCTAGCTCCAGGTATCTCTTCCTCCTCGTTTATAGGTTTTTCTTCTTTCCTTTAAAATGATTGAAATGGAATTTTTTATCTTCTAGTGATAAGGATGATAAGGAAATAGATGAGTATTATAACGAAAGTGATAATAGTAGTGATAGTGAGAATAGTGGTGAAGACAGGTCGTGAAACAAGTAATATCATTCTAGGGTCCCTGGGATTCCTTTGGAGGTATTCTAGGAAGAAATGAGACAAAGGACAATGGCCAGCTCGTCTGCTAGCCCCTCTTCTGTTCCTTTTTCTATTCCTCAATCCTCTCCTTCTCTTCGTCTTTCCATTAATACTATCTCTTCTTATGCTCTAAAAATCTCGTCTACACTAAATTCTGAAAAATTACACAAAATTAAAAGTAAATACCAAATTCTTGACGTTGTACATATTCGTCTTGCTGCTGAAGTGGTATTGTATCCCCAACTCCTCATGGGTTGGCTTTTATGAAGCCTATTTCCTAGGTGGCCTTAGGTTGCCTCTAAATGCTTTTACTAGGGAGCTTTTGTTTAGATTAGGTATTGCCTCCAACCAACTTAATCCCAATGGTTGGAGAATAATTGTGGCAATGCAAGTTTTGTGGAGAGAGGTGTTTGAAGGAAATCGTCCTCTTACTATAGACGAATCCCTTTACTGTTACAAATCCTCTGAAATTAATCAGTCCATAAGTTTTTATAAATTTTCTGCTAGACATAATGACTGTAGAATGATTAGATCCCTTTCCTTGTCTGATAAAGAGTGGAAGAAAGAATTCTTTTTTGTTTCTAGTTTCTGGGTTGGTAACCCTATTGAGGTTGGTAGGGATTGGTTTCCCCCTACAATTGGTGCTTGGAGTCGTCTTTGTCCTTAGGGTAGGTAACTTACTTATATTTCTTTTCTTCATCTAATCCATTATTTCTTTTCAGCTCTCACTCATCCAAGTTTAAGCAATCACCATTTAGATTGCATTTGATGAGCTTATGCTTTCCCTGATAGGAGCTTTCATTCATTGGTCACTCTTGATTGTTTGGCTCGTTGGGGACTCAGACCATAACCGATAGAAGAAGCTCGTTCTTATGAGATTAGAACTTATCGAAGTGAGCCTTTTTCTTCCCTCATCTTTCTTTTCACCTAGTACAAAAATTTTTACAGCTTGTTATTTTTATTCATTCACCATTTCATCATCATTTTTTGTAGGGATGGTGGCAATGAACAAAAATAAGGAAAATGAGATTGTTAGTTTGGAGGATGTTACTCATCCAAAAGAGGCTACCCCTATCAAGACTCATCCAGCTCGTGCAAGTCTTAAACCTTCAATTCCCAGTTCTTCTGGAAAGAGAAAAGTTGTAGCCAGGGCTATAGACAAGTCAAATATCCCCAACTGTCGTAATCCCAAAAAACAGAAGATGGATCCATCCAATACGATCAAGACTCCATTCGTCGAACTCGATCCTCCAAACCCTGAAGCTCCAATCGTCAACACTCCTCTTGTTAACCACGTCATTGGACCGTCCGTTTCTCTTGCCACTAAGCCTACTATAAACGAGTTTATGACTCTTCTAAGGAGTGAGACCTTAGCTTGGCACAAGTTCAAACAAGCAGTGAAGACTGAGGACGTGTCTATTTGCTATGACATGTCAGTGAGGGAATTTAAGCGTTCAACAATTCATGACCTTTTCAAGGTACATAAATATATATATTCTTATTTTTATTGAATAAGTATATGCTGGTTCAAGCCCTAACTGTTTATGTTTCAAGTTATGTCTTTATGGCTGCGTCCATACAAGCTAAAGATTTGGACAAAGAAAAGAAAAGGTTGGACGTTTGAGTTCATGAACTAGAAGGAGATCTTAGACGAAACTCCAAGGAAAACATGAAGCTTGAGCACACGTTTAAGAAGCTGTCAACGGAAGTACAGGAGTTGAAAGAACTGGTGGAGGAATTGAAGATTGACATCATCGGGAAGGAGACTCGTCTTGACCATCTTCATAGAATAAATGATGAGTTAACCAAAACCAAGGAAGAAATTATAGCTGAGTTCAAAGTGTCCAGCGCTTTTTCAAAGATTACAGATGGACACTATGCAGCTGGTTTTGAGGAATTTCTCCAGGATGCTGAAGATCATTTTCCCGGGGTTAATTTTAGCCTGATTAGGCTTCGCGTAGCTGGTGAAAACTCTATTCTTGTCAATGGATCAGATGATGTAGATGTGGAAGACGACACAGCCACAACTGACGATGTTGTTCCCCAGTCAGAAACTCCAGCTGTCAACAATGATGAAGCCCAATAGTTTTATTTTTATTTTCTCTCCCTTTTTTTCTATTTTATTCAATCGTTCTTGCAAACAATTTATGGGGTTTGTTGTTTTGTACCATGTTAACTCCATTTAAATACATTTACTTCATCTAGGGTTTTTGGACGTAATTTCTATACATTGGCTTTAACTTATAAGGGTTTTTGGACAGTGGTCGTCTACCCTTTTTTTTTTTGAATAAATTAATCTCATTTATCATGTGCATGCTTGTTCTTCCATAATTTGGACTCATTCCATCCCTTTGTTTTTTTTTTTTTTTTTACATTTTATTCATCCATTATTTGGACTTGAGTAATTTATGGATACTATACCATTCTTGTTCATATCCATCATCTATTTATTGCATGCTTGTATTCGTCTTTAACCATATTAATTTCAATGAGTATATGAGGGAGGTATTTGTTCCTTCCCTTTTTACCTTAAGGTTTTTGAATTTCACTTTGTGGTATCTTGCCTTTCTCTAGTCTAAAGGCCACTTATGACGAGACATCTCCACATCCAATGATTTTATTCGTCTATGGCTTTTTTGCCTTTTGATTGTGGATTTTAATTTCACAAAAATTTATAAAACACATTTCCGGAAAATAGAAAATGCCCAGAAAGGAAAATGTTTTCACTATTTATATATAAGTCAATAACTTTGTACATCACATTGTCTACGATAATGATCACATATGAATCACGACTAGTGCCTTTTAGGAAATTAAAATTTTTAACACACAAACACATCCATAGCACATACTGGTAGCTAATGCTTTTTAGGGAATTTAAATACAATTTTGTACATCACATTGTCTACGATAATGACACATATGAACAACTAGTGCCTTTTAGGAAATTAAAATTTTTAACACACAAACACATCCATAGCACATACTGGTAGCTAATGCTTTTTAGGGAATTTAAATACTTTGGAAATAAAATACTTGAAACAAAAATAACTATTAAATACATACAAAAAACAAAGTGAATGCATGATTCTCCTTATCCAATGACTTTCTACTGGTAGTACTTCCTCAAGTGTTCCATGTTCCATAGATGCTCAAGCCTTCACCCATCTAGGGCTTCTAGATAGTAGATCCTATTAGGACATATGTGTTTCACATGTTAAGAACATATATCATGATTTTATGTAATTGGCTTATCCTTTGACAAAACGCACTTTACTTGTATTTAGGTAGATTTAGGGTGTGTTTAAATACTTCAAGAAATCATGTTTCAAGATCAAGTGTTGAAGCCTTCAAGTCTGTCCAAGAAAACAAGTTGATAGTGCAAATTCATTAAAACTCGACAGTTGGCTCGACAGCTGTATCTATCAAGCTTAAGAAAGATGTTCAAAGTTCGGTGTGCTCGACAGCTGCTCGACACCTTCTATCTGTTGAGGTTTAAGATTTTTAGAATTCAAATCTGATTTTCTTGGGATCCGTGAATATGTCTTTGGGCATTCTTTTCTCCTAACCCTAGACATATAAAATGATTGTTTTAAGGGTCATCAAACAGTTCACAAGTTGCACAAGCTTTGAGCAAACTCTGTTCAAGCGAATTGTGACCAGAGACGAAATTCTTACCCTAGTTCATCTCTTTCTCTTGAAGAAGTTGTTGTGTATGTGCACCGTAGGGCTTTGTGACCAAGCATCTTCTTGATCTTCATCGTGTGGATGAACTGAAGAACTTTGCAACCAACAACCTTCTTAGTTGGTGATTGAAGTCGCGTACTAGGATCTGTGCAATTGGTTAGTCACGTACTTGGGAGTCATGCATCGGAAAAGGGAACTGTCACTACAGAACAAGTCCAATTGGGTATTGGGGTAAGGGTTCGACTGTAGGTTGGTAAGGTACTTGGGATTCCTTTACTTGTAACTGCTTGTTGTGATAATAGTGGAGTTTCGGGAGTGGTGATCTAAAAATCACCCGGTGGGGTTTTTGCCGTTAGGTTTTCCACATTCATAAACAAATCACCATGTTATTTATTTTCGACTACATAATTAGTTTGTTGGTGATTTGTTTGTGCTACCACGCGTTTGCATGATAAATTGATTAATTAATAACTTGGCTAGTTAATTAATTAATTTCTATCACAAGGGGTCATTCAATTTGTGGCCTATTAGATCCCTCGCCTCTTGAAGTTGGTAACCCTATATGGTCCTTCCCAATTAAGCCCTAGCTTCCCATGAGCTGGATCCTTAGTGGTAAAAGAAACCTTTTTTAGGATGAGGTCCCAAATATTAAACTACCTAGGCTTAACCATTGCATCGTGGTGCTTGGTCGTTAGATTCTTGCATCTTGCTACCCTTTGCTCTACATCCATTCGTACCTTGTCGACAAGGTCAAGGTTTAAACGGAGCTACGTCTCATTCTCCTCGTCTTGAAAATTAGCAACCCTGTAGCTTGCCAACCCTACTTCTACAGATATTACTATGTCACTTCTATATGCTAATTTAAAGGTTGTTTCTCCAGTTGGAGTTCTCATTATCGTTTTATATGCCCAAAGGACACTAGGTAACTCGTTGGCCCATATCCCTTTTGCCCCCTCAAGTAAAGTCTTGATAATCTTTAGCAAGGAACAATTTGCAACTTCTGCTCGTCCATTTGCCTGTGGGTGAGATGGCGAGGAGTAATGAATTCTAATTACCAATTGTTCACAAAATTTTCTGAAAGGAGTATTATCAAATTGTCGTCCATTATCTAAAACAAGCACTCTAGGAATCCCGAAATGACAAATAATGTTCTTCCAAACAAAACCCCTTATGTTTTGTTCAGTAACTCTGGTCAAAGGTTCAGCTTCCATACATTTAGTGAAATAATCAATGCCTATCACTAGGAACTTCTTTTGTCTAGTTCCTACTAGGAAAGGACCAAGGATATCCAATCCTCATTGAGCAAAGGATCATGGAGCCACCATTGGAGTGAGATACTTTGATGGTTGTCTAGGCACATTACTGAAACGTTGGCATTTGTCACATGATTGGACGTAGTACTTTGCATCAGCTTGCATTGATGACCAATAATAGCCTGCTTTAATAGTTTTATGGATGAGTGCTGTTGCTCCTGAATGATTGCCACATGCTCCTTTATGTATGTCTCTTAGAACGTAGTTAGACTCGACCAAAGTTAAGCACCTGAGGTTGGGTTGATAGAAACCTCTTTTATACAACACTTCATCCACAAGAACAAACTTTATGGCCCTGATTCTTAATTTTCGAGCTTCTTCTTTATCTTATGGGAGCAGTCCATCTCTGAGATAAGAAATAATTGCTATTGTCCAATTAGCTTCTCCATCTACTTGCTACACTTCAAGAATGTCTACACTCGGGATATATCGAATTTCAACCTCTTAATATCATCTGTAGAAGCAACTCTGGAAAGACAATCTACTTCCATTTTTTCTTCCCTTGGGACTTGAATGAATTCCACCTTTGTAAAGGCAGATATACAGTGTTTGACTTTGCTCAAATACTTCTTCACACGTTCTTCTTTAGCTTCACATGTTTCGTTCACTTCGCCTATGACCAACTGCGAATCACTCTAGATGGTTATCGAGTTAACTCCTAATGCCTTAGCCAAATTTAAGCCCATGATAAGGGCTTCATATTTGGTCTTGTTATTAGTCACTTGGAATTGTAGACGAGCTATGTACTCTAGATGATCCCCTTCTGGTGGTCATAAGATTATCCCAATTCCTGTTGCATGTTGCGTAACGACCCATCTACGTGGACAATCCATTATTGTGCACCCTCGTCGTTATCCCACTAGTCATGGATTGGAGTGAACTCTACCATAAAATCTGCAAGTACTTGAGCTTTTATTACCTCTCGTGATTAATACTTCACGTCAAATTCACTAAGCTCAATGGCCCACTGAATCAGTCGCCCAATCGCTTCTAGCTTATTCATAGTCTTCTTGAGTGGATGATCCATCATGAAATTGATGACATGGGCTTGGAAATAAAGTCTGATTTTTCTTGCTGTTGTTACCAAAGAGAAAGCCAAGTTCTCTATTGGTAGATATCATCCTTTTGCTCCTTGTAACACCTTGCTAGTATAATAAACAGGTCTCTGTACTTTCCCTTCTTCTCTAACTAAAGCTGAACTCACTGCATGAGGAGAAACAACCAAGTAGAGATACAATTCTTCCCCTGGTTTGGACGGACTCAGCAAGGGAGTCGAAGTGAGATATAGCTTAAGATCTTCAAATGCCCGTTGGCATTCTTTCGTCCATTCAAATGACTTTCTTAACACTTTAAAGAATGTCAAGCATTTGTCAGTTGCTCTTGAGACAAACCTGTTTAGTGCTGCTACTTGCCCAGTGAGACTTTGCACTTCTTTGACATTCTTGGGTTGCTTCATGTTGAATATTGCTTGGATCTTGTTGGGGTTTGTTTCAATTCCTCTCTATAAGACCATGAATCCCACAAACTTTCCCGATAAGACTCCAAAGGCACACTTACTCGAATTCAGGTTTCATATTTTATCGTCGAAGTGTCTCAAAGGTTTCCTCGAGGTTGTCCGAATGCATTGCTTCCTTTTCACTTTTGACTAACATGTTGTCCACATAAACTTTGACATTTCGTCCTATCTGTGGATGAAACATCTAATTGACCAGTCTTTTATAAGTGGCTCCTGCATTTTTTAAGCCAAAAGATATTACCTTATAACAAAACGAACCTTGGCTTATAACAAAAGGTGTTTTCTATTGATCCACCTCGTCCATCTTGGTTTGATTATATCTTGAGAATGCGTCTATAAAGCTAAGTAGCTCATGGCTAGCTATTGAATCTACTAACTAATCAATTCATGGAAGAGGATAGCTATCCTTGGGGCATGCTTTGTTTAAATCTGTGAAATCTACACACATCCTCCATTTGCCATTAGATTTTTTTACCATAACCACATTGGCCAACCAATCTGGATAGTAGATTTCTTTAATGAACTTAGCTGCTTCTAACTTCTGGACCTCCTCTTTATTACGTTATCTCTTTTTGGAGCAAACACTCTCTTCTTTTGACGAACAAGTTTACAGAATGAGGACACATTTAGATGATAGGTGATTACATTTGGATCAATTCCTAGCATGTCTTCATGACTCCAAGCAAACATTTATGTTTTCTTTCTGAGAAATCAAACAAGTTCTTGCTTCGTCTTCTCCTCCATGCTAGTCTTGATTCTAGTGAACTTCTCTGGATTGGATTTTTCCAATGGAACATCTTCCAAAACTTCAGTTGGCTCCACAACTGTTCTCTCTTCCTCAATATTCATCGTTGGCCTATGCTTATCCATATGCAACATAGCTAAGTAGCATTCCCTGGTTGCCAATTGATCACCTTGTACTTCTCCTATTCCGTACTCCGTCGGGAACTTAATAGAAAAATGGTAAGTAAATGTTGCAACTCTCCAACTATTCAAGGTTGGTCTTCTTATGATAGCATTGTACAAGGACAAGCAGCCAACGACGAGGAAATTAGCTTCCTCAGTGATCTATTGAGGGTAGGTACCAACCACGACTGGTAGGGAAATGATGCTTACTGGTAGGACCTTCATTCTTCTTAAGCTGATTAAAGGAACATTGGCTGAACGAAGCAATTCTTTATCAATATTCATCTCCTAAAAAGCTAAGTAGTAGAGGATGTCTGCTGAGCTTCCATTATCTACTAGTACTCTCCTTGTCGTGTAGTTCGCAATTGTCAAAGTGATAACAATTGCATCATCATGGGGATGTTATAGTCTTCTTGCATCTTTGCCTATGAAGGTAATTGATGGTTCGTCCATTCTAGGGGCTTTAGGTGGATGACCAGTAAGTTAGACATTCTGCACCACCCGAAGATAGGTCTTCCTAGATCTTGATGAACTAGCAATTGAAGTGCCCTCTACAATGACCCTTATTTCTCCTAAGGGTGGAAAAGTTGGTTCTTCCATTTTACCCTTCATAGGCAATCTCTCGCCCTTATAATCTCGTCCAACAAAATTCCTTAGCTTTCCTTACTTAATGATAATCTCAATCTATTGCTTCAAATCACAACACTCGTCTGTATCATGACCATGCTCTCAGTGAAAATGACAGTATTTGCTTTTATTCCTCTTACTAGGATCTCCCTTCATCTTATCTGGTCACTTTAAGGATAGGTCATCCTTAATTTGCATCAACACTTGATTGAGCAAAGTGTTTAAAGGCGTATAATTTGAATATCGCCTTGAGGACGAACCTGCCTTTGTTCCATCTCAGTCTCTTTTATCTCCTATCTTAGCCTTCTTTGGATGAGGGCCTTGTTTTGGGTGATGTAAATACCTAGTTTTTGCTCATTCAGTCTTTTTCTTCTTTTTTGTAATAATTGCATCATCTGCATTCATAAAAATTTGGGCTAAATGTATGAGTTCAGCCATCGTATGTGGCTCTTGCTCATACAATTTATGAATGAACAAATCTAAGGTAACCCCATTATAGAAGGCTGCCAAAAGGATTTTGTCATCCATCTCGTCTACTAGTAGAGCCTCATTGTTAAAACGACTGATGAAATTCCGTAAACTTTCATTATCTCCTTGCTTTATGTTCAATAGGCTAAATAAGGATCATTTATACTACTAACTTTCAATGAAATTGTTGACAAACAACTTGCTCAACTCCATAAATGAAGTTATAGTGTTTGGTGGCAATTTGCCAAACCAAACTCTAGCTAATCCCTTCAAAATGGTAGGGAAGGCCCTACATATGATCTCGTTTGGAACACCTTGAAGGTGCATGGTTGTCTTGAATGTCGGAATGTGATCACAAGGGTCTCGTGTCCCATCTTTAGAGTCAAAAGTTGGCATCTTGAACTTTGAGGGCAAAGGATGACTTGTAATAGATGCCATAAAAGGAGAATCAATCCTGTGGACAAGGTCATCCATATGATGAGTTCTTCTCATGAAATCCTTCGTCTCTTCCATTGCTTTTTTCATCTGGTCCATTTCTTTCTCCAAATGAGGCACTCTTTTAGCAACAATGCCTCTTGATGGATCTCTTCCTTCGATGTTATTCTCTACCCTTACGTCTTCTGAGTTTTGCCCCGGTTCATTTGCACGCATCTATCAATGTTGCTTCCTTCTATTAACTTCCCTTGTCAACTCTTGATTCTACTGTGTTAAATCCACCATAGCAGTTGCCATGGACTGCATCTACTGTTGGTAATTTGTAGGTGGTAGTGCTGGTGTACGGTTAGGATAACTAGAAGCATTTCCACTCTCTTGGTGTTCTGGACTTGTAGCCATTGACCTAGTTTGTACCATACAGCCTTTTGTTTTAGGAAACAATGTGGTTATCACTTGGAATTAACCAAATTAAGATTAGTTTCCCACATACGGCGCCAACTGATGATGTTGAAAAATCAGTGGGTCGAATGGGCTAGGCTTCCACATCAATTTCATGACCTGAAAAGAAAAAAACTATCAAAGGGGATGGGGATGAAAACATACCTTAGTTTGTTAAGGGTGGATCCCTTTTATAGAGGACTTGGAGTGGGTCTACTTATTTGGTTCCATTAACATCATAGGGGATGCATGGATTTTGTGGAGCATTGCATGAGAGATAAGTGGACTTAGTAGAATGTGGGAGAGAACTTTGAGGGGTTTATCTCACATTTAGGAAACTAAAATTTAGTTACTCATATTAAGCAATCAGAATGCTTAATATTTTTCTAATTGTTTATTCTCGTCTACACCTCAGGCTAGTATGGACGAGTATATTCGACCATCGAGCCCCCTTTGTAATCTCTTTAACTTCTCATTTAGGGATTATGTTGGACGTCGATAGGTTTGGAAGATCTTTATGGCCGAATTGGACTTTGTATTTTACCATCAACCCTAAAGCCCAACGTCTTTTCTCTCTCTTTCTTTGTTCTCAAACTCCTCAGTCCTCATCCTCATTCTCCTCTCTCTCTCTCTCTCTCTCTCTCTCTCTCTTCGTTCTTTGCTCCTCTATCTCATGCCTCTCTCATTTGCAAACTTCGTCATGGGTCACTGTGGCATGGTTGGTGGTTATGGTATAGCTGTGGTGGTGGCATGGTTGTGGAATGGCTATGACAGTGGGTTTCGTTGATTAAGGTGGTGGGTCAGGTTTGGTGGCTGTGGATCATGGGTTAAGGACATGCAACATCGATGGGCTATGGTTGTGATGGTGGGCTATCATGGGTTGAGGTGCTAGCGACCTATCATGGTTGTGATCGTAGGCTGTCATGGGTTATGGTTGATTTTGGTGGGTCACGTTGTCGACTGTCGTGGATCTGGTTTTTGCTGGGTTTATGGCTTTTGGCTAATTTGGATTGTGTTGACACCCCATTTTGTAACCCACATTTAACCACACATGGAAGGTAAAAGGGTCATTTCACTTTGGAAATAGGCATTTTAATTGTGGCCACTAGATCCTTAATTTCATTTTAACAAAATAATCTTGATATTGTAACGATCAAATTGATAGGTCATAAGCCTTAATCGGACCATCAAATTGAAAGTTATCATCAAATCAAGTTTTAATGGTAAAGATGCACTATCAAAAATTGAGTCCAACTATATGTGATTATGAACAATTGAGTCCAATTAGTTATAATTATAATCAATTTGAAATTAATGACACGTCATAATTTGATTGGTTAGGACTACATCTTATCGTAAGATTGTACACACTTGATTAATTAGATAATCAAACAATAATTATTCAATAAGTAATTTGTGTAATTATATTTTTAATTGTGGTAAATTTGGAACTGATTAAATCTGAAATGGAAGTGATTAAAGCCTATTAATGTTAATTGGAAACTAATTTAGGGCCTATTAATGTTAATTATGCTGAAACTATTTTCTGACAAATGACCTCTGCTCACCATTTCATTGATATCTCTCAGAATATTTTGCATTTGTAAGTGAGATTAATTTTTCTAAAAACTAGACATCTGGGGCTTCAATTTGAGTATAAGAATGATGCAATTCTGATCCAAATTGTGAAAGTTATGATTTTTCTAAATTAGCTCGAAAAACTGTTATAGAAGCTACAGGAAAAACCGAAGTTTTAGACATTTTGCTTGTTTATCACTACCACCAACCTCCAAATTTAATGCACCAGCTTTCTCTAAATACTGAAATAGGGTCTAGGTTCATGATTCTCTTTGATTCTTTATCAACCCTTATTAAATGCCCTTCCATTCATATTTTCTCCACCACGATTATATAAACCCCCCTCTTCTCCATTCCAACATAAAAAACACTCTTCTCCTCTCTTGAGTTCTAGTGAAGCAGAGTAGTCCTGTCATATCTTAGTCTTTTTGAAATTCAAGGTATTGAGTGAGACTCATTCTCTCTCTCCTAGTTCTTCTTTTCTACTCCACCAAAAGTCTCATCCTCCATCGTGTGAATCTTGCATGCAGATATAATCCCTTTCTCTAACTTGTTTCTTTTATATTACTGTGATGAGATTAAGATTAGAACATGCTAGTGTTTATTTAAATTCGTTGAATATCTTTGAATGTTCTTAAGTGTTCATATGCGTTCTTCACATGTTCTTAGCTATTCATCACATATTCATGCATAACACTAGTTTTGATCTTAAAAATCTACATCCAAAATATGAAAGACATGTTACTTTCATAAATCTCTCAAATCATTCAATCTAGGATATCACCATCCACAAACATTCACTAGAATTTATTTATTTTTAATAGAAGTGTAATGATTAATAAATGAAATTAGGATTTATCATATGCACACACATTAACTTCAACATGCAAAGTGATTGATAAAATATTGGATGATTTGATATGAATGTTGGCCATCATAGTCTAAAAGACCGGTTTCACTGGGCAAGGTAGGTGCCTAACACCTTCACATCTTGTAACATAGCCTCCGAGCTTAGATCAAGGGTTGATAGATCAATGCTTATCCATGTAATTTTCAATCTTTAAATTATATCTGGAAACAAAGTCATGTATTTTATCTTAGATTGTATCTAGGAAAAACTATGTAATTTCCTATGATCAATGTACATTTCTTCTCAAAATCAATAAAATGGGAAATTTTTCAATTTTGGTTTTTTTTTTTTTTTTCCAATAATTAAATAAGTAGGGACTCCATTGTAAAACCCTTAATCTAAAGGAGAAAATATAATCAATTGAACCTTCATTTTGAGAGGCAATAGCACGACTCCACCCATTCACATGGGTTTAACCCAACACCAAAACGGCCAAGGGCGCAGTTTATCATAGTGGCAACTCTACTAGGGAATATTAAGGGCTAAGCTTCAATTAGGTTATGGTGGCCAAAAATGTCATTGTTTGTTTATTGCTTTTTTGTATATAATATGTTTAATATGTCATTATATTGTATGTCATGCATCATTTACTTAAATGAAATTTATTTTATTTATGTGCTAGCCCGGAAGCCTGGTAGTAGTAGCCGTGGATGTACAACGTTGGGATGTAAAACGTCCTAGTTTGTGGGGACCTTTAACCTACCTTCTACCCATGTTGTAAAATCCCTTAGAACCTACCCTTAGGTCAGTCCTAGTAAATTACATTGCATTATGCATGTGTTTGGCCGTTGTTTGAACCATGATAAGCTCAAATCCAAAGCTTGGGCCTATCGTAATTGTTTGAACCATATGTACTATGAATAAACTTAAGCCCAAAAGCCTATGATTGAACTCTACTTGGCATGGAAGCCCATATTTTTTCTCGAAAGAGTCTAAGCCCAACACTAGAGACCATCGAAGGTGTATAGACATGATCAACATCAAAGGCCAAAAGATCATAATCAAGGTTCAAGCCTACCAAGTCCCAAGAATCCTCAATGGACCAAGAAGAAGCAAGTGGCCCAACTTTACCTCACTCCACATTAGGTTTGCAAAATCATGGTTAAGCTTAAAGCTTGTTTGTTCCATATTTCTCTGTTTCTTTGATTCTAAAGTTTCAGGTAGTATTAGATATACTTTGTTCATGTATATATATATCCAAAATATATATATATATATATATATATATATTTAAAAAGTTTTAAAAATCAAGATTTCCAAATCTTTCCAAAAAAAGTCTTCAGACTAAGGCATTGGGCCCTTGAGTCATTTTCAAAAAAAAAAAAAAAAACTTTGAACTAGGGGCATTGAACTTCCTAGTGACTTTTTCAAAAATGCCCAATTTTTTTCTTTTAAGGATTTCAAGATTTTTGTTTAAAAAAAAAAAAAAAAAAAAAAAAAAAGCCCTCCTTTTCAAAATGGTACACAAGGATCCCTTGGACAAAACTTTTTCTAAATTTTGATGTTTAAAGGCTTGAGCAATTAACTTGTACCAAGGAATGATTAATTTCATTTGATCCATGCACTCGATCCAATTTTCAAAAGTCTTGTTTCACAACATTAGAGCATTCATACTTTTTCTTTTAAGATGAATTTATTAAAAGAGCTTGAGTCATTATGCCTACAAGCAAGCATTAATAGGGATAGGAGGTCATCTTTGGTTCCTAATACCTTGAATGTTCATTATCCATTGCTAGCCTATTTGAGCTTTCAAACATTTAGCATTTTTTGCATGAACCCACGTAAATCTAAACTTGGGGTAGGGAAAATCAAGTTATGCATACTTAAATCTCATGTTGAGGAGGACTCAACCTTGTAGCTTTGAAGCTAATTGATAAAGATCTCCTAGAAGATATGAAAGAAAAGTAGAGAATTCATTAAGCTAAAGATAAGAGATCATCAAAGAAAAATGAAGTTTCACTCAATCAAGGAAAGAGAAATGAAATTCCATCAATGTGAGAGAAACAAAAAAGTGTGCATCAAGTTTGAAGAGCCTAAAATTCATCACGCCAAGAGGAATACAAGATCGATCTAAAAGAGAGTTCATAAAAAAAGGAAAAGATTCATCAAGCACAGAAAGGTGCAAGTGCGTCAAGGCAAGAAAGAACTCTAGAGAGTGCATCAAAATGACTTAAGCTGAGAAAAACAAGGAAGGCAAAAGATCTCCAAAAGTTCATCCAATGAAGAGATGAAAGACATAGAAACAAGGAAAAAAAATGTTAATACTAGTGACCAATGAAGACTAGTGAGAATATGACAAAGAAGAAATTGGAAAACTCCTCCAATACTTGATTTTTGAGTAATGCATACTTGGGGGGAACATCATAGGGAATTTTGAGCCTTTTTATATCATTCCTTTCATAACCTAAACCCGGCTATATTACAACCCATGAGTAAAAACCTTCTTGAAATCTTGCTAGTTGTAGGCACATCTTAAACACTAATATTATTTTCTCTTGAATTAAAAAGGAAAAAATGCTTAAAATTGCCAAACCCCACTAGATGATATGTTCGAGGGCAAAATTTCTCGAATCCTCAAATGACTCAAAAGAACTTTCAAACTTGGAGCACTCTCCTTGTTTGCACCCAACAATGTGATTTCTAAATATTATCACATTTCATTTCTTGATTGCCTTTGGAGACTTAATCAGATAGTGTTCAAAAGAAATAAGCAAATTTGATTACATGAGTTTAATGATCTTGATCCTTCCTAATCAAAGAGATTTGTTTGATTCTTAAACACTATGATTTTACAAAATGGTTGTTCAAAGGATCACCTCCTGTTCATTAAAAAATTAAAAAAAAAAATGAAGAAGAAGAAGAAGAAGAAAGAAAGAAAGAAAGAGAAATCTCATTTCCAAAAAATAAAAATCATTCTATTCCAAAAATCAATTCTCTTAAACTATGCCATGACTTGATCCTCTACGATAGAGGTATGTAGGCAGCCTTTCAAAGGCCCGGTCCCAATCACCCAAACAACCTTAGGGAACAAAGCAAAACAATGTGACAAAATTGTTTTGGTGCATGTTAGGCTGAGTGTGTAGGGCCAGCTCTATCTTAGATGCAATTAATGCAATTGCTTAAGGCCTCCACATAAAATAAAGCCCCTAAATTTAAACCAATAAAATTATCTCTTTGTGTAAAAAAGTATTAATTATGCTCCAAATATTAATTAATGAATATAAATCATTTTTTATCTAAGAAAAAACATAAAAAAAAAAATAAAAAATTGTTGGCCATGCAGGGGAACTGATAATCTCTTATCTATATCAAAGAAAAAATAGGAAAAAAAAATATCTTCATGAATTGTGCTCTTAATGATTCGATCTCTGTGTGGGAGATTATTTAGAATGTACAGCTCAGTCTCCCAAAACACATATAGCAAAATCTTTCTTTCTCTCTCAACAACTCAACAAAGAAAAGCTAAAAACAAATGACCCAAAAAAACTAATTCAAACCTTAGACTTTTATACTCATTGCTAGAAACTTTGCCATTCTCTCTCCATTTAAATTCTCTGTAGCAGCTTGAAATTTGTTGTGGTTCTGATCTTTCTCCCTTTAGGTTTGGCTCTAAAAAACCTTACAAATTCGTGTTAAGCTCTCACTCTATTTCCTTTTTCTCCTAAAATTTTGTTTTCTCGTGGTAGTGGTAGAAGACAAAACAAAAGCTAGATATTGAAAAAGTAGCTTCACTTACTATCAAGGTGTCTCCCCCTCACCCTTTTATTTCTAGTCATTATTTTTTTTTAGTATTTTTAATATTTCTCTTTCTAAACTTATCACACAACCAATGAGTGACCCACATTATGCACAGAAAAAATGCTTTATCTTTTTACTTTTCCTCTTTTATTACATCACATTAGCTAGGTGAATGTTGCTACAATTTTATGGTGATGTGAACAATGAAAGACTAGAGAGCTAAATTTGTCTTTTCATTTTTATCATTAAATGGTGATTTTGAATGTAAATTTGCTTATTTGTTTAGTCGTTGATAGTGGTTAAAATACAGTAATATATATATATATATATATAAACTTACTGGGTAGCAGACGGACACAAAACCGGGCTTACTCCTAGACTTACTGGATAACGTCTCCTCACAGAACTTAGCTTAGTACACATCTGCAACAAACTTTGGGAAAGAAACAAAGACAATAAGGAAAAGATAACTGGGAAGCAAAGGATTAGCTTAAACAGGTAATCACAAGATAATAAACAGTTTGAATGAACGGGAGGCTTAGCCTACCACCAAAAGAAAGAACAATAAACACTGTCTAAGATGAAGTAGTAGATGAAAAATGCAACATATGGAAGTGGAAGTGCTATCAGAAAATAGATGTAAAACAAAATAATGTTTGTTAGAGATAACATACTTCAAAGTAATGTATAACCACATAATAATGGATAACTATGGCGGTTGTACCGGCCAACTAGATTATAATTCAAAATAATTACAGTAACTTACAAACACTTACGATCGAGCTAAATGGCTCTGATACCAAATGGGGGTAAGCTACAAACAAAGGGTGCCGTTCAGAGGGCACTGGGGGCGGAAGCATAGATAGGTTACAAATGTAGTTCTAGTACAAGTGTAAACTAGGGGAGAGGAGAAGATAAGAGCCATTCTGGTTACAATGTAGTTCAGATTACAAAGTAAGAAGCTCTGAGGTAATTCTAAAAATTAAGCCTACTGAAGACTGAGGCCAAGGATGCCTTTTATAGCTAGAGGGAGCCTTGGATCCATTCAGGAGACTGCTGGAATCACGGAAGGTGAAATGCTTTTACTTCTAGGTGAATATCTTTTCAACCGAAAGCAATAGTAACTTCAATGATTCTGCTGGGGCACTGTTTGAGTGAACAGTAATTGGTCACTGTTTATGAACAGTGTTCTGTCCCCTTGCTTTTCCAAACAGTAATTCTGCATAGTGTTCTGGACTGTGCAGTGAATAGTAGCTTGTCGGCAACTCTGCTGGATCAGGTACTGTTCTGAATAGTAACCGGAAGAACAAAGGTGGTTCTTGAGCTAGTCTGGAGATCCTGGAGCTGTTCTGGAGCATCCGGGAGCTGTTCTGGGATTGCCTTAATCGCTGTCCAAGTTGTAACCATCATAAGGATCCTGAGAGTCCTGGAATGGGTCAATCGGAGCACGATTGCATGAGGCTTCTGAAGAGGCAGGAGAGTTCTTTTCTGCTGACTCTAGCTGTGCAGATTGGAGGAGTAGCTGTTGGGCAAGATCTTTGAGTTCTTTACTAGACTTTCCGGAGATCTGAACGGAGTCTAGACTTGACTGTGATCTTGTGCAATGAGCTATAGGTTTCTGTACTGGAAGAGGAAAATCTTTATATAGTTTGGAGATAACGTCAGTAGACCTGAATTTATCCCACCATTTTACAAAGAATTCCCTATCGAGTATATTCTGGTTGATAACATAATTCCACATGCTAATCCAGTGGATCTTGTATTGCATCATCATATGCAAGATGGTTGGAAACTGGGAAGAATGCTTGTCTGTCTGGAATCTGGAGCCAAAATACCGTAGTGCATCCTGTAGAGATTCTGGGAGATTCTGTGGAATTGCTCCAAACATTTCCCACCACTTAAGGAACCACGAAGGTATCTGTCTGCTGAATTCCCTGTCAAACTGAATGAACCATGAGTGGTCATAGTTCTCATTTGGAAGAATAATACCTTTTCAAAAGCATCCATATAATCATAATAATTGTACAGGGGTTCTGATCCTTTGAGTACTGTAAGTGTTCTGAGTGTGGAAGGGTGTCCCAAATCTTTGCAGCTTACAAAACTTTGAATTATGAATTTATGGTATAGGACTATTGAGGGATTATTCCTATCTCTGATGTCTTCTATCTTGGCAGACTTTGGGTGGGGGAGATGCCTGGACATTCTTTCTTGAAATGCATTTTCTTTCCACACTTAAAGCATTTTCCTTTTGCTTTTGGTTTGAGGTTTTCTATGGGGTTGGGGTTTCCTTTCTTATAGAAGTCATTGTTTTTGAACTTCTGTCTTCTATATTCTTTGGAAACTATCTTCTTCCTGTGGAAATCCTTGAAGGCTGGGTTTCCCCTGTATTTGGATATCCATTTCTTAGGAGGAAGTGGGGGTGTATCCCCAAGCTGGTCATCTAGTGGCTCTTTCTCCCTTTCATTATCTGAGGAGGGTTCATTAGAACTGCTAGAGGATATGTGGGCTTCTAAGACATTTACTTCTGGTGAATGAGAGACTGGTTTCTCTACTTTCTGTGTTGAATGTCTGGCCTTTGTTGGTGGAATAGTTTTATCTGGAAGTTTGGTTTTGACATAGTTCTTTTTATGCCAATTGAAATGTTTCTCAAAGTAAGTTACTGTAATTATTTTGAATTATAATCAAGTTGGCCGGTACAACAGCCATAGTTATCCATTATTTTGTGGTTATACATTACTTTGAAGTATGTTATCTCTAACAAACATTATTTTGTTTTACATCTATTTTCTGATAGCACTTCCACTTCCATATGTTGCATTTTTCATCTACTACTTCATCTTAGTCAGTGTTTACTGTTCTTTCTTTTGGTGGTAGGCTGAGCCTCCCGTTCATTCAAACTGTTTATTATCTTGTGATTACCTGTTTAAGCTAATCTTTTGCTTCCCAGTTATCTTTTCCTTCTTGTCTTTGTTTCTTTCCCAAAGTTTGTTGCAGATGTGTACTAAGCTAAGTTCTGTAAGGAGACGTTATCCAGTAAGTCTAGGAGTAAGCCCGGTTTTGTGTCCGTCTGCTACCTAGTAAGTCTAGAGTACCGAGGTTGAGTGTGAACCCGCGTCAAATAGTAAAGTCCCGTGTGAGCCGTTAGCCAGGAGGGCGTTAGGCGTTGAGGGTATGAGCGATAGGGTTCGTGAACACCAATAATAGGGAACAGCTACGGTCAGTAGTAGCAGACATCACAGAAGGCGTCCGAGTGGCAGTAAGTAGGTAACTATTCACAGAAGGCGTCCATAGACTCCCTGTTTCAGATCTAAGGTTAGATCCAGAAATTGGAAGATAAAGGTAGTCTAGGTTGTAATTGATTTCTTAGGCTTTTAATCTAGAATGATAAATAGGATGTTTAGAAGGAGTGACTCATCCACCAGCATTAGATCTAGCAGTACAAACCTCCCTGAAATTCCACGAGAAGATGGAACAATCAACTCGGAGTCGTATCAGCTCTCAGATCTAGATCAGAAGTTAGAAGATTGGAACATACCCAAAGTTCCCACAACCCAAGTCTATAAGTCTTCGTCATGGTCTTTGAAAAAGTCTTTCAGAACGGACTACCATGTTAGGACTATAGAACAAGTCTATAGCATCAACAAGGAGTATGAAATATGCTACTTGTTATCCCCTGCAGCTGTGAAAGCTCACAGGGAAAAAGATCATAAATTCCTCCACATAGGACTTGTCCAAGTTGGAGTAAAACCATTGATCAGAGAAGGTTTGAACAACTCGATCCTTATGGCACTTAGAGACACCCGTCTTATCAGATTTAATGACAGTCTCCTAGGAACCATAGAATCCAGTTTGAGTAACGGTCCAGTTCACTTCGACTGTTTCCCAAACCTCACTATTGCACTTGACGACCCTCACATCTTGAAGGTCCTCACCCTCAACATAAAAACCCATGGAACCCTTGTGTTACATGGCACCAGACAGCTTGCTCTTATATACAGAGTGTATTATAAGTGCATGAGGACGAACATGTCCATCCAAGCAGTTGATAAGAGAAAGGCAGGAGAAACCACTCTTATCCAAACCTCAGATGTTAGATCCACCGTTCAGGTACCAAGAACCCTGAAATGGTCTGAAATAACATTCCCAACACATTGGACTATAGAGAATGAAAATTATCCTCTATAGATCCAAAACCCAGTTAGGAACCCAGATCTAGATACTGTCCAGCAGTTAGCTGATGGAACGGTTAGACTTAGCTTTGACCAATCTAGGTTTAGGTCACCCTTTGAGTATGATGAATCCAGGCCCAGATCTCCCATAAATCTGTACCAGGAACCAAGGTCTAGATCTGTAGATCTACGCCAACCCCTTAGGCAGCCAACTATCCTCGTTAAAGATAGACCTGCATCCCAGTGTAGTTCGTCTAGAACACGAGCTCCCTTTCCCACATCTAGAAGAGACTTAGGTCCGCAATTTCAAGGTGTTAAAGACCATTCCCAGGTTAGTACCGCTTGTTACACAGCCAAACAAGACTCAGTTGCTGATCAAGAAGAAGACAGCAACAGTCAGGATAGTCGTAAGCCTCCTTCACCATCAGGATCTGATATGAGAAATCCTATTCAGCAAGAACCTAAATATGATCATCAGCTCCTAATGTTAACAAAAGAGTTCATCACTGATATGGACGCTCTTGAAAAGGAATTTAATTCTGAAAAGAACAGAGTTAAAAGAGAAGCCTATAGAGCCAACCATACTAAGGAACAAAAGATTGAAGTTTTGGAGAAATGGAAGTTATTCATGAAAAAGGTAAAAGCTGATTATCCTTTCTTAAAATACTTTGAGAAACATTTCAATTGGCATAAAAAGAACTATGTCAAAACCAAACTTCCAGATAAAACCATTCCACCAACAAAGGCCAGACATTCAACACAAAAAGTAGAGAAACCAGTCTCTCCTTCACCAGAAGCAAATGTCTTAGAAGCCCACATATCCTCTAGCAGTTCTAATGAACCCTCCAACCCCATAGAAAGGAAACCCCAACCCTATAGAAAACCTCAAACCAAAAGCAAAAGGAAAATACTTTAAGTGTGGAAAGAAAGGGCATTTCAAGAAAGAATGTCCAGGCATCTCCCCCACCCATTCCTTAGTATCTGAAGATATCCATAAAGTCTTAGAACTACCATCCAGAAAGTGAGTCTCCCAATAGTTCTATTAACCAAGAAATCTGTCAGATTTACCAAGATTCATCCTCTCCTAGAGTCTCAACCAGCACCTCTAGTAGTTCTGTTAAAGCCTTACCATGTACAGATAGTTGTTGCAGAAACAACACTATCAAGGTCCTATCCAAGCAAGAAGAACTACTCCTAGATCTCATAGAACAGATCAAGGACCCAGAAGAGAAATCTCGAAGACTTAGTGAGTTCCACAAAACCTAAGTCAAGGAAGATAATACATCCAAACCTAGGATTCAGGAACCCAAAGTCGATTTGGAAAAAATCTACAATAGGTTTACCAAATCCAAGAAAGAGATTACTGTCCAAGATCTCCATAAAGAGATTAAGGATACCAAATCAGAAGTGAGAAACCTTAAGCAAGAGTTAGTCATCCTTAGGGTTGATCACGGTCTAATGGACCAAAGAGTCAAGCATCTAGAATACACTTCTCACCAAGGCAATGAGGAAGGAAACTCATTACAGAACCCTTCTGATGAAGAAATAAATGATACAGTTAACCCTACTGCAGATATGGAACCAGAACCATCCAATGGATCGTTCTTGCAAACCATCAGTAGAATTAACTTCCAGAAATGGCATTCCAAAGTCAGAATTGTCATCAGCAAGGATTTTCAATTCGAGGTAGTTGCCTTAATAGATTCAGGCACTGATCTCAACTGCATTCAAGAAGGAATCATTCCCTCTAAATACTTCCGGAAAACCAAAGAAAGGTTGACTTCCGCAAGTGGTGGGAAAATGCAGATTGAATTCAAAATCCCAAAAGCACATGTTTGCCAAGACAATGCGTGTTTCAAAACCACCTTTATTCTTGTCAAGAATATGACAGATAGGGTCATCTTAGGAAACCCATTCATGTGTCTGTTGTATCCTTTCACCACGGATAGTGAAGGAATCACTACCCATCCTTTTGGCCAACCAGCTAAGTTTAAGTTTCTTAGGAGCCCAGAACCTAAAGACATCAATAGTCTCCAAGAGGTTTCTATCTCCAAGACCCTTAACCTTATCAAAGCCAAAATCCAACACCTTAAGTACCTTGGTAATGAACTAAGTTACAAAAGAATTGATGAGCAATTGGCTTGTAAGAGTTACCAATCAGACATCAGAAAGTTTGAAGAAAGACTCAAGCATGAAGTTTGCTCTGATCTTCCCACAGCCTTTTGGCATAGGAAAAGGCACGAAGTTGCACTACCTTATGTCAAAGATTTCCATGAAAAAAACATCCCTACCAAAGCCAGACCTATCCAAATGAGCCAAGAACTCATGGATACTTGCAAGGCAGAAATAGAGGATCTTCTTAAAAAGGGAATCATCAGAAATTCTAGGTCACCATGGTCTTGTCCAGCCTTTTATGTCCAGAAAAATGCTGAGATAGAAAGAGGTGTCCCTAGACTTGTCATCAACTACAAGCCCCTTAACAAAGTCTTAGAATGGATAAGATACCCTATCCCCAACAAAAGAGACTTAGTTAACAGGCTTAGTAAAGCAGTGGTTTTCAGTAAGTTTGACATGAAGAGTGGTTTTTGGCAGATACAAATCAGAGAGTTTGATAGGTACAAGACAGCCTTCACCACACCCTTTGGCCATTACGAATGGAATGTAATGCCCTTTGGTCTTAAGAATGCACCTTCTGAATTCCAAAACATCATGAATGAGATTTTTAATCCATTCTCCAGTCATACCATTGTATACATTGATGATGTACTTATATTCTCAGAATCCCTAGACAAACATTGGAAGCATCTCACAGCATTCTTCCAAACCATCAAGAAAAATGGTCTTGTTGTCTCGGCTCCAAAGATTAAACTTTTCCAAACAAGTGTCAGGTTCTTAGGTTTTGATATAAGACATGGAGTCATCAAACCCATAGATAGAGCCATTCAATTTGCTGAAAAGTTTCCTGATGAAATCCTAGAAAAAACCCAACTTCAAAGGTTCTTAGGATCCCTCAATTACATTTCTGATTTCTATCAAAATCTTCGGCAATAATGCAAGCCTCTTTTTGATAGGCTCCGAACCAACCCTCCTCCTTGGACACCCACTCATACATTGGTTGTTTAACAAATCAAGAAATATGTCAAGACACTCCCTTGTCTAGGAATCCCCTCTGAAAATTCCTTCAAGGTAATCCAGACAGATGCCTCTAACATTGGTTATGGCGGCATTCTCCTTCAGCGTGCTAGTCTCACTTCCCCTAAGTAGATTGTCTGTTTTCATTCAGGAATTTGGACTCCCACTCAACTTAATTATAGTACTATTAAAAAAGAGATTTTATCTGTAGTACTATGCATTTCAAAATTTCAAAGTGATCTTTTGAACCAAAAGTTTTTATTAAGAATTGATTGTAAATCTGCAAAACATGTTTTAGAAAAAGATGTTTAAAACATTGCATCAAAACAGATTTTTGCACGTTGGCAAGCCATTCTTTCCATTTTCGATTTTGATATAGAATTCATAGCCGAAACTCATAATAGTATCCCTGACTTCCTAACCCGTGAATTTTTGCAGAATCCAGAACAAAATGTCCTGGAAGAAACCCGTACAACCCCAACCTCCTAAATTGCCTAAACAGCAAACCACTAGGAGTACCAGTCAGGCACAAAACCCTGGCCCTTTAGTACCCTTTTCTAGTTCTCCAAAGATATCGCCTGTGTCACCATCCATTGTTGTCAATCGTTATTTGGTCTCTACAATCCTGAAACTAAATTACCATAGGCCCTAAGGACAACATAGTTACAGTTCTGCTCTAGCCACATTGCCTTCCAAAGCAACTTCTCCTTATACAGTCGAAGAACCCTTTGGCCCGATTGTGCCTAAGCAACCTTCTTTCACTCTCCCTCCTAGAACAGGAAGAGCCTCTTACATCAAGAAACCTTTTGTTCAACATATCTCTTATGTCGAGCCACACTTAGCTCACATATTGGATCCGCTAGCATTAGCAATGGAAGTACTGCCCCATGAATAGCATTTCCTTCCCAAAAGCCCCGAGAAGAACATCAAATTCTATAAAGGCATTCTAATTCAAGAAAAGTCTGCCAAGATAGAAGACATCAGAGACAGGAATAATCCCTCAATAGTCCTATACCATAAATTCATAATTCAAAGTTTTATAAGCTGTAAAGATTGGGGACACCCCTCCACACTCAGAACACTTACAGTACTCAAGGGATCAGAACCCCTGTATAATTATTATGATTATATGGATGCTTTTGAAAAGGTATTATTCTTCCAAAATGAGAACTATGACCACTCATGGTTCATTCAGTTTGATAGGAAATTCAGCGGACAGATACCTTCGTGGTTCCTTAAGTGGTGGAAAATGTTTGGAGCAATTCCACAGAATCTCCCAGAATCTCTACAGGACGCACTACGGTATTTTGGCTCCAGATTCCAGACAGACAAGCATTCTTCCCAGTTTCTAGCCATCTTGCATATGATGATGCAATACAAGATCCATTGGATTAGCATGTGGAATTATGCTATCAACCAGAATATACTCGATAGGGAATTCTTTGTAAAATGGTGGGATAAATTCAGGCCTACTGACGTTATCTCCAAACTATATAAAGATTTTCCTCTTCCAGTACAGAAACCTATAGCTCATTGCACAAGATCACAGTCAAGTCTAGACTCCGTTCAGATCTCCGGAAAGTCTAGTAAAGAACTCAAAGATCTTGCCCAACAGCTACTCCTCCAATCTGCACAGCTAAAGTCAGCAGAAAAGAACTCTCCTGCCTCTTCAGAAGCCTCATGCAATCGTGCTCCGATTGACCCATTCCAGGACTCTCAGGATCCTTATGATGGTTACAACTTGGACAGCAATTAAGGCAATCCCAGAACAGCTCCCGGATGCTCCAGAACAGCTCCAGGATCTCCAGACTAGCTCAAGAACCACCTTTGTTCTTCTGGTTACTATTCAGAACAGCACCCGATCCAGCAGAGTTGCCGACAAGCTACTATTCACTGCACAGTCCAGAACACTATGCAGAATTACTGTTTGGAAAAGCAAGGGGACAGAACACTGTTCATAAACAGTGACCAATTACTGTTCACTCAAACAGTGCCCCAGCAGAATCATTGAAGTTATTATTGCTTTCAGTTGAAAAGATATTCACCTAGAAGTAAAAGCATTTCACCTTCCGTGATTCCAGCAGTCTCCTGAATGGATCCAAGGCTCCTTCCAGCTATAAAAGGCATCCTTGGCCTCAGTCTTCAGCAGGCTTAATTTTTAGAATTACCTCAGAGCTTCTTACTTTGTAATCTGAACTACATTGTAACCAGAATGGCTCTTATCTTCTCCTCTCCCCTAGTTTACACTTGTACTAGAACTACATTTGTAACCTATCTATGCTTCCGCCCTCAGTGCCCTCTGAACGGCACCCTTTGTTTGTAGCTTAGGGACACCTCTTTCTATCTCAGCATTTTTCTGGACATAAAACGCTGGACAAGACCATGGTGACCTAGAATTTCTGATGATTCCCTTTTTAAGAAGATCCTCTATTTCTGCCTTGCAAGTATCCATGAGTTCTTGGCTCATTTGGATAGGTCTGGCTTTGAGATATATATATAAATATATATATATATATATATATATATATATAATATTATGATACATTGATACTCTAAAAAATGGTTTAGATTTTTTGATAAAACAGGTTTTAATTTTTTTTTTTTTTACAAATAAATGAAAATTACTTTAGTTGATCTATTAAATTATATAAAAAAAGGCCCCATTGAACACTGTCGCCTTAGGCCACAAAATATCTTAAGCCAGCCCTATGAGTGTGTGCACAAGTGCCAGCAAACGTGGTTTCATCCTCGCAATTAGGAAGTATGCCTTGGCCTAGGGTGGACCATGGCAGAGGATGTAAATGGAGTCACCACCTAGTTTAGGTCTAGGAACTATAAATATAGCGCCCATTGTGGAAGGACTGATCTTTTACCAGAGCACGTGTCTGGAGTTTAGGTATGGGGATGGGACGGTGCTAGGCGCCCAATCCTACCCGACCTGTGGGTCGACTCCAGTCATTGTGTCCCAGATCTTAATCTTATTAAAGACAAATTTAATATGTTATTCTAACCCACACACACTAGCATGCATCAAGGACACACAACATGGCATAATTATTCCAAACCTAATCATTCATCTATCATGGAATTTAAACACAAATCTCCAAAGGCAGAAACATCACATGGCAAAATCAAACAAACAGCTCATATTCCAACCAATGCATGTTTATGTGAGTGCATGATTTATCTCATTGCATCACAACACCTATGCATCAATGCATGTTCATGGTATTCAAACAAATCAAAACCCTAAGAGACATAAAAGATATAAAACAAACAAAACAAAACAAAATAGAGAAACAGAGACTCAAGGATAGATAAAAACAAGTTAAACAAAGGCTAGAACATGTGAATAAAATATAAGGAAAACATACAGAAAAGGATTAGGGTTTTTGGGCAGAGACATGCGTGCGCATACATAAGGCATGCGTACATAGCCCACTTGTATGTCATGAGTATGTGTGCACATGCATAAAGCATGCATACGCATATACGCGTACACACTTGAAACACAGAACCTAGAAAAGCATAACAGAAACCTAGAAAACAAGAATCTAATAACCTAACATGCTTAAAACACAAACACAAAGTAAACCAAAACTAAACAAACATATTAGAAACACATAAACATAAATACAACATAAAGAAACAAAGAAAAAAACAAAGAAAAGTGAAGAGCCAAAGATAAAACCTTTACCTCAACACAAGAACTCTCTAGAGCTTGATTGTGACCGTTCCCCTCAATCAATCTAGTCACAACCAATTCAAAATAAGTTAGTAAACTTCAAAATTAATACATCAAGAACAGAAAATGTCTCAATCACATAAAACTTGACTTGAGGATGTTTTGTAAAAAAACTTTCTCTTTGATTCACTATTTTCTAGAGAAGCTTATATGTTTTTACCATTGGATTTGTCCTCCTTGAAAATGTACCATTTATGGCTTTATATAGTCAAAAAATAGGGATTTGGGGTTGCTCCCAGACGATATGGGATTTGTTCCAAACCAAGTTTAAATGCAGAAAACGTTTTCTTTCTAGTTTCCGAAACCCTAGCATGCGTACACATGCACGTGTAAGCATACGCATGCATGAAACATGCACATGCTGATCTTGAGCATGCATGCACATACATGTGTATGCGTACGCATGCACTAAGGTTTCTGTGGCCTTTCTTTTCTAAAAATAGTTTATTTGATCCAAAAATAAGTTATATTTTCCATAAACACTTTCCTCAAGTCAATTTTCATCTGATCAGGCCTTTAACCAACCTTGGGTTTTAGAATTCTTACATCATTGGGGAACAGGGCCCAAGTCATAAACGATACAAAATGTCATGTCTACAAATGCCCTTCTTTTGATTCGTGAGCTCTGCTAACAAAATCAAAACGAATCAAAAGAATAAGAAACAAAACATTTTGTTTCAACTTACGACTTAGGCCTAACCCACGCACATGGCAAACAACACACATACATGGGGTGGGGTGCAACTCCACTGAGTTACGTGGGATTCATATGTCTGAATTCCCACCTCTGTTACTCAGGAAACAAGCAACGACAAGTTCACTATCCAAGAATCTATTTTGCCAATTGCAAGCAAAAGGCGAGTGACTCACTATCCTAAAGTCACTAAAAAAGAAAAATAAACATGTCCAATGGCCTCAATCATCAACCAAGCAAACAAGGTGCTCTTATAAGCTAAAAAGATACATCTCTGTGGTGTCCATTTAGGGCACTTGCCTTAAACTTCTCCTAGTGGCTTTTGCCTCTAGGTAGTTTCTATCTCTATCTCAAATCTCTTTTAATCTGGTAAGGCTCTTGCCTCTATGTGACTTCTATCTCTATCTCAATCTCTTCTATTCTGGGTGGCTTTTGCCTCGATTCTGATGTATATGTTCAATTCCAAAAAGGATATGTACTCAAGTTCTATATTCTTCTTTTCTTGACTTGTCTAGGGTTTGTGCCTGCATATTCAATTCATGCGGGATATGTGCACAAGTATGGTAGCAATCTTGGTTGTTCTGACTTATGAGGAAGTCTTTGGTGATGTATGATCCATTGAGGAAAATGACTCGCTGAGGAGTGTGTGTTGGTGACTCACAAGGGAGACTTCTTGGTGATTTTTTACCTACGAGGAAGTCTCTTGATAGTGTCAAGCCCACTAGGGAAAATTTTTCTTCTCTTTTATGACTTATTAGGGAGCTTGTGTTAGTTCTACTCACGGGGGAGTTTTCTTGGTAATTCTCGGCTCCTTGGGGAAAACTCTTGTCCTCACAACCATCAAGGGAGTTGTCTTGGTGCTTTGGACCCATGGGGGAGCCCTTAATGATTCTTGGGGAAAACTACTCGCTAGGGAGTTGGTTGATGATCTTAACTCACGGGGGAGTTTCCTTAGTGATTTCCAATCCGTTGGGGGATGTTCTTAATCCTTCTAATCCACTAAGGATGCTTTAAGAATCCTCATGTCTTTTAACCTACTTAGGGTGTTTCTGTCTTTTGGGTGCATTTCTGAATTTTTTCCTTGCATATTTCACCTTTTGAACATCTACTAGAGATATTCTAAAAATTTATCCTTTTTTTTATATAGCTAAGCTACACCGTAGTTTAGTGGGAGGCCTAAACTACATCTAGTTTAGTCATCAGATGCCTTCTTGCCTCTTCATTTTTCTCCAATGTTACCAATCATTTCATTCTTTTCTTCTTATTTCTCTTCATCTTCCTCATCTCTTCACATTCTCTCCAACTTTTCAACTCCCTCTTTTTTCCTACAAAACCTTCTGCCTCCTTCTCATTTCTTCATCTCTCACAATTTGAACCTCTCTATCTCTCTCAAACTCTTTCATCCTCTCTAATGGCGCCCAAGCCCAAAGCAAAGAAAACCACTTACATGATTTCCGGCGAAGTCTTCAACCTTACACGTTAGGATGGAGCTATAAGGCTAACGGAGTCTCCTCCACTAATCTATAGGCCACAAGACCATCTTTTTGAGGGTGCACATACTAGATTGGTAAATTTTTAGAAATTTTTTCATTTCCAAGTTTTGCTATGATCTTCCATTTTAATCTATTTTTGGACCTATAAATGCTTGGGTTTTGTTACAGGATGGTTCTAGATGAAAATCTAATGTCTTAGAGAGGGTAGGAACATGCTTAGAATGATTTTTGATCAATTGTAGGTCAAGATTTTTGAAGAACTCTCTCTGTCTGTGTTCATGCGTGCGCATGCATCATGCGTGGCTAGTTTTCATGCGTGCGACTACTCTCTTCATGCGTATGCATCTGTGTTCATCAGTTGATATGGACACATACCCCAGTATGCATGCAGAGACCCTGCATAAGCATTTGCAGATTCTGTGTGCACATGCAGGCACTTAGAAACCTCATTTTTCAATTGTCTTGACCTTTTTCACCTATTTACTTATCCAACTATGATTCTCATGTGCTCTTTTCATCTTTTTGCAGATCTTGCCCCTTTTCATGGGTAAGGGAAGTACCAGTTGCATCTCTTCTTAGTATAAGGCCTTGACGGATAACACAAAGGCCTAGTACATGAGCTGGCTTCGAGCCTATCCTTTGCCTGCTTCCGGAAAGTTCCTCCAGCGGCATCCTGGTGCAAACACTAGCTAAGAGGTGGTGGGACACAAATCACACCTTTCACATTGTTGATCGGGAGATGACAATGACTCCTCATGACTTCCACTAGATGACCAGCCTTCGGCGTGATGGGCCCTTCATTGATCTGGATGTTGAGTTAAGTACCCAACTGAGCATAGACCTATTGGGGCATTGGTACTTAAGCAAAAGCATTTGTTATTTCAATCTAGAGGCGGACTACAGGCCTTATTCTCAGGTGATGCCTAGTGATTTTACTCAGATGGCTAAGGCATTCTTACTATATATACTGGGGACGTCTCTTTGCCAATAGAGGGTAGACAATGTCCTTGAGGTGGTTGGCTCTCTTCCATGACTTTGGGCAAGCTCAGGAGGCAAACTGAGGCTAGGCTTGTCTTGCCTACCTGTACTCGTCCTTGGACACAGTCAGCTGAGGGACTCTATGCCAGTTGGTAGGGCCTTGGAAGCTCCTTGAGGTTAAACCCTCTTCCTTTTCTTATGTAGCTTTACAAGTATGTACTTCCTACTCTTGCAAACTATATTTATTCTTATGTCATCTAGGTTTACAAACTGCATTCCATGCTCTTGCAAACTGTGTCTATCTTCTGCCTTGCAAATTGTCATTTATCTTGCATACTGTCGTCTTGCAAACTGTCTCTTTCCTTATCTAGCAAACTATCATCTTGCAAATTGCATTGTATCTTATAAACTATCATCTTGCAAACTATCTCTGCTCTTATCTTGCAAACTATCATCTTGCAAACTGTCTCTTCCCTTATCTTGTAAACTATCATTTTGCAAATTGCACTATATCTTGCAAATTATCATCTTACAAACTGTCTCTTCTCTAATCTTGCAAAACTTCATCTTGCAAACTGTTTCTTCTCTTATCTTGTAACATTGGGTTGTAAACTATGGTCTCACTATCTAGGGAGTGGAGGTGGATTTAAGGAGCTTTTCTTCAGTTTAGGCTCATCTCAACAGCATTTCTTTTAAGGATGTGGGTAGAAAAATCTTCTTCCCTTTATTGTATTTGTATGTTCCATAAGGTTTTTCTTCCCTTTATTGTATGTTGTATACTTCTTACAGATTTCTTGGAGTCCTTGGGTAGGTGCTCCTCCTGCTGTGGATCTAGACCTGGAGGCAGTTGCCATCATCTCTTCTAGGGTCACCCAACCCTTGGAAGGTGCTGGTCTGAAGGTTCTCTACTTAGCTAAAAGGGTTTCTTATCGGTTGGAGGGTGAGGAAATGCCACAAGTTCCAATGGATCCTCCCCCTTTCATGCTTGCCCCACTCTCAATGATGGATGCTGAGTACCAGTTGTGGAGGAATGGCATACCCTACGCCCAGTAGCTCTTGGGTGACCTTGACTATGATGAGTTCAGTGAGACTAGTCTCATCCCGTTCTTTCCTATTGAAGTATGTATCTTCTCCCTTTCCTCTTTCCTTTCTCTTCATCTTGCATATGTTGCATGTGATGATGCTTAATGTGGTGATCATGTCGGGATGTGCCTGGTTCTGTTGCAGATGGCCCTATTGACCCTCTCCACTTACCTTGGTCAACCTACACCTATGGTCCTGATGGCTTTGCTCGGGAACGTCTTATGAGACGTAACCCAAATGTCATGGGTTATCCCTTCTTTCTGAATACATGAGCAATGAGTTCCCCTTATCCTTCCCTTTCTTTCTTTCCATCTACACCTTTCGGGTTTGTCTTAACACTGTCTTCTTTTTAAATCTAGCCCACTATAGCATAGCATAAGGAGCTTGTCTAGCTTGTTAGGAACCTCAAGTTGGAGGTGACCAAGTATTCTAGGTAGATCTACGGGCCTAGAGGGTATACCTACCTTGGAGATGATGATGATGACCCTGAGACAACTCCTAGATACCGGACGAGGAAGTGGCATTATCGATGATGCTACTGCAGTTCAGACACACACAAACAGATATACTTTTTCCAGTTTTCTTTTTTTCTTTCTCTTTTAGCATTATCCTTCGCACTTTAAATTTTATTTGAGACATTGGATTGTATTTTAAGAACAACTTTATATTTTTTGCTTTTATTTTAGGACATGTAATTCTTTACAACTTATAAGAATCTTGGACATGTATGCATCTTATACCATCTTGCTTTTTCTTTTATTTTCCTCTTTGATGCATGAAAATCTAAGCTTTAATCCATCTTGAGTAATCCCTTAGGTCATAGGAGTCATGAGAGAAGCCTTGGTAAAGAAATCATACTTCAAATAGGAAAGGGAATCTAAAACCCTAATGAACCTGTGCATGCATGCGCGCATGTGAGTACACAAGTGTTGACCATACGTGCGCATGTCATTAGACATAAAAACCCTAGCCAACTTCTTCCATTATAAAACAACCATGAGAGGCTTCCAAACCTTCATAAAACGTGTTTTAAGCCCAGGAACCATTTCGTAAGGTCCTAAATGGCAAAATTCACTCCTTCAAAGGTCTTGGCGTGGATTAACAAGCTTAATCTCAACTTCAAAGATGCTCTCATCCCTCTTGGGCTTCCATGCATTTCTTTCTTCCATTAACTCAAAGTGAATGAGCCTCTTTTATGGGCTGCTACTGAATTTTGGATCCCTACCATGCATGTTTTTCAATTCAATGGTGTGGAATTATGCCCCATTCTTGAAGAATTTGGTGCAATCATGGGTGAGCACGACTTCGGTGCTATCATTCTTCCTACTCTCGAGGAAGATCTTTTTGACCTAGCTCATCAACTCTTAGGAGTTCCTCTAGCCATGGCTAAGAGATGGTATAAGTCCATCAAATTGAACACCTTCATGGTTTTCAAGTACTTCTCTAAAAAGGATGTCCCTTTGGCCGGGGTAAAGTGTTCTCATCATCTCAACGCTTTTTGCTTTTGCATCCTTACAAGGTTATTTTTGGTGCATGAGACACCTCATATGGATCCTAGAATTCTTCATGTAGTCAAGAATCTAGGGAATGGGAGCCCAATAGCCATTATCTTGGCTAAAACCCTTAAAGGTTTGGATGCTGTTCATGGGAGGAAACAACATTCTTTGCGGGGAGTCCCCTTCTTTTTCAGGTATGATCCCTAATTTTTTCCTAAGTTCTCAACCTAGCAGGATTTCTCTAATTTTTGCATGGATTGCCTTTCGGTTTTCAACCCATTAAGGCTCCTTATACGATCTTTGAATATTTCTCTCTCCTTTTTCTTTTTTTATCTCTCCTTTTTCCACTCAATGCTCGTGCTTTCTTTTTCCCTCCCTTAGATATAGTTGTATGAGAGGCTCAGATTGCTTTATCCTCCCATAGTTGCTCCTAGTTAGTATCAACCAAAGCATTATCATGATCACAAGCTCAAAGACAAAGAGATGGATCCTGCCAAGCTTATTGAACTCATGAAGCATCTTACTTCCTCGAATGTCCAATGGGTGGTAAAATGTTGGCGCATTAAGGCCATGTCTAGCTGTGGTTTTAAGGGGAATTGTGTACCTTTGGATGGGCTTCTCCACTGTTCTTTCTATCCTACCTGCCACATAGCAAGACAGTTTGATGACCGTCAAGAGGTTCTTTGTGGCAATGGTTCTTTCCACACCCTAACATTCACTAAGAAAATCTTGGGCAGAATCCACGACACTTGGCCGTGAAGGGCAATGAATAGAGACATCCTTTTTCCTCAGTTTTTTCGTCCAACTTTGGGATATAAGGATTGGTTATTCACTAATATGAAAGCAGCCCATCGGGAAAAGAAAGATCACAAGAAGTCCAACAAAAGGAAGAGGACTGAGTGACTACCTTGATATGTCCCAAATTTTACTTTTCTGCATTTTATGATTCTTTGTCTTTTTATTTGAGTTTATAAAGGATTGGAATGTTCCAAATCCCCTATACAAACAATTTATCATCTTTTAATTTGAGCAATAAGAGAATCAACCATTTTAATATCTTTGCTTATTGCCTTTTTTTTTCTTTCTTTTTCTTTTCTTTTTTCTGTGCCATGTCATTTTTGCCCATGACGTCCTTGTGCAAATTTCTGTCATGTCTATGTTCTTTTCCCCTAACTTTTTCCTAGATCACCCTTTCCCTTAACTTTTTCCTAGGCTGCCCTTTTGGGTTTTCAACCTAGCAGGCTTTTTCTTTTTCAAATATTATATTTCTAGAGTCTATTTATGTTGATTGGGCAAAGCATCTCTTATCAATTCAAATTTGTAATTCTTGTAGCACCTCTTGACATGATCTTCTTGATAATAAAAGACCCAAACCATCTCGGCTTCATTTTTCCTCTCAAATCGAAAGTTTCATCTCTAAGCACCTTTAGGACTAGATCTCCTTCCTTAAGGTTTCTAGGTTTCACCTTCTTGTTAAATGTTCCAGCAATCCTCTTTTGGTAACCCTATGCATGATATTGAGCTTTCATCCTCTTCTTATCTATCAAGGCTAACTATTTGTACCTTTCTCTCATCCAATCATCTTCTAGGACCTTGGTTTCCACCAACACTCTTAAAGACTGTATCTCAACCTCAATGGGAAGCACCACTTCACTCCCATAAACCAAAGAGTAGGGGGTTGCCTTAGTTGATGCACAGATAGAAGTTCTATAACCCCATAAGGCAAATGGAAGCTTCTCGGCCCAGTCCTTGTATGTCACTACCATCTTGGCTAGGATGTTCTTGATATTCTTGTTGGCTACTTCTATAGCCCCATTAGTTTGCGATCGGTATGGTGAAGACTTGTGATGCTCAATGTTGTACAATTCTAGGATCCTTCAAACCTCTCCCTTGAAGTGGGAACCATTGTCGGAGATGATCTCTTATGGTACTCCAAACTGGTAGATGATGTTGTTCTCTATGAATCGGGCCACATGCTTGGCTTTCAGTACAGAGTAAGAGGCTGCCTCTACCCACTTGGTAAAGTAGTTAATCACCACTAGAATGTACTTATACCCATTTGAGGCCTTAGAAGTTATTCTTCCAATCACATATATGCCCTAGACTGAGAAAGGCCAAGGAGAGGTTATACTATACAGCTCACTAGGTGGTACATGATTCAAATTTGCTTGTGCTTGGTAGTCGTGGCAACTCTTCACGAAGTCCTCACAATCGGTTTCCATTGTATTCCAATAGTATCCCATCTTTATGATCTTCTTTGCCAACATTCTCCCATTCATGTGAGGACCGCAAATCCCTTGATGAACTTCTTCCATAACTCTTTCCGCTTCTTCTTTCTTTGGACAACGAAAGTGTACACCATCATAGGACCTCCTATAGAGCTGACCTCCACATAGGATGTATTGCATTGCCATTATCCTAACCAAACGATGTTCTTTCTTATCAACACCGTAAGGATAAATTCTCATTTCTAGGAACTTCATAATGTCGTAATACTAAAGGACTCATTTTTCTTCTATGGCCAAAACAGATGATTCTCCCTTCTCCTTGTGTGCCAACTCATAAATTTGTTCAATTTCCAGAGGTCACGTTCGTATTCCTTTGGGTATTTTAACCATGAAGGCTAAAGTAGCCAAAGCATCTACAAACTGATTTTGAGCCATAGGGATGATAATGTATTCAATCTTGTCAAAGGTCTTGGTTAATTCCTCAAAGTATTACTGGTAAGGCTTTAGGTGTTCTTCTTTACCTTCCATAACTTTTGTGTTTGGGCTATGACCAAAGTCAAATCTCCAAAGACTTTGGCCTCCCTCACGCCTAGCTCTCGGAGAGCTTCCATTCCAGCGATACAAGCCTCATATTCTGCCATGTTGTTGGTTGCTTCAAAGTTCAACTTCGGCCAAAGGTATGTGAGATCCATTAAGGGCAATCAAAAGTACTCCTATCCCATTTCCGTATTGGTTCACGACTCCATGAAAATACAACTTCCATGCCCCTAGTTAGATGTCCAAAATATCTTCATCTGGTAAATCCTCTTTGCCATTTTCTCCCTCTATATGGGCACAAAAGTCTTACACAATGCTTCCTTTGATGGTCTTTCTAGCCACATACTTCAAGTCGAATTCTGCCAATAGGATCAACTATCTTGATAACCTTCCACTCAAGGCAAACTTCTAAAACAGATACTTCAATAGTCCATCCTAGCAGCTATCCATATCTAGAAGGGTAGGATAATGTGCCTTAATTTCTGCATGGCCCATATGAGAGCAAAGCACGACTTTTTTTATAGGTGTGTACCTAGTCTCATAATCATGGAATTTCTTGCTCAAATAGTACACGGCTCTCTCATTCTTATCATCATCTTCTTGTGCGAGCATGCTCCCTACTGCATCCCTTATGATCGAGAGGTAAAGGAGTAATGGTTTTCCATGCTCTAGAGGTACCAAGATAGGTTAATAGAGAAGGCACTCCTTGATAAGTTCAAAGACTTCCTGACATTCATTATTCCATGTATAAGGTTCTTCCTCAAAAAGCTTGAAGATAGGCTCACAAGTAGAAGTGAGCTTGGCAATGAATCAACTAATGTACTGCAAATGGCCAAAGAATCCTCTTATCTCATTCTCACTCTTGGGAGGAGGCATGTCTAATATGGCTTTGATCTTTGAGGGGTCAACCCTTATCCCTCTATCACTAACTAGGAAGCCCAGTAAATTTCTTGCGGTCACTCCAAAGGTGCATTTCTATGGGTTCAATCTCAATCTATATTCTTTAATTCTCTCGAAGGACTTTTTCAAGTTGGTGATATGGCCTTTTCTGTCTTTGGACTTTACGATCATATCATCGACATTTACCTCTACCTCGTGCATTATGTCATGTAGCAAGGCTATAGCCTTTCTTTGGTAGGTTGCTCTTGTGTTCTTGAGTCCAAATGGCATCACTGTGTAACAATAGATCTCCCATTCAATGGTGAAGGTAGTCTTGGTCATATCCTCAGGAGCCATCTTAATTTGGTTATATGCTGAGAAACCATCCATGAAAGACATTAAAGCACTACCAGTGGTTTTAACCACTAAGACATCTATGTGGGGCAAAGGAAAGTCGTCCTTAAGACAAGCCCTGTATAAATCTCTAAAGTCCACACACATTCTCACTTTCCCATCCTTCTCGGGTACAGGCACTACGTTGGCTATCCATTCGGCTTGGTGCACAAGTTTGATTAATTCTACTTTCAATTGCTAGTGACTTCCTCTTTGGTCTTAAGAAGCCATTCAGTTCTCATATGTCTCAACTTTTTGACGAGCACCATGTGAGAATGAGTATCAATGTGATATTGCGTTATCTTAAGATCAATGCCAGACATATCTTCATAAGACCATGCAAATACTTCTTGGAATTCAGTGAGAAATTCTTTGAGATCTTTTCTTTCTTGTTCACTTATAGTTGAGCCAATTTTAATCAAGTGTGGATTCTCATCATTGCCCAAATTATTAGTTTCAAGAATTGGTTCCATAGGTTTAATTTTCTCTTCCAATTGTTTATTAATTTCACTTTGAAATTCTTTGGAATCATTTAAGTGCAGAATTTCAATATTATGGGACACATCAAGATATTGGCGAGCACATCCCCCTCCACTTTCAGCATAGCTCCCATTGCTTCAGCATCCATGTAATCCATCTAGTCAACCTCTTTTTGAACTTCCTTGATCACCACAGTAGGCTTCTCCTTGAAAATGAGTTCTCTTTAAAGAATATCTCCCAGTTGAGATTCACTTTTCCATCCTTATCTGCCCAAAGCTCGGGAAAGCTATAGAAAGGAAAGTCTTCTCCCTCCTTCACAAAGTTCCCATTGAGAGTATCGAGATTTTTCTTGATTCCATCATAGCTTTCAAAGAATCCCAAACCTTTCCTAGTCAGTTGAGTCTTGAAATCAGGGAATTCAGCCACCCTTCTTCCTTCTTTTCTAAGACCTATACCAAGCATGTACCCCATTTTCTTCATCATTGTAACACCTCATGAATACAATATGGGCATCAATCCTTAGTATACTTTTCATCCTTCAATCCATAATCAACCATGTTTACAAATTCAAAGCCACTCATTTGAAGCTCATTCTCCCCCTCTTCGAGTCCACAGACGGGTGCTAAGACCTCACCATCGCCAAGCACCACAATGATCCCTCCTTTTCGTGGGATCTTCATCTTTTGGTGCAAAATAGAAGGAATAACTCCAATGGGATGAAACCATGCCCTCCCTAAGAGAAGGTTGTAGTTAGGAGTGATGTCCATCACATGAAATTCCACAATTGTTTCCAACAGAACAATTTTTCAAGAAGCTTTAAAAGTCCCATAACCTTCCTTGAAGTGTTGTCATATGCCCTAATAGTAAAAAAGGAATCAATGATTGTTTCCAAGTCTAAGTCGACCTTAAGAGTGGTCCTAAATGGGCACACATTCAATGCAGAGCCATTGTCAATAAGCACCATTGGAAACTTGGCACCCATGCACTCGATTGTGATTTGCAAAGGCCTAGTATGAGTGGTTCCTTCGAGAGGAAGTTATTCTTCAGAAAGGGTGAGATAGAACCTTAACTCCCATAAGAGGTACAACCTCTTGAGGTGTAGTTTCCATAGGAACTTCTTTCCCATCCAAAGTGTCTAGGAATGCATTGTGGTGCTTGTGAAAGACCATTATCAAACCCCAAAAAGACACATGAGCTTGAGTTTTCTTCAATTGAGTTAAGACTCTATCCTCCTTTTCTTTTTCTTCCTTCCTATTAAGTCCAATAGGCTTTGATCTTTCCTCCATATTCTAGCCAAGATGATCCTTCTCCAATAATGATGGTTTGTAAAGCTTCCCAATTCTAGTGATGTTTGCCACATCGTCCTCTAGGACCTCTTTTTTAACTCAGACATTCCTTTGGGGAGTATCCCCCCACATGGCTACCATGCTCTTCAAAATCTCATCTTCTTCATCCCATATTCCTTGAACTTCCACTGCGTTGACCTCCACTCTCTCTATCAATTTCAAGAAATCCAAAACGATTTCTTCCCCTTGCACCCAATTCTGATATAGGGGAGGAGCTCGGTGATAATTGGACAAAGGATTCTTCTTAATGTTGTGCTTAGTGATGATGTGGGTATGGGAGAGCCCCATTGTCTATCAAATCTTGTATCTCATGTTTGAAGTGAAAGCAATTGTTGGTTTTATGGCCAGATTTCTGATGGAAGTGACAATATTCATTGAGGTTCCAAGTATGAGGCACAGGATTAGGCATTAGTGTGGGATCTAAGGGTTTTAGGAATCCTTTGAAAATTTCTCATATGCTTGGGCAAAGGTCATTCCTAAGTCAGAAAATTCTCAGGCGACTTTCTTTATGAAGCTTTGGTAGGCTAGAGGTTGTTAAGGTATGATAACACTCACATTTACGGGATTGGGTGCCTTAAAGGTAGTTGCTCCTCCCCAATATGTCTTCTTTATTGGAGGCTTGCTCTCCCCTTTCTCCAATTGTCCATTATTGATGGCATCCTCAATCCTAGTCCCACAATCACACAATTCTCCAAAAGAACTAATAGGTGATGACAACAGCCTTTTATTGTATGCTAGAAGCAAGTTCTTAATAATCATGTTGATTTGGTCCTTCTCATTTGGCCTATTAACCATCTTGGATGCTTTCCCTTTCCACCTTGTCATGTATTTAGAGAAAGTCCCCCCCAACTCCTTGCTTAGTGGTCTCCAAATCTCTTAAAGTTACATCAATCATAGTATTGAAAATGAATTGATCCACAAACAAATCTACTAGCTCATTCCACACCTTAGCCTTACTCGAATCCAAGCTATAGTACCATCTTGATGCACCTCTTGTGAGTGAAAGAGAGAATGCATGCAAAGTTTACTTCTCGTCCAACCCCTTCATTTCAACAATGCTTATGTATCTCCTGACATGTTACTTAGGATCTCCAGTCCCACCAAAATTTTCAGCATCAGGAATCTTGAACTTGGGAGGCAAAGCGATAGGAACTTTAGAACTCAATCCACACATGTTGTTGAAACAATTATCCATCCCTTGAGCCTTGCAGAATGCTGGTTGCATCTTCTCCATCTTCTCCTTTATAGCCATGGTATCTACGGTGAACTTCTTAAATTGCTTATTTGTTTCATAATCAGCCTTATCTTTTTCAACTCATTCTTCTTTTTCCTCTTCATCATATATATCCACATGCATGGGTTTCTTGAGCTTGCTTTCCTCTAACTTGGAGAGACAGCCTCCCATTTTCTTGAGGACTTCAGCTTACTCTTCTATGGCCTTGTATATCTTTTGGGCGAGTCCTTCATCAATTGGGGCAACCATTTCTTTCCGAGGTATCTCTTCTTGAAGTGTCTCTTCTTGATGCATGATCTCAATCTTAATCAAGCGTCTTCTATTCTTCTCTTAGACCCAAGTTGGAGTGGGGACATGCTTATTTAATCTTGGTGGTGCAATGGTGCCTGAAAAGAAGTCCCATCTTTATTAAGCCCATACCCCAATTATAAGCTTCTTTTTCTTAGATGTTCTTAGAAAGTTTTTAAGTCTATTTTAATGAAGGCCCAATTACAAGAATCATTCTCCTTCCTCTCCTGAACATTGCCCTTTGTTTTCTTGGGCTTGGTCCATTTATAATAAAGCTCTCGATCTTACACTCAATGGGCTTTCATTAGAATGTGATTAGAGATTTTCAACTCCTTTGTCTCAAATATGGGCCAACAATGTATTCATCACCTTTGGGCTCTTCTTTTCTCATATTCATTATCAAATCTTTTTTTTTTGAAGTAGCCCTCTAGCTAGAGTATATTGTGGCCTTCCTCTCAAGGCCCATGAATCTCTCATCATTTTAAGCCTTTACATGCAACAAAGAGGCCCAAGATTAAGGAGATACATATTGACTTTGTAGGATCTTGGATGCTAAGTCCATAGCGTATTTGTTACCTTAGGCCCAAGACTTTCCTTTTCAAGAAACCTTTGATTTTGGGCTTATGATGGCAACTAGACTATGATCCTATGAACCTTTCAAGTTAAGATATATCTTTGGACTTTGGGATAAGCCTCTTATATGTGAGAACTTTTTTTTCTTTTCATCCCAATATCTTAACTATTCCATAACTTTTGGGTCATCCTTTCAAATTTTTTACATCTTTTATTTGTCATTTAGAATTAGGTGAACACAAGGTTTATGGTTGAACAAACAAGAGATATAACGGGTACCATCTTTTGATAGGATCTAAGATCTCTCTAAGTGTGGGTAAGCTCCTTAAAGCTAAAGGGATAGATCAATATGTCACTCAGCACTAGGTGGGCCATGATTCCAACCTTAGGCCTAAATGGACCATAATGGACTGGTGGCAAACCGTTAATGTACTCAAAGCCCATTATAAGCGATGGCACAGATTGTGAGTTGGTGGGATGAATTTCGAAAGATTTTGGCTCGAATGGAGCCTCCACCTTCCCACTCATCACCAACCATGGTAAAGGGACAAAAGAACAAAGTGAAGGTGAGTGTAAACAATATTAAGCTAGCCTTTATTTAGATTAAGAAATTGTATACATTGGAATCAAACTCTCTATCCCTAGTGGAGTTGCCACTGTGGGCGCAAGCACCCGCAAATGTGGTTTCATCCTCGAGATTGGGAAGTACGCCTTGGCCTAGAGTGGACCATGGCAGAAGGTGTAAATAGAGTTGCCACCTAGTTTAGGTTTAGGAACCATAAATATAGCACCCTTCGTGGAAGGACTAACTTTTACCAAAGCACGTGTCTGGAGTTTAGGTATAAGGATGGGAAGGTGTTAGACACCTAACCCCACCTAACTGGTAGGTTGGCTTCAACTCATTGTGTTCCAGATCTTAATTTTATTAAAGACAAATTTAATATTTATTATAACCCCCACACACACTAGCATGCATCTAAGACACACAACATGGCATAATCATCCCAAACCCAATCATTCATCTATCATGGCATTTAAACACAAATCTCCAAAGGCCGAATCATCACATGGCAAAATCAAACAAACATGTTAAAGCATCTAAACATTATAGAACAACATTCAACCAAAAAAAGTTCATGTTATTTAGAGATATCAAGCTTATATTCCAACCAATGCATGTTCATGTGAGTGCATGACTTACTACACTGCATCATAGCACCTATGCATCAATGCATGTTCATATTCATACGCATGTTCATGGTATTCAAACAAATCAAAACCCTAATAGACATAAAAGAATAAAACAAACAAAACAAAACAGAGAAATAGAAACTTAAGGACAGATAAAATAAGTTAAACAGTGGCTAGAACATTTGAATAAAACAAAAGGAAAACATGTAGAAAAGGATTAAGGTTTTTGGGCAAGACATGCATGTGCATACATAGGGCAAGCGTACACAGCCCAGTTGTATGTGTATGCATATCATGAGTATATGTGCATGCATAAAGCATGCATATGCATACACACCCGAAACATAGAACCCAGAAAATGCAGAACAAAAACTCAAAAAACAAGACTCTAACAACCTAGCATTCTTAAAACACAAACACAAAGTAAACCTTTACTAAACAAACATATTACAGACATATAAACATATATACAACATAAAGAAACAAAGAAAAAAACAAAGAAAAGTAAAGAGCCAAAGATAGAACCTTTACCTCAACACAAGAACTCTCTAGAGCTTGATTTTGACTATTCCCCTCAGAGCTCAAAGATCAAGACCAAAAAAGGTCCCAATCACATAAAATTCTTACATCATTGGGGAACGGGGCCCCAAGTCATAAAGGGTACAAAATGCAGTGTCTAAACTAAGCCCATTTATTTTGTGCATCAAGCATGCTCTAACTTGGGGCATTGGCCTATTTATATTTTGTGCAAATATGTCCTTCTTGCATGAAACCATGCTTTCATTTTAGGCAACAACCCATTTTTTTGCAAACATGTCCACACTAAGGGCAATGGCCAAAAATATTTTCTTGATAACCAGTTTCTAACAAGCTAGAGAAAGAAAGCCATTTTGTAGGAACCGAGGATGGCGGACCATGATATTCTTCCATGTTCCCTAATGGTCGCAACATCAAATTAACTCAACGTCCATCCAAGCAAGGAATATGCCCCAAACTAGGGGCATTGGCACTTCCAATCCATTTGAAAGAATAACTCCATTGCTAATTGAAATTGTCTTTTTGTAGGAATCAAAGTGAAGGACTCATTATCTCATTCAACACAAGTTATCTCAAATATGCACTATCATATAGCAGATAATAATATGAACTATACACTGTAGGATCGACAATAGTCCTCCTACCTTCAAAGGATCGACCTTAGCTCTCCTAAAACTCATAGGATTGACCTTAATTCTCCTATACACTGTAGGATCGATAGTAGCTCTCCTACCTTCAAGGGATCAACCTTAATTCTCCCCAAACCCATAGGATCAACCTTAGTTCTCCTATACACGGTAGGATCAACAGTAGCTCTCCTACCTTCAAGGGATCGACCTTAGCTCTCCCGAAACTCATAGGATCGATCTTAGCTCTCCTATACACTGTAGGATCAATAGTAGCTCTCCTACCTTTAAGGGATCAACCTTAGTTCTCCCAAAACTCATAGGATTGACCTTAGCTCTCCTATACAATGTAGGATTGAAAGTAGCTCTTCTACCTTCAATGGATCGACCTTAGTTAAAGTTAAAACAAAAAAACAAAAAAACAAAAAAAAAAAACAAAAAACAAAAAAACAAAAAAACAAAAACAAAAACAAAAACACAAACACAAACACAAACCGAAAGTTAAATAAATATGACAATATAATCACAATGGGGCAACCTACAAATAGTTTTTTTTTTTAATTTAAAAAAAAAAAAAAGTTAGATACATCCAATGACAGTATAATCACACAAAAATAATACTCAAACAACAAGATCTATTAACTAATACAACCTATAAATGGTACATCTCATGAATCTAAGGTTCGACATTCATCAATTCCTTAGATAAAAATCCCCATAAAAATAATTGTGGGGAGGCATTTAGCACAACAATAGTTCAGATCTAGATGACATTAAAAAAAAAAAAAAAATGGATGAAGCAAGCAATAATGAAAAGTAAAAATTAAAAATTAACAGGTGAGGGCAGATTGTCATGTTATGCTACCTTAGATCCCAATCTATTCTAACAAATGCTCTAATTGTCATGTTATGCTACCTTTGGTAAGTTTTATCTTTAAGAATAATGAAAAGCTTAATCTTTATTTCCTTAAGACCGAAGTATACCACTCAATTTCTTTCTCTATTGGTTACTATTGCAACTTACAAGGTCATATGGTAGGGCCTTATTTCCAACTATTTCCAACTAAGTCCTCTATTTAACAACAACCCCCCCCCCCCCAAAAAAAAGGACAAAACGACTATAAATATTACCTAGATAAATCACAACCAAAATGACATCTATCTCAAAACCATTGTCTGAATTTCATTAAACTTATATACAAAATGGCAACAACACAATGGAATTACAATTCGTAAAACCCCAAGCATGAGATTACTCATATAAGGTTATATATGTGTGTGTGTGTGTGATAACAATGAAATCTGTCCTTTTGTTTGTATGCTATATGCTCTGCATTTGTTCTTGAAGTTACAGGTAGGGAACAAGAAACTAGCAATAAATATTAGCTCTTTAAAGAGGAATGGTATTATAAGATCATCTTTTTCTTTTCTTTCTTCTTCTTCTTCCTCTTTTTTTTTTTTTTTTTTTTTTTTTTTTTTTTTTTTTTTTTGTGCGAAGTAGATTTGATCAATCACCTAAGTCAAGTGCAAAATATAATCATCATCTAACTGATTAGGAAAGCAAGTTTGAAATGAATTTCATCATCTCGTAGATACCAAAGGTAATACAGGGGATCCAAAACAACAGGCAAAGCAATACAGGGGATCCAATTATATAGAAAACCTCAACAAAAAAAAAACAAAAAACAAAAAACAAAAAACAAAAAAATTCATAACCTAAAAAAGAAGCACACAATAATCATAATTTGGAGTTGAAATAAAAACCATAAAAACCCAGGCTAGCCGGGGGAAAAAAAACAATCTGATTTTTGTTAGGTTTGAACCTACCACTTAAGAATCCAATCAAAACCCATGAAAATACTAAAAAAAAAAAAGCAGCAAAATCTATACCAAATCAACAAAACCTGTACCAATATGAACATATTGATATCCAAAAAATAACCTAAACCCATCAAATTTTCAAAACCCCAAGTTTGGGGAAATAACTAATCAAACAATAAATACATATCATAAAAGAACAAACCTTAAGGTTCGGTGCGACGACACCAGCTCCTGACTGACGTGTGCTGCGGCACTAGCGGCGGGGTGGAGCTCCGGTGCTAAGAGGAGAGGAAGAGATGAAATCCTTTAAGCATTGGCCCTGTTACGTTTTCTCCAGGTCTGAACGTGTTTGAGGATTATAATTGTGTGTGCTAAAGTATATGTGTGTTTCATCAAAGATATGACGTGGCGTCCATTGATTGGTGGCATAAATTAGAGGCTTTCCACCAACTCCTGACCGAACGTTTTCTCAAATAAACAATGGCCCTCGAAATGAGAATTTCCTGTTTCCCAAATCAAAGTTGCGCCAGGAAAACATTCAGCCCCGAAAACGCAAAAGTTAGCTAGAAAACAAAGTAATAAATGAACCTCTTCACTCTTTCATTTCCACAAGTTGGTTGGTGGTTCCTTGAACAATTCAAAAAAGAAAAGAAAGTGAGAATGTTGGTGTAGGTGGAGGCGTAGGTGACACAGCCAAAAACGCCCACCTTATTATTAAATCATTCATGATACACTATAAATTCAACAACCCAAATCCAACTTCCCCACACAATAACACCAAAACCAAAAAAATGACCACCCTCGCTTTTCTCTCTAAAGCCAAAACTCTAAAAACCAATTCCAATTCCAATTTCTTCACCCTCCTTCGCTGCATGAGCAATGTCCCAGAAAACACAGTGTACGGTGGGCCAAAGAATCAGAATCCAAACCAAAGAGTGACTCTCACCCATTTACGGCAAAAGCACCGTAAGGCTCAGCCCATAACGGTTGTAACTGCCTATGATTACCCGTCAGCTGTGCACTTAGACACCGCAGGTATTGATGTGTGTTTGGTCGGTGACTCGGCTTCCATGGTTGTCCATGGTCACGACACTACTCTTCCTATTTCGCTCGATGAAATGCTTGTTCATTGCCGTGCTGTCGCGCGTGGCGCTCAACGCCCACTTCTTGTTGGGGACTTGCCCTTTGGTACCTACGAATCTAGTACTAGTCAGGTATTGGTATTGCTAAATTCCCAGTTTCTGTGTTTGATTATAACCAATTTTATGGGGCTTTCGTCTTGGAAAATTCTATGTACCATTACCAACGTGTTCTGTATGTGAGTGTCTGTGTCTGTGTTTTTTATATGGTACAGTACTTATGATTATGTACTTTATGTTTTAATATTCCCATTTCGTTGTGAATATAAACAAAATGCTATGATTAAAACACCTTTTTTTATTGTTGAAATAATTCGATAGCTGAGGACGGGGATTTGAACCTTGGACCGGGAAGTACTAGTTGAGTTAAGGCTCTTTGCTTGATTAAAATACTTAAAGTATGCTAGATGCTACCATGCATTATGGTGATCGGGTTTCTGATACATATTTCATGGCTGTTAATATGCCATAATTTGATTGGTGCACAATAAAAGTGGGTGTCAAGGGTGAGCTTTGGTGAAAGTAACATTGCTTCAATAATCAGTTGTGAAAAAATTGTGAAAATGCTGTGTTTGTTGCATTACTCTTTGGTTAAGTGAGCAATGGTTGGTGATTGGTGATGTTGTATGCGCAGGCAGTTGATACAGCAGTGAGGGTTTTGAAGGAAGGAGGAATGGATGCCATAAAATTGGAAGGAGGGTCTCCTTCAAGAATTAGTGCAGCAAAAGCTATTGTGGAAGCTGGAATTGCAGTTATGGGGCATGTGGGACTTACTCCTCAGGCCATCAGTGTTCTTGGGGGATTCAGGCCCCAGGGCAAGAACGTTGCCAGTGCTGTCAAGGTGCCCTCCTCGTTTTTTCATATGTGTGTGTGTGCGCGCTGGGTGTTTTGTTGTTATGTTGAAGGGAATTGTTCTGTGTAGGTTGTGGAGACCGCAATGGCTTTACAGGAAGCAGGGTGTTTCTCTGTTGTTTTGGAATGTGTTCCTCCACCGGTGGCTGCTGCAGCCACATCAGCTCTTCGGATTCCTACCATTGGTATTGGGGCTGGACCTTTTTGTAGTGGGCAGGTATGGTGATTAACTAGCTCAATAATTTTTTTTGCTGGTGTATATATGCCTGAGATGTCATGTATTTGATAAGATGTAGTTCTACCTATATCATGCTATTATTGATGTTAATTTTATATGTATCGTGATTTGAATTAAGCAGTGTGATAGGAGACTTTTGACAGGTAATAAGGGACTGTCATGGTATCTTAAAACTGTTGTCCAACTTCATACATAGTTTCTCTTGATATGAGAAGGTTAAATAAAAGTATTTGGTGCTGTCACAACCACTTTTGTAAAGCTCTAGGATTAAATACTCTTTGAGCAGGGTTAAAAATGTTAGTTTGTAGAAAGTTTTGATTATATCAGATAGAGCTTGGGCATCACTGGTTTTACACCTCCATCCATTTATTGAAACTTCTAGTATAGACCTTACCAATTCTTTTGTAGAACCATGATCACTATTCTCTGTTTACTTGTTTGATGGATTTATTTTAGGCTAATTGAAAACGGTCTAGAAACCTCTGCTAGAAGAAGTAGCAACCTACTTTCTGATAGAAGAAAATCAGCCTTAGAGTCATTGAGTTTGGTAAAATGAAATCAGTTCAATTAGTCACCTTGGCATTATGTTTTGCTTTTGCTAATGTGGGTTTGTAGTGGTTACAGACTTACAGTAACTTAAATTGGCAACTCCCACTATAAAAAGATTGTCCTCTGTGCTTAACAGAAAGTATTTTGGCCCATTAAGAGTGACGAGGGCATCAGTGACATGGACTAAAAATAAATTTTAAAATATATATATATATATATATCTCTCTCTTAAAACAAGGGGAAAAAGAAATAAAGAAGAAACGCTAGGTTAGGTGTCAAAAGCAGGCCTTTAGACCACTCTAAATATTTTTAAAATTTAAAGATGATTAATCTTTAAGTATTTCATAATTTGTTTTGAAACCAAAACTATAAATTCAAGGTTATTATTTCATAAGGGAAGGGAATAAAATGGAATGAAATGATCATAAGGGAATGGAAAGGAATGGAATGGAATGTATTTAAGTAAGGAAAATGAATGGAATAGAATGAAATTAAGTAACCTTGATTGGATGTTTTAAAATAAAGGAATGGAAATGAATAAAAATGAATGGAATGTAAGTAATCTTGTTTGAGAGCAACATGTAGGAAATGAAATGGAATCATTTTATAACAATATTACTATTAGACTCCTATTTTAAAATAAAGAGTTGAATATACAAGGGTATTTTGGGAGTTTTAGTAAAAAAAATCATTAAATCTAATTTCATTCCCTTCAATTCCTCCCAATTTTGGGGGAAATGAAAATTTAAGGTTTGAAGGGAATAGAGAGGAATAAGTGGTCCCTCCTACCCATTTCATTCCCTCTTACTTAAACTCCCAAATAAGAGAATGGGTTTTCCATTTCTTCCATTAAAACTCCCAAACAAGGGAATGGAAAAATATTCAAAAATGATTATTTTCATTCCTTTCCTTTCCATTCCATTCCCTCCTCCCAAACGAAACCTAAGGCTTCGCTTGGGAGTTCATAAGGGAAGTAAATGGAATGGAATGAAATGTATTTAAGTAAGGGAAAGGAATGGAAAATAATGGAATGGAATGAAATTAAGTAATCTTGATTGGATGTTTTAAAATAAAGGAATGAAAATGAATGGAATGTAAGTAATGGAATGTAAGTAATCTTGTTTAGGAGTAACATGGAGGAAATAGAACGGAATCATTTTATGACAATATTACTATTTGACCCCTATTTTAAAATAAAGAGTTGAATATACAAGGGTATTTTGAGAGTTTTAGTAAAAAAATCATTAAATCTAATTCCATTCCATTCCCTCCTACTTAAACTCTCAAACAAGGGAATGAACTTTCCATTCCCTCCATTAAAATTTCCAAATAAGGGAAGGAAAGAATATTCTAAAATGATTCTTTTCATTCCATTCCCTTCTCCCAAACGAACCCTAAGTGAACAATTTGGCCTTTTTTGTTGGTTTTCATTTTTTTTTTTTTTTTTTTTTTTTTTTTTTTTGGGGGTGGAGAAAAGGAAGGGAAAAAGAAGGGGGGCGGGGCGAGGACAAGTCTGTTGCAAGATTTCTTCTTATTACATTCCTATTCTCATGGTGCAAATCATAGTGGCCATTATGTAATTCCCATTTCCCACATACCAATTATGACGTAGGACAAGGGGGAACAAGGTAATCTGATTTAGAACACGAGGGGCAGATTTGGTATAGGTTTTGCAGAATTAGGGTTAGGTTTTGGTGGGGAATAGGCTATAGAAAATAATGGGAATTATAGGGTTTCCAAAGGGACAAGGATTAATAGGGTTTTAGGAATGAAATCAAAGGTGAAATTCAAGATTTGGGCTGCTGTGAACAATGATGTGAACAGTAACCGTGAATGGTAAAATTAAAGAAAATATAAAAATTATTGGAATCACACCTAGACTTCCTAAGCATCACACCTAGGATTCCTTGGCATCACACCTCAGAGAAGGTTGCATCACACAAACCATAAAAGAAAGCATAGCTCTTAAATTCTGAAAGCACTCATTAATAATCAACTCATTAATAATCAACTCAATAGAGTAGAACTCTTTAAATAGAAAACTAATACCTAATCCTAGTTGAATTAGGTTTTCTTAAAACCCTAATAAGACTTGGACTTGGACTCAATCTTTTACTACTAAGCCCAACTAAATAACCAAACTTAAAATAAAGCCCAAAAGAAGATCTAATGGACTGTTAGCACAGCCCATTCTAGAATATTATGAAATTATAAAACTGCCCTTGATACATAAAATCAAATAAAATATAATAAATCTGTCTTCCTTTTGCCTCTTGCATCATTCTCCCTTGGTTGGAGAAAACTCGACCTCGAGTTTTGAAGTGTTGAAGTAAAAAAAAAATTGTTTTCTTGAAGTGCATCCTTGACATTGAATAAACACTTTGAATTTGAATTTCCTTTTGTTTCTTCGTTTGTGGTAGCAATGATGATAATGATACACCCACCAATTCAATTGACCCATTAAACTTTTCTGGAATGACAAAATCAATATTTTGAAAAGTTGGTGTAGGCAATAAAATCCTACTTTGGCAAGCAACATGAACTTGGGAATAAGATGCTTCGAGTATTATAGTCTTCACTTCTGCCTTGTAATTTTGATACGCTGCCCTTTCAATTTCAACTACTTCATCAACAGTTTCCATCTCTTTTGAGTCTTGTTGCATTACTTCAAGCTTCCCTTGATCACTTGCATCTATCTTCAACTCAGTATCCCCTATGTTGCTCACTAGACAACTTGTACCTTTGACAAAGTCAATAGAGTACTCATGCATAGGACATAAGGGCTTTGATAAATCTTCCAAAGAAAAATCAGTGCAATCTTCGGAAAAATCTGCTGGAATTTGAGGCACTTCTATAGGCTGGTCAGGTTTTATTTTGGTAGTTCCTGTTGTTACACCATAATGCACGACCTTCATCTTGCTCACATTCACTCAATTTCCCCCTAAACAATCTCCCTGATCCTGTAGACATGATGCAAAATCCCTGCTCTGATACCAAACTAACGTAGGACAAGAGGGAGCAAGGTAATCTGATTTAGAATACCAGGGGAAGATAGCTTGAGTTTTGAAGAATTAGGGTTAGGTTTTGGTGGGGAATAGGCTAGAAAATAATGGGGATTATAGGGTTTCCAAAGGGACAAGGATTAATAGGGTTTTAGGAATGAAATCAAAGGTGAAATTCAAGATTTGGGTTGTTTTGAACAATGATGTGAACAGTAACCATGAATAGTAAAATTAAAGAAAATAGATAAATTCTAGGAATCACACCTAGACTTCCTAAGCATCACACCTAGGGTTCCTTGGCATCACACCTCGGAGAAGACTGCTTACACAAACCATAAAAGAAAGCATAGCTCTTAAATCCTGAAAGCATTCATTAATAATCAACTCAATAGAAAGTACTACAATTCTTTAAATAGAAAACTAATACCTAATCCTAATTGAATTGGGATTTCTTAAAACCCTAATAAGACTTGGAGTTGAACTCAGGCTTTTACTACTGAGCCTAACTAAATAACCAAACTTAAAATAAAGCCCAAAAGAAGATCTAATGTACTATTAGCACAGCCCATTCCAGAATATTATGAAATTACAAAACTGCCCTTGATTCATAAAATCAAATAAAATATAATAAATCTGTCTTCCCATTGCCTCCTGCATCAAATTATTTCTTGATGTAATAACAGTGTACCTCCTCTGCTTCTTTGTGTTTCACTATAATGAAACTTCATTCTTTATGCAGGTTCTAGTTTACCATGATCTGCTTGGAATGCTTCAGCACCCCCATCATGCCAAGGTTGGTTCCAGAATTGTAACTCTGGCTAAATTTTTTTCTTCTCTCCTTTTAATTGGCATGTTTCCATCATGAGAGACTGTTCTTTTGCAGGTTACCCCAAAGTTCTGTAAGCAGTTTGCTCGTGTTGGAGATGTCATCAACAAAGCGCTTTTGGAGTACAGGGAAGAAGTGACAAATGGTTCATTTCCTGGTCCTGTCCACAGCCCATATAAAATTGGTGGCAGTGATGTTAAAGATTTCTTAAATGAGTTGCAGAAGTTAGGTTTGGAGAAGGCTGCGTCTGCAGCAGCTGAAGCAGCTGAGAAGACTAGTAAGGCTGAATCCCCTGGTGGTGGAAGCCCGGCAAGTGATTGATAATGGTCCAGCCAGTAATTGAATTTTGGACTAGTCCAGTAGCAACCTTCTTCCTTGGTGGGTTTTAATTAATTTTCTTTATCATTTATATTTTCTTTTTTCTCCATTGATAGAAATGAAGAGTCAAGAATGTCATTTTTACCGCAGTGATATAGGCAGTTTTGGGTATTCAACCTTGTCTTCTTCATGGTTAGGATTATTTTCGATACAGTCCGAAGAAGTAGCAGCTCCGCGTTCCCCAGTTCCCTTTCTCCTTTAGTAATGTTAAAGAAAGGTGTCTAAAATGTGCTTTTGGAAATCATTTTCAGGCACAATGAAAAAGTTATTCTTGTATGACTTTGTTCGGAACTTGGAATATTATTTCTAGAGATTCTTAACTTAAGCAAGCAGCATAAGAAAAAGGCTAAAAGCCATCTTGAGATTATTTCTGATATGAACAATATATAAGTATCCCAAATGAATATTTAACTCTTAATAATGCCTTGATTGACTCTACCATCAAATAGGCAGAGATGAACTCCTTTTTGTTTTATTCCTCTTGTTTTGGGCACACGAATATTACTTTCTGTAGTGGTCTCTCTGCAGCACTGTCATGGAATGTGATTGTGTAATGTATTATGCGAAAGTTGGGACATATGGAAGCATGGTTTGTCAAAAATTTTGTGGACGAAGTATCTCGAATCAAGCATAGATTCTGAAATCTTATAGTAAGTAGATTATTATGAAAGTAATTAATTATTAATTCCCCTTCTTTCTTTGTAATATATTTGGACCTGATAGCTATTCCAATTGCACTCCCATCCTTTACAACTTGAGATAAAAAGCCAAAAGTAATGAGCTTGGAGCTGCTGATTTCAAGATCAAAATGGCTTTGTTGTATGAGGAGGTACATTGCATATTGCATTAACAAATGATTCATTCATGTCACGTACACAGCTTGATCACCACATAATGAGGAAAGGCCACGCCAATGCTTTCGAAGATCTCTTTAATGAGGAAAGGTAACATGAACACTGATTACAGATTGGATTAGGGCTTGTTTGGTTCTTATTCAATAAAATGTTTTTTTACACAACCAAGCATGCTATAATTGAGTTCTTTGCCCCTCCTGATTGGAAAAAAGACAAACAAATACCTATTTTTTAATGTCTAACTGCTCATACTTCACTTGATAGAAAAAGAGAAGTAATGTAAAACAAAACACGTCTCCCACCCACTAGGAAACAATAACCTCTCACACCGAATTTAATGCCCCAATACTCTTACCCTTCTTCTTCTTCTTCTTCTTCTTCTTCTTCTTAGCTAAACCTAACACACTTTTTAACCCCCAATATATATATATAAAAACAAAAATACATCTCTTTTATGGCTAAACTTGTCATCCTTTTATGCCTATTCATGCCTCTCTTTTTTCTTTTCTTCTTCTTTATATATATATATATATATATATATATATATATATTTGTGACGGAAACTCACTCCATGTGACTCAAATTCTAAGCAAAATAATAATAAAATGTAACCAAAACCCTACCGCCTCCATTATATTTTTTTACTCCTCTATCTCATACTTTTTCAGAGTCTTAAAGTATGAATTTTTGTTATAAATTCAAAATTTTATTACTTAGAAAAATAGAGATGGAAAGATTGAAAAGTAATCAAAGTTGTAATTTTCCAAGTATATTACCCTTAACACTTTTAGAGTGGATTATTTTCTCAAGTTATTTTGAGCAATCAAATTAGACATCTAAATTTTTTTTTTTTTTTTTTTTCTGTTGATTAATCTCTTACTTTGATTGTAAGTAACTATGGATGAGTTAATTTTATTTCTTTGTTTTAATATATGAAATATATTTGTAGTAAATTGAAATTGTGGAGAAAATTTTCCAATTAAGAAAATTTTCCGATTATGATCCTAATGATAAAGATCAAGTTCAAAGAATATCTACAATGTGACCTTGTCAACTAGTTGATCATACTTTTTCACAAAGAGAATATGAAAAAAATAAATTGTTGATTTAATTTAACATGGTTCAATGAATAAAGGATTGATTTTTTTTTTTTCTTTTAATGTCCCACCAAGGTAAAATACTGGCTTTGCCACTAATTTCGCTCACAACATGTGACAAAAATCAACAAATCAATTTTATGACCCATTTTGGATAATTTAATTCATTGGTTTTCTTATATAAAAAAATACAATAAAAATAAGTTTAATAAATAATAATTATACTTTAAAAAGGTAATTTTTTTTAATCATAAAAAAGGTAATATTGTTTTACTTTTTAAGTTTGAGGTACACAGGACACTACCCCAAATTAATCTATATTAAAATTATTTATAGATAAAACTATGTAAATAAATGTGTATAACATTAAAATTGATCTTCTAAAAAATAGTGATTCTAATGATATAATTGCGTATTTGAGTTTGAATTACGAATACATATGAGCAACATGTGATCTTCTAAAAATTAGTGGTTCTAATGAATTACGAATACATACGATCTTCTAAAGGGGGTCAATATTCAATACATTGTGGAGAAAAATATTTATTTTTTGTTTTTCACTTTGTTATAATTTGAAGAGGAACTCTTAGCTTATATGATATCTTAAATTATTCATTGCCCTGAATATTCATATTCTAATTTCTTCAACTTTGTCTTCTCACAAAAAAAAAAAAAAAAAAAAACATCTTCAAGTTTGGATGTCCTTAACAGATTCAATTACAAGAATCATTCTCTTTCCTCTCATGAACATTGCCCTTTGTTTTCTTGGGCTTGGTCCATTTATAATAAAGCTCTCGATCTTACACTCAATGGGCTTTCATTAGAATGTGATTAGAGATTTTCAACTCCTTTGTCTCAAATATGGGCCAACAATATATTCATCACATTTGGGCTCTTTTTTTCTCATATTCATTATCAAATCTTTTTTTTGAAGTAGCCCTCTAGCTAGAGTATATTGTGGCCTTCCTCTCAAGGCCCATGAATCTCTCATCATCTTAAGCCTTTACATACAACAAAGAGGCCCAAGATTAAGGAGATACACATTGACTTTGTAGGATCTTGGATGCAAAGTATGGCGCATGATACCTTAGGCCCAAGACTTTCCTTTTCAAGAAACCTTTGATTTTGGGCTTATAATAGCAACTAGACTATGATCCTATGAACCTTTCAAGTTAAGATATATCTTCAGACTTTGGGATAAGCCTCTTATATGTGAGAACTTTTTTTCTTTTCATCCCAATATCATAAGGTATTCCATAAATTTTGGGTCATCCTTTCAAAATTTTAACATCTTTTTTTTGTGTTTTAGAATTAGGTGAACACAAGGTTTATGGTTGAACAAACAAGAGATATAAAGGGTACCATCTTTTGATAGGATCTAAGATCTCTCCAAGTGTGGGTAAGCTCCTTAAAGCTAAATGGATAGATCAATATGTCACTCAGCACTAGGTGGGCCATGATTCCAACCTTAGGCCTAAATGGACCATAATGGATTGGTGGCAAACCGTTAATGTATTCAAAGCCCATTATAAGAGATTGCACAGATTGTGAGTTGGTGGGATGAACTTTGGAAGATTTTGGCTTGAATGGAGCGTGCACCTTCCCACTCATCACCAACCATGGTAAAGGGACAAAAGAACAAAATGAAGGTGTGTGCAAACAATATTAAGCTAGCCTTTATTAAGATTAAGAAATGGTACACATTGGAATCAAACTCTCTATCCCTAGTGGAGTTGCCACTGTGGGCGCAAGCGCTCGCGAATGTGGTTTCATCCTCGAGATTGGAAAGTATGCCTTGGCCTAGGGTGGACCGTGGCGGAAGGTGTAAATAGAGTTGCCACCTAGTTTAGGTTTAAGAACCATAAATATAGCGTCCTTCATGGAAGGACGAATCTTTACCAAAGCACATGTCCAGAGTTTAGGTATGGGGATGGGAAGGTGTTAGACACCTAACCCCACCTAACTCGTTGGTTGGCTTCCACTCATTGTGTTCCAGATCTTAATTTTATTAAAGGCAAATTTAATATTTATTCTAACCCCCACACACACTAGCATGCATCTAAGACACACAACATGGCATAATCATCCCAGACCTAATCATTCATCTATCATGACATTTAAACACAAATCTCCAAAGGCCGAACCATCACATGGCAAAATCAAACAAACATGTTAAAGCATCTAAACATTATAGAACGGCATTCAACCAAAAAAAGTTCATGTTATTTAGACATATCAAGCTTATATTCCAACCAATGCATGTTCATATGAGTGCATGACTTACTACACTGCATCATAGCACATATGCATCAATGCATGTTCAAAGGATCGGCCTTAGCTCTCCCAAAACTTATAGGATCGACCTTAATTCTCCTACACACTATAGGATCGATAGTAGCTCTCCTACCTTTAAGGGATCGACCTTAGTTCTCCCCAAACCCATAGGATCAACCTTAGTTCTCCTAAACACAGTAGGATCGACAATAGCTCTCCTACCTTCAAGGGATCGACCTTAGCTCTCCCAAAACTCACAGGATCGATCTTAGCTCTCCTATACACTGTAAGATTGATAGTAGCTCTCCTACCTTTGAGGGATCAACCCTAGTTCTCCAAAAACTTATAGGATTGACCTTAGCTCTCCTATACAATGTAGGATCGATAGTAGCTCTCCTACCTTCAATGGATCGACCTTAGTTAAGGTTAAAACAAAAAACAAAAACAAAAAAACAAAAACAAAAAACAAAACAAAAAACAAAAACAAAACAAAAACAAAAACAGAAACAAAAAAAACAAAAACAAAAACACAAACACAAACCGATAGTTAAATAAATATGACAGTATAATCACAATGAGGCAACCTACAAATAGATTTTTTTTTCATAAAATAAAAAAAAAATAAATAAAAAGTTAGTTGCATCCAATGACAGTATAATCACACAAAAATAATACTCAAACAACAAGATCTATCAACTAATACAACCTATAAATGGTACATCTCATGAATCTAAGGTTCGACATTCATCAATTCATTAGATAAAAATCACCATAAAAATAATTGTGGGGAGGCATTCAGCACAACAATAGTTCAGATCTAGATGACATTCAAAAAAAAAAAATGGATGAAGCAAGCAATAATAAAAAATAAAAAATAAAAATTAACAGGTGAGGGTAGATTGCCATGTTATGCTACCTTAGATCCCAATCTATTCTAACAAATGCCCTTATTGTCATGTTATGCTACCTTTGGTAAGTTTTATCTTTAAGAATAATGAAAAGCTTAATCTTTATTTCCTTAAGACCAAAGTATACCAAAGCTTAATCTTTGGATAATTTAATTCATTGGTTTTTCTTATATAAAAAAATACAATAAAAATAAATTTAATAAATAATAATTATACTTTAAAAAGGTAATTTTTTTTAATCATAAAAAAGGTAATATTGTTTTACTTTTTAAGTTTGGGGGACACAGGACACTACCCCAAATTAATCTATATTAAAATTATCTATAGATAAAACTATGTAAATAAATGTGTATAACATCAAAATTGATCTTCTAAAAAATAGTGATTCTAATGATATAATTGCGTATTTGAGTTTGAATTACGAATACATATGAGCAACATGTGATCTTCTAAAAATTAGTGGTTCTAATGAATTACGAATACATATGATCTTCTAAAGGGGATCAATATTCAATACATTGTGGAGAAAAATATTTATTTTTTGTTTTTCACTTTGTTATAATTTGAAGAGGAACTCTTAGCTTATATGATATCTTAAATTATTCATTGCCCTGAATATTCATATTCTAATTTCTTCAACTTTGTCTTCTCAAAAAAAAAAAAAAAAATCTTCAAGTTTGGATGTCCTTAACAGATTCATGACAGAATTCTTCATTCAATTTCCTGTTAAAAGTAAATATCAAGACAACCAAAAAGAGGATTGAAAGATATAAAATTTTTTTTTAATACCAAACGAGGTGTTTTTAAAAGTTATTTCAAGGCCAATTACCATTCATAATATTAGCTTCGATTTCACCTGTGTTATTTGCAATTGCAATCATGAATATGAATTGTTGGACTTGGAGCATTTGTTTCTTCTTTTCTCATTTGTAAGAGCAATCTATTAGGATTCAGACCTAGCTTTAGGAACAGGTTTGCTTGACTTTGTTAGATTGATTTCTTGAATATATAACAAGTTGGTTAGAACATGTTCAAACTTGAAAGGGAGACTTCAACAGAGGATAGGGAAAGAAATCAAGATCAAGTTGGGGCTGTTTTCATTATCCGTGATTGCATAGAAATCAAGTTCTTCATGAGGGCAATTATTAAAAGAAAATATTTTAGTCTTGTAAAACTATATATTTTGTAGAGATGTATATGGGAGTATTTTTTTTATGTCAATGAAAATAATATTTATTACATTTAATTATGTATATTTATAAAAATAGTAATAAGCTGATAACTTTTTATTTATTTATTTTATAGGAGTAAGCTAGTAACTTTGAAAATGTATATCAGTAATGGCTAAGTAAACATATAATTTATATTCCCTCTCCATTGTGTGTGTGTTTGTTTCTCAAGAAAAGAAAAGAAAAAAAAATTGAAAATGTATATCAGTAATGACTAACTAAACATATAATTTCTTTTCCCTCTCTCTTGTGTGTGTGTTTGTTTTTCAAGAAAAGAAAAAAAATAAAAAAATAAAAAAGGTAATTGTCCCACATTGTTTAAGATGGTATGTTATGTGTAATATTAGTATAATTTGTCTCACCCTCCCTTAAAAATTACCATAACTTTTAAGTAAAGTTATGGTGTGCCTTTATGTTAGAATACATTTCCCTCTCCTTTGTGTGGGTTTGTTTCTAAAAAAAAAATAATAAAAAAAAAAACAAAAAAAACATATCATTCAAGGGAGGAACTACATTGACAGGTGGACTGCGCATAGCCCCACAATTTTGAAAGGGCTGGCCCTCCAAGAATAAAATTTAGTACCCCCACCTGCCCTTGTCAGTTGCAAGCTTGCTTTGTTAACTTGAAGCCACACCATTTCACTATTTGAAAACGCTAACGTGCTTTCCCGTTTGGTCATGAATTTCAAAAATTATTGTTTAAAATGATGTGAAAACTGTGATTTAAAAAATGTTGTTAAAATACGTATTTTTAGTGTTTATAAAACAAAAAAAATGTATTTGGTATCATGGTTTTAAATAACATGTTTCAGTTTTCACAAAACAAAAATATGTGTATGGAATGTGTGTGTTTGATTTAAAAAAAAAAAAAAAAACGCATGTACGATATAAACATTTTTTAATTCAAGAGAGAAAATACGTCTTAATTCAAGATATGAGACACTACACAGAAAAGTCTGACCAAGTGGGCCCACACAGTGTTCAAAATAATTACCCAATTATCACAGAAAGTCGTTGTTTGTTGTTTTAAAATAGGGCGGAGGTGATTTCAAAAGCACCATTTTAGAAACCAGTTTTTGAACAATGTTTTCTAAACAACCTTGAACAAGAATGAATGACCAAACGCGTGTTTTTCTTTTTGGATACTAGTGTTCAGTGTTTAAACACTGAACACTAGTATTTAAAATGAATGACCAAACGAACTTTTAGTCATTACAATTCATTGATTTTCATTTACACTTAACTTTTTTCCACAACAAATTTATCTTCCTTGAATAAATAAATAAAAAGAAGAGGAAGAAAAGAAATTGCTAAAATTTTCACCATGATGAATTGTATTCTATAAAAGACCATCATTAAGCATAACATTCAAGAAAGATGCCAAGTCATTGTTTAAATATTGGGTATATTAAGTCCAAACACTTCTCCCACTCATTTTCTCTCTTATTTTTCATTTTTCATCCTCTCCGAAATCCACTCAATCAAACATAGCCTTAGTCTCAGCCTCCCAGGCAAGAATTCCTAGTTCCACCCCTGATATCATTCCCTTGGCTAAATAGAAGAGACTTCCTCTATGAAATTGACTCTTTACTTTGAATTCCATAATCACTTTCCCGTTTGTAGGCACGATGAAGAAGTTATTCTGCATGAAGTTGTTCGAAACTTGGAACTTGGAAACCACCGTGAAAAAGACTTGATTTATTATTTCTATAGATTCCTAACTTGAGCAAGCAACATTAGAAAAAGGCTAAAAGCCATCTTTAGATGATTTCTGATCTGAGGCTGAGCAATATAAGTATCTTAAATGAACCCTTGGGAGCGTGGTGCGTTGGTAGGAGTCTCGGACTGGATCACACCTGTGTGTCTAGGAGTTGCCTGGTTCAAGTCATGCGCTTCGCAATAATGCTGTGCCACGACGTGAATAGTCCTAATGCACCCAATGGTGCCCCACGCCATGAGTATTGCGGGTTCAAGTGGGTCAGCTCAATGATTACATGCATGAGACTAGGGATGGAGGGAGACTTGGACTAGGGGGGACAATGCCCCCCCCCCCCCCCCCTTTTTTTTTTTTTCATTAATATATACATAGTCACCAATTTTAGCAATTTTATTTTATAAAATCACACTTTGCCCCCCTTAATATTATCATTGATTCTTTTAGGAGTACTACTCTATCCACAAAATTTTCTATAACATTTTTACAAACTGTTGTGGTAGTAAACTTTTATTAGTTTGCATCTGAGCCCATCACTTACATATTATTCAACAACAAAAATTACCAATAGTAAAACTAAAAACAGTTAAACTCAATCATCTAATTTTACCTAAAACAAACAATCTAACCCTTAAAAAATTTTAAACAAAATAATTTTGTCCATACCTAGATGCACACATAAAAAACACAAAAAAAAAAAAAAAAAAAAAAAACCCATTAGCTGTTAAGCAACTGAGCCGGAAGCTAAAACCATCGCATGCAACTAACAACAAAACCGTCTCCCTAATTTCAAATTCTAGCTCCGTCCCTGCATGAGACCCTTTTCTTTATTATCAAAAAAAATAAGTATCCCAAATGAATATTTTACTCTTTGCCTTGATCACTTTCCCATCAAATAGGCAGATGGGGTCTCCTTTTTTTTTTTATGCCTTATGTTTTGTTTTGGGTACACGAATAGTACCACTTTCTATAGTGATCTGCAGCATACTGTCATGGAATGTGATCTGTGTATTATTCGAAAGTTGGGACATTTAGAAGCATTGATTGTCTCTAGGTTGTTCTTTTCAAACTTTTGTCGAGAAAGTATTTCGAATGAAGCATAGATTCCGAAACCTACATATTCCTCTAATTTTACCTAAAACAAACAATCTAACCCTTCAAAAATTTTAAACAAAATAATTTTGTCCATACCTGGATGCACACATAAAAAACACAAAAAAAAAAAAAAAAAAACCCATTAGCTGTTAAGCAACTGAGCCGGAAGCTAAAACCATCGCACGCAACTAACAACAAAACCGCCCCCTAATTTCAAATTCTGGCTCCGTCCCTACGTGAGACCCTTTTCTTTATTATCAAAAAAAATAAGTATCCCAAATGAATATTTTACTCTTTGCCTTGATCACTTTCCCATCAAATAGGCAGATGGGGTCTCCTTTTTTTTTTTTTTTTTTATGCCTTATGTTTTGTTTTGGGTACACGAATAGTACCACTTTCTATAGTGATCTGCAGCATACTGTCATGGAATGTGATCTGTGTATTATTCGAAAGTTGGGACATTTAGAAGCATTGATTGTCTCTAGGTTGTTCTTTTCAAACTTTTGTCGAGAAAGTATTTCGAAGAAGCATAGATTCCAAAACCTACATATTCCCCCCCCCCCCCCCCACTTTCTTTTATTTTTAATATTTTTGGACTTAATAGCTATTTCAATAGCACTCCCATCCATTTACAACTTTGAGATAAAAGCCAAAAGTGATGAGCTTTGAGCTGCTCGTTTCCATATCATAATGGCTTTGTCAATAGAATTGTTGTGTGAGTTACAATGCAGCTTTTGAAGATCTTTTCAATGAGGAGAGGTAACCAAAACACTGATTTTGTGTCATATTCGAGATTGGATTAGTGTTAATTCCGGATTGGGTATTTTCTCAAACAGTTGGGCTAGGGCTTGTTTGGTTCTTATTCAAAATTTTCTTTTCTCTTTTAAACACAACCTAACATGTCCCTGATTATTCCAATATTCCCTCCCACAACATGAGACAAGAATCCAGGAATATTTTTTTTTTTTTTTTTTTTTGGAGAAGAAGAAATCCAGGAATAGATTTCATGTAGAAAGACTAGAAGTCTAGAATCCTTTCAAATTAAATCAAGTTTTCTAGTATTATGATCTGTTTTGGATAATCTAATTCATTGCTTTATCTTATTTTAAAATAATTAAATATTTTTTGATAGGATAAAATTAATTAAATAAAAATATAATTGTACCTAAAGAAAAAGTAATATTTATATTTTAAATGTATATCCTACCAAACAAACTAAAAAAACAAGTGTAATATTTAAGACATAATATTCTTTATAATTATTGACATGATTTATTATTATTATTATTGGAGCAAAGTACTCTCATCTGGATGCACATATCACAATGAACCATGTTTAACAGTTCTACAATATATATATTGATGATGCCGTAAAATCATCAGTGAGCTACACGATCCTCGCACACTTGAAATAGCGACCTACAAGAAGAAAGAAGTGATCTAACAGAGGGCACCGGTGTGATGCCGGCCAAATACCCTCCGAAGGTCAAGTTAGAATTATTCTCAACTCTAAAGTGCTAGAGAGGAGTAAATTATGCGTACCTTGATTTGTAAGGGTATTGGGGCCTTTATAGTAGTAGAAGGTTGGCCTCTCTTCCTTGATGTAAAAGTTTTTTCCTTATAGGAATCCTCTTAAGTAATCTCAAACGTGATGGACAAGACATTTCCTTGTAGAGGGGGTTTTTCATTAACGTGCGCATCTTCCGGAATTCTCCTTGCACTAGGATTTCGATTTCCTTTGGGATTCTACCGCAGTCAAGCGTGTCTAACAAGTATTTTAAATTAGGGTTCCTGCTAGGCCCTGGGCTTACCCATTCTCGGCCCATGGGCTAAGATCCATCAAGCCCATCATGGTGAAGGTCCGTGATGCCAATTTTTATCCCTTCATATATACATATATATATATATATATATACACACACATATCGTTGGAATTTTGTATGTTATGGACTAGCAGAGTCATTGGTTTTTTTTTAATAACACTTGGATTAGTAAGAGTGTATTTTACTAAGCATCTATTAGACTCAATAGTGGATAGTGATCATCACATATTGTTAATATTGGACCCTTTTAGTGCACCTTATAATTAATAGTATGATTTTATTATGGTGCATTTTTTTTTTTTTTTTTTTTTTTTTTTGTAAAAGAGTTCCAACCTATGACATTCCCTCCTGATTATGCATTTATTTAATTATAGGCAGCCTTTAATGGAACAGGCTTGCAATTTTATTCTAACATGGAAAGATTTCTACCCCCTACTTGCTAAAGTATTGGTTTGGCCCATTAAAACCATTACACTCTGATACCGTCTCTCACCCATATATATATATATGGAGAGAGAGTTTTGTTCCAAGGGAAGAGGTGTAGCTCTCCTTCCTCTCACACACACCCGATCATTCTCAACATCACTTGAGCTTGTGGCTTCTTCCTCGTGTTCCTACTTTTGGCTCCTCATCAGGTGTGCTATGCTTGTCTACTCTATTTTCTTACAAATATATGCTACTGATGTTAGACAGTAATTAAAGATCCTTTACACTTTTGGTTTTGTGGATCTTGATTCAAGTCATTTTCATCGTATCTTTGATAGTGAATAATGATGTGTCCTATACATATTGAAATAATAGAAACTCATCCAAATATTTAGAACTTTTGAGATTACTACATGTTCTACAAATTCATTGAACCTCTCTCTCATAAAGAGTTTAGTAACTCAACTAATTGACACTTCTTAATATTTTCAATTACACCTAGGGTACATATTAGGAGTAACAATATTCGACACGCCCCACGAGTATGACACGATTAGTGTTTAATGTAAATGAGATAGTGTCAAAAATGGGTCGATACACTTTAATAGAATTGATAAATAAGTCAATTTCATGTTAACTATTCAAACTGCAATCAATTTGAAATAACCCAATTAATACAAATAAATGTCAATTTTTCTCTAAAATAAATATGAATTCTTAATATAATTAAGTAATAAAAAGAATTTTAATGGCTATATTGATAAATTCTTCATTGAAACTCTAAAAAGTCCTTAACCCTTTACCTAAAATAAAGAGGAAGAAAAATCCCTTTTTACTTTGTTTTTATTAGATTGTGTATTGAATAGGTTAAAATGGGTTGTATCATTTCAATCCATTCAATTAATGGATTATGTTAGGGTTGAAGGAATTTGACACAGTTAAGGGGTTGTTTGGTTTTTTTTTTTTTTTTCATCACTCATCACTTCTCACTCAATTTTCGTTACTCATCACTCATCATTCATCACTTAAAATACCCCAATTTCCTAATCCCACTAGTTTGGCACATATTTTCAACTTTTCATCACTCAAATTTTTTTACTTTTTGTGGGACCCATACTTAAGCAATGGTTAGAGATTGCTGTTAGCCAACCTACCTCACCCTCATCTCCCACCATTTTCTTCACTGCACGTTTCATTTTGCCACCACCACAGTCACAGTTTAACACAAAAACTCCATTCAGAGTTTAACCAAAGAAGTACAAACAACAAAAACTCTCAACAATTTAACACTACCTAAAGCAACTCATCACCCCAAATTCAAAACTCCATTCATACTTATTTATGATACACCACGAAATTTAAAAAAAAAAAAAAAAAAAAAACTTCCAAATCAAAAACAAGCTTCCAACAAAGTTGTTCCCAGCACCGACAACAAAGCTTCCAGATCAAAGAACGAGCTTCCAGATCGAATTGTTTCCAATTGTTTCCAACGGAGATCCGCCGTTTCTGTGGATGCCGATTTCGATGCTCCAGCCAGATCGAAGAACGAGTACAATAACAGCGATGAGGAGAATGAGTGCGTCGTGGAGCTTTTCGACGTGTGATCAAACATCGACACCGATGATCTCTCGGCTTGGGTCGGCGTGTGAGTGACCGGTGGGAGAAGAACAAAAAGAACAAAAAAGAAAGAACAGAAAGAACACTAAATCGGAAGAAAGCAAAAAGAACGTTGTGCATGTGAGTGGTCGGTGAGTATAAGCTTTTTGCTCTAAAGAAGAACAGATAAAGAAGAAGAGAGAGAGAAAAAAAAAAGTGTGATCACTGGGATGTGACAATGCACTGGCTTTTGGGGCCCACAATCTCATCTTATTTACGGACATGCCATTGAGTTTCAGTTTTTGAGTTATGAAAACAGATGAAACCTATTTTCACTTCTTGTTCCTCTCATCCATTTTGTTGAGTGACTGAGTCATGAAAATGGTGATCCGAAACTCATCCAAACAAATGCTCATCCGTGGGATCCACACGATTTGGATGATAGAAACAGAAAACTGAGTGATATCACTCAAAACTCATCCCATCTAAAGAAGCTAAATGTGTCAGATGACTTGGGTTAGGGTTGCTATGTTTTTCCTTCTTTCTCTTTTTCCTTTTCTGTTTTTTTTTTAGCTGAAGGACCCATTGCCATTGGTATGTTGGGTGTATTTTATATTTACCTCGTACCAAACAGAGTTTTGAGCGACTGTGTCGTCTGTGTCTCTCGCCCAACAAAAATGGCCATATCAATCTCAGCATCAAAACTGTTCAAACTCCGCCTACACTCTCCGATCATCCTCCGCCACCTCTCCACCGAATCCAACCCCCCACCACCACCACCACACCAAGACCAAGACCAAGACCAAGACTCCCTAATAACCCAAGCTCTCCAACTCCTCCAAGCCCCCGATTATGACTCCAACTCCAACACCACCACGCCACTGCAGGAGCTCCTCTTTTCCTCTTCTTCTCCTTCATCTCCTTTCATTTTCCGCAACATCACTCGTCGCTTATCCTCTTCTTCTGAAGCCCTCAAGTTCTTCCACTACCTTCAATCCAACTCTACTTCACAAGACATCTTACCCTCTTTGTCTTCCACCTTCCAAGCCATCTTCGAGCTCGCTAGCCGCGAACCCGATTCGCATAACAAGTTGTTAGAACTTTATGGCACGGCTAAAGAGCATAATGTCCCACTTACTATCAATGCTGCAACACTTCTTATTAGGTGCTTGGGAAGAGCTGGAATGGTGGACCAGGTCCTTGTTGTGGTTAAAGAAGTAGACCCTTCTTTGAAAAACACGCATTTTTGCAATGTGGTGATCGATGTGATGTTTAGATTGGGGCGTGTTGATGATGCACTCAAGGTGCTCGACGAAATGCTTCAACCGGATTCAGAGTGCCCACCTAATGACTCTACGGGTGATATTATATTTGGGGCCATGTTGAGGAGGGAGTGGCGTGGGAGGAGTATCAACGACGAGGAAATTGTTGGGTTGGTGTCAAAATTTGGCGAACACGATGTGTTCCCTGATACGTTTCAACTTACACAGTTGATTACTAAATTTTGTAGGAATAGAAAGACAGGTCGTGCTTGGGATCTTTTACATGATGTGATGAAGTCTGGTGGTGTGGTGGAAGCTGCTTCTTGCAATGCGCTTTTGACGGGTTTGGGAAAAGGTGGGGATTTTGAGAGGATGAATAACCTTACTACGGAGATGAAAGAGATGAATATTCAACCTAATGTGGTGACTTTTGGGATTCTTATTAATCTTATGTGCAAGTCTCGGAGGGTCGATGACGCATTGGAGGTTTTCAAGAAAATGAAAGAAGGGAGTGATGGGGTCTTGGTTGAACCTGATGCGATCATGTATAATACTCTCATTGATGGACTTTGTAAAGTTGGGAGGCAAGAAGAAGGGTTGAGTTTGGTGGAACAGATGAGATCACAAAACGGATGTGCACCAAATACCGTTACCTATAATTGCTTGATTGATGGGTTCTGCAAATCTGGCGAAATTGAGAGGGCACAGGAGCTGTTTGATCAGATGAATAGGGAAAGCGTGTTTCCTAATGTGATAACCCTTAATACTTTAATTGATGGTATGTGCAGACATGGGCGGATCAATAGTGCAGTTGAGTTCCTCAATGACATGCAAAGTAAAGGTGTGAAAGGCAATGCAGTCACATATGCAATCTTGATTAATGCCTTTTGTAATGTCAACAATATTGATAAAGCAATGGAATTTTTCGATCAAATGTCAAATTCTGGATGCTCCCCCGATGCAATTGTTTATTACACCTTGATCTCAGGTTTGAGCCAAGCTGGAAGGATGGATGATGCCAGCTCTGTTGTATCAAAGTTGAAAGAAGTTGGGTTCTGCCTTGATACTGTGTGCTACAATGTTCTAATTGGTGGGTTCTGCAAGAAGAATAAGTTGGATAAAGCATATGAGACGCTCAAGGAAATGGAGGAAGCTGGAGTTAAGCCTGATAGTGTCACGTATAACACCTTGATCTCCTATTTGAGCAAAACTGGGAATTTTACAACCGCCCATAGAGTGATGAGAAAGATGATTAAGGAGGGTCTTAAACCCACTGTTGTCACTTATGGTGCACTAATACATGCATATTGCTTAATTGGCAAAATAGATGAAGGCATGAAAATCTTTAGAGATATGGGTTCTGCATCAAAGGTTCCTCCCAACACCGTAATATACAATATTCTTATAGATTCTCTCTGCAAGAATGATGATGTAGAACATGCTCTTTCTCTGATGGATGATATGAAGGTTAAAGGGGTGAAGCCCAATATTACCACATACAATGCTATCTTCAAAGGCCTCCGGGACAAAAATTTATTAGAGAAAGCATTTGAACTTATGGACAGAATGATTGAACAGGCTTGTAATCCTGATTATATAACCATGGAGGTGCTTACTGAGTGGCTTTCTGCAGTTGGTGAAACAGGAAAGTTGAAAAAATTTGTGCAAGGATATGAGGTTTCTGCTTCTAGTGCATAAATTTTAAAGTGTATCTTTTGCAACGATGAATTATCCATACAGAGAGAGAGAGAGAGAGAAGCACAGGGTCCAATCTGCTGGACTTATTGCTGTTTTCTGGTTGGAATGCCTATTGGGCTTCACTCAGAGCATTGATTGAAGACCCTCAGTTTCTCGTGTGTGTGCGCTTATTGAGTTCATCCTTGCTACAGTATCCACACATGTCCATGGTGGGTTCCATCCTTTCATGTTGAACTAATCAAACAAGGAGGGTAAATGTATACCGAATGCGCATTACTTTGTTATATGCTGTCGAGATTTTTGTATGTTGCAAATTATATGCCATTGAGACTTCAGACAATAAGAGCTGGAACTGTTCAACACTTAAATTCTCAATTATAATTGAAGCTTCTTTTCTGACTTGCCTATAATTATCATTGACAGACATTTCATCATATAGTGTAGTCTTCTTTTGGTGGTTTGCATGACTAGAATGTTATGAATATGATATGTCTCAATTACATTTTCTCCCACTCCTATTCTTCATCTTTAATATGCCAATCTTTTAGTCCTGAAAGAGGGGAAGGTGTTTACACACATTAAGATACAGGATTCTTATTCCACAACAACAATGCCAAGAACCTTGTAGTTCAACTGAATCATCCTTATGTTTCCAACGGACACATCTAGGATTCAAATCCCCCTCTCCCCATCGTAACTATCTAATATATCCAAAAAATAATAATAACAGTAACCAGTGAACCACTATAGGGTCTAGTATGGAGTCCATGGACATTTCATTGAAGGGGGGAAATTTTCAAATTTGCAATTTTCTGGTCTAACTAATAATACTAGTCTAATTCTTGGATCAACTATATTTTTGCATTCTTCTTTTTTAAACTCCCACCTTCATGTTACAAACTTAGGCAAAAAGATTTAAAAAAGAAAATATTATGTTAGAAAAATAAATACACCAATATGTAAGGAAGCGATCAATTCAAATGATGTGTTATATCCTGTTGGTGCCAAGCTAACATGTAAAGAATTGTTGATGTTAGTATTATTATTATAACTAAGGGAAAAAGTTAATTGTTCCCAGTAGGGAGGTTGATGAAGTAGAGGAGTTGGGTTTGTTATATAGGGTTGTTCCCTACCTTAAAATTATTGCCGAATGGAAGGATAATTATTTGCATCTGGCTTGTCCATGTATTTTTCTTTCAATTTTCATTGAATCTTTCTCATATGGCAAACATTTTGGAAAATTGCAGCAGAATATTTTATGGGGAGGATTGGGTGAGAGTTTAAGTTTCACTTGGTAGATTAGAGTGTGGTTTGTTTTACTCTCAGATTTGGATGATTGGAAGCTTTGTTGCATGAACGGTTCTGGAATTTTGCCAAAGAAAGATATCATTATTTGAGGCACTTAATTATGGTAACATATAGGGAGTCAAGGATAGTAGACTGACAAATTTTGACTGGATACCTTATCGGTGTTGTCTTTGAATAAGCATAAGGGAGGTTGAGAGTGATTTTCTGGATTGCAAATTTCGTGTGGGGGATGGTATGGGAGTTTGCTTTGGGAAAGATGTGTGGTGCAGGAATGTTGCTTGAAAAGGCTATTATCCTGATCTATATCTAACTGCTGAAGATAAGTGATGCTTCTGTTTATTCTTATTTAGGCTTATCTGAAGATGGAGAGATTCATTTAATGATTCTTTAATTTATTTGTGCTTTTAAGGAATGAAAATTATAAACAGTAGTCTTTCTTTTGGATTTATTATATTCTAATTCCCAATGAGACTAGGGAAGGTTTGCTTGTTTTGGAAACTGAAGCATACTGGTAAATTTAATGTTGATTTTATACGATTTTTCAAGAGGATCTAATGAGCCAGTATTTCATGGGAAGAGCATATGGCATAACAAAGTTCCTATAAATGTAATCCCCCCTCCCCCAATGTAACTATTGATTTTTTTTTATTTTTTTTAAATATAGCTTTTTTGACTTGTATATATGCTTTAAGTAAGATCTTAGCTCCGGATAATCTCATTAAAAGGCATTGCAAAACCCTAAGATTTTGCTCCATTATGTTTATATATGCGCTAGACATATTATATTAGTCGTTGCCACTGGAATCATCTGCTTATGAGCCAATTGGTGGGCATCCTATTTGTTCCAAGGAAATCCTAGTTTTATACTAGCTAAGAAGTTGGCAACTTTGAAGTTGGATCTAAAAAAGTGGAACGAAGCGAAGTTTGACAATGTCTTTTAAGAAACAGCAACTCTGGAACAAATTGAATGATTTGGATGTTAGAGAGGAGACTCATCCTTTAACAACTAAGGAAAAGTTAGAACAAGTTAATCTTTGTACTGATATTGAAAAGCTCACTCTATTAGAAGAGATTAGTTGTAGGCAAAAGTCTAGGTTGCTACACTTGAGGGAGGGGGATGCAAATACCAGATTTTTCCATAGAATGGCTAATTCCAATAGAAGAAATAATGATATTGAGAGCCTTATGGTTGATGGAATCTTGTCTTCCGATTAAGGTATGATTGCTAATTGTATTACTCAATTCTTTCTGAATTTATACTCTCAGCAGCAAGTTGTTCGACCTTTTCCAGAAGTCTTGGTATTTCTAAGGATATCCGATGCTAATGCAAATTGGCTAGATAGACCCTTTGAGGAGGTAGAAATTTTTTATGTCATACAGAATTTTGATGGTGACAAATCGCTTGGACCAGATAGGTTTCCAATGGCTTTCTTCCAAGCTTGCTGGGGAATTCTCAAACCTGATCTTATGGATGTATTTCATCATTTTTTTTGCTAAATGTCAGTTTGAAAAGAGTTTGAATGCAACATTCATCACTCTCATCCCTAAAAAAAATGCAGCAATTGAAGTCAAGGATTTTCGCCCCATTAGTCTTGACCCTATACTTATTGCTAATGAATGCCTTAACAGTAGATTGAAAATTGGTTTTCCAGGGCTACTTTGCAAATTAGATGTTGAGAAAGCTTTTGATCATGTAAACGTGGGTTTTCTTATGCAGTTACTAGAACAAGATGAGTTCTCTACTAAATGGCGGCAGTGGATTTTTTTTTTGTATATTTACAGTTCACTTCTCTATTCTAATAAATGGCTCTCCTTGTGGGTTTTTTGAGAGTTTTAGGGGGTTCAGACAAGGTGACCCACTATCCCTTTTGTTGTTTGTCTTAGTTATGGAAGCCCTTGGGAGAATGTTGGATAAAGCTATCCGTGAAGGACACATGTCAAGCTTTGGTGTGGGTCGTTTAAAGGGAAGATCTTTGGTGGTGTCTCATCTTCTCTTTGTGAACGACACTCTAACTTTTTGTGATGCTAATATGGATCAGGTTCTGTTTCTCTGTATGATCCTCATTTGATTTGAGCCGGTTTCTGGTCTAAAAATAAATTTGGGCAAGTTAGAGTTGGTTCCTATTGGTATGGTGCATAATTTTGACTTATTGTTGAATGTCCTTGGCAGTAAACAAGGTACTCTTCTAATGAAATATTTGGGTCTTCCTTTGGGAGCTAAATTCAAGGATAAGACAATATGGAATTTAATTCTAGAGAAGATAGAATGGAGATTAGCAGGATGGAAACATTTGTACTTATCCAAAGGAGGTAGAGTCACTTTAATTAAAAGCACTCTATCTAATTTACCCACTTATTTTCTATCTTTATTTCCTATACCTACAGTTGTTGCTAATTGAATTAAGAAACTTCAGAAGAATTTTTTATGGGGCGGCATTGGTGACGAACCAAAACTCCATTTGGTTAAATGGTCTACTGTCTGCACTCCCATTTCTTTGGGTGGCTTGGGGATAAGGAAGGTAAGAATTTTTAATAAAGCTTTGCTTGGGAAGTGGCTATGTAGATTTCGGATGGAGAAGGCTGCCCTTTGGAGGCAAGTGATAGAAGTGAAATATGGTTATGGATGGGGTAGTTGGTGTACTAGGTTTGTTAATGGTCCATATGGTGTTGGCTTGTGGAAAAATATTAGTTAGGGATGGCCTTTTTTTCCTCGTCTCATTCTATATGAAATTAGGGATGGGTCCAGTGTGAAATTTTGGCAAGACCATTGGTGTGGTGAGATATCTCTTGCAGTCAGCTATCCTAAATTGTTTAGATTTTGCCGAGATAAGGAGGTTAGTGTGGCTAAGCTTATGAAGTTTGATAATGGAGTCCTATTTTGGGATGTAAGTTTCTTTAGGGGTGTGCATGCTTGGGAATTAAAGGCACTGGCCGATTTCATGGATACCATATATGGTGCTTCGGTGAAGGAGTTTGGTAAGGATAAGATGTGTTGGAAACTTGATAGAGAAAGGGCTTCATGGTTAAGGATTATTATAGTCTTTTAGTGGGCTCTAATGACTATTGCTTTCCTTGGAAAAGTATTTGACAACAGAAGATTCCTTCTTAAGTAACTTCCTTTGTTTGGACTGCTGCTCTAGGAAAATACTTAACGATTGACAATTTACGAAAAATGAAGGTTTGGATATTAGATTGGTGCTACATGTGCAAGTGTAATGGTGAATCGATTGATCATCTTTTTCTTCATTGTCCGGTTGTAATGGATCTGTGGGCTATGGTGTTTGGTTTGTTTGGAGTGAGCTAGGTTATGCTGCAATCTATAGTGGGGCTTCTAGCATGTTGGCAAGGCAAACTTGGTCATCATTGAAATGGGTATGTATGGTTGATTGTTCCCCATTGCTTATTGTGGTATCTTTGGAGGGAGAGAAATAGTAGGTGCTTTGAAGATAAAAAGAGATTCATATCAGACTTGAAGCTATTTTTCTTTAGAACTTTAATGGAATGGTTGGCTATTTTGCAGAACCAATCATTTTTATCTTTTCTTGATTTCTTAGATTCTTGTAATTTTTGTTCTTGATTGTTTGACCACCTTGTACACTCCCTGTGTACTAGGGTGTTCCCTTTTTTATATCAACAAACTTATTACTTAAAAAAAAAAAAAAAAAAAAAAGATGTGCCAGAAGAATCAATGCACTATCATTTCAATGCAGCTAAGGCATCCCAGCTTGTATTCAAGTGGTGAGGGTCATTGATATAAACTCCTGAGCACTTCAACAAGAAATTTGAAAAACAGAAGTTTTATCTGAGGTTGAAAGGTGATGGGCTAACCCAAGAATTCAACATCAAGCATTTCTTTTCTTCATCATTTTGATTTACTTAACTCTGTGCTTTCTATTGTTGCTGTTCTTTTAACGTTCATCTGTGGATCTATTACTTCTCCTCTATATATATGAGTTGCACATGCCCCTGCATATTTATCTTCTGATAACTTATTCAATTTTGTTTTTGTTACAGTTGAGAATAGTTAGCTTTTAAGTGTTGATAAAATAGGGAGTGATTACCTTGCCCAGCAAGTTGATTAATCAGTGGGATCAATCGATGATGGTTATCCTGTTTTTTGGCATACAGTTTGTTGTTTCAAAGTTAAACCATTACTGTGCAAAAGAATCCAATTCACAAGTTAAACA